>NC_045770.1:16884184-17187214 GCF_008692025.1 Phocoena sinus
CAGGTGGATTTCACAGCTTTTGGCCAAGGGGATTGGAACTGAAATCGAGTTCACATAATCAGAGTAAACCTTGGGTCACCTGGACAAGAGAGCAACAAAACCAGAGATTTTGGCTTTATTCCCTGTGTAAATCAGCTGGTCTCTGGGGGTGATTTTCCCCCAAAATCTTTGAGATAAGGAAGTTAAATAAACAGCTGTGGTAAATCAGAAAGATACTGTGCTGAAGACAGAACTGCAGCTGGCGTTTTGCCGTGAAAGAGAGGCTGCTGGCAGATAAGAGAGCAAGCAGGGGCAAACACTGCAGGGGGTGGGACTGGCCGGGTGGGAGGATGGGAATTTGATTATAAGCTACATTATTGGACTTTTAAAATGATATGCAAAAGTTAAAAAGAAAAGAAAGTTAAATAAGAAATTAACATAGTTAAGAAAGTTAACACATTTCACTCCTTATTCCCCCTCCATTTCTTATCCTTCGCAGCCAGCTTCAGGCCCTTCATTCTTAACTTGAGGCTGTTTTGAGAACCTTTCTGTTCCCTTCTAGCACTGGATGCGCTCCTGTCTCTACCCAGGACCATCTTGAGGGGACTGGTTTTTAATGTCTTCCAGGGTATAATCCTAATCTGTGTACTGGTCCTTTATCCACATTTACTCCTCTGCTTGTTTCCCTGCCGTTAGGAAAGAAGTCCAACCCAAATAGGAACCCCCTCTGATGCCTAAATTAGCAAGGACAAGTGTTTCCCGCATTTCCAAGATTGGAGAACAGCTTTGTTGGGATGGCTCGTGTCTTAAGCTGAAGCCTGTGAATAGTCTATAACTCCAAGTGGTCTGTAAGGGACATTTGCATAAATAATAGTTGCTGCTGTTCTATAAATAATCCCATCATGTTTTTGTTTCTTAGAACCCATTGAAGTCTGGGGCTTGGCTGCCAGTTGCTATCTAAACGCCTTTTGTGTTGCATCTCGGGAGAGCCCTCAGCCAGTGCAGGATAATGGTGGTGGGGAGGCGGGGACTGGGACGGAGCCTTGTGGCTGGGAGTAGCTGACGTCCTCAAAAGCCTGCAAGTGGTAAAATTCGGGGGTTGTGCTGAATGTACACATACCTGCGTAAAGGCAGAAAGACCTTGAGATCAACTACAGCACTTTCCAATGTGGAACAACGGCCATGTGAAATGAATGGCTGTTAGGCTTCTCTCAGGTCTTGATAACTTAGGGAAGGCAGATGATAACTAATACAACCACGACGGCAGTGGGTCATAACTGGCTGCGTATTATGACGTTTAGACGTATCCCTCCCTTCTCTCTCTGGGAGAAAGAAATTGCTCTAGCATATGTGTGTAGAAGACATAAAACTTGCTATAGCAGTATTTTTATTTCCAAATTACTCTTAAAGCTATTTAAAAGTCACCACAGAATGTGCTTTACAGAAGCAATTTCATGGCTCCTTTAGGTTTTTGTGTAAATCCAGGTAACTGAAGTGTTAGCCCTGATTCATCATTGAATAGGGAGGAAGTACACCAAAGCAGATGGTGAAGTCTGGGTACAGTATAAAGGAATTGGGGGTGGGGGGAAGGATCTCATCAGAGCCTCTTTAGTTCTTTCAAAGAATTTCTGTTGTGATTGGTAATGTAAGGGACATTTAAAGGATGATCCTTATTTGAGAAATGTTTCTGAACTAGAAACTTGCCCGCTTTGAGTCCTGTTAATACTCACTGGTGATGATAGCCATTTTCCATTCTATGAGGTCAATTTGGAACTTGAGCATAATTTTATTTCTGCTTCACAGTTCTTAAAATCCTGTTTGGAAATGTCATTAGGAGGATAAGGGATGTAATGAAAAATACGTTTTCTCATGTACCAAATCAAAGTGTATAGTTCGCGGAGCTGGCTATCTATACAGAACAACATTAACAAAATGAATCGGCCGCTTTCTGCATTTGAAGTTGTAGAGTGTAAAATTCAGTGAAACATTCAATAACTGGAAAGATCACATCAGCATCAAGGATGCATTTAACCAGTTTCCTCCTACCATATGACTAGAGAAGAGGCATAGTTTAGAACCAGGAATAAAGGCCGTGAATGAAGTTGAGAATTGTGGGGCTTCCCTGCTGGCTCAGTGGTTGAGAATCTGCCTGCCGATGCAGGGGACACGAGTTCGAGCCCTGGTCTGGGAAGATCCCACATACCGCGGAGCGACTAGGCCCGTGAGCCTGAGCCACAACTACTGAGCCTGCGCGTCCGCAGCCTGTGCTCCGCACCGGGAGAGGCCGCGATAGTGAGAGGCCCGCGCACCGCGATGAAGAGTGGCCCCCGCGCTGGGATGAAGAGTGGCCTCCGCTTGCCGCAACTAGAGAAAGCCCTAGCACGAAACGAAGACCCGACACGGCCAAAAAAAAAAAGAAGTTGAGAATTGTGGGAGGCCTGGATAAAAAAAGTAAGTAGGAATGATGGTGCCTGGAAACCCAGACTTGGACGCAGGTGGAGAGAAACTCACGGAAAGATGGGCCTTTGGGGACCAGTATTTCATAAGAGTGATGCTCTTGTCAGCATCTTCTATTGAAGCCTTAAAGTTACATTTCGAAACTGGCATCTGTTAGACACCCCCCTCCTTAGGGCAAAGGACCTTGTTTTTAGTGGTTGAACTTGCCAGGTCAAATAGAGCGACTATGTTCGATTCCCATGCAGTTTGGCAAAACATAGGGTGGGTGGAAGGAGCTCTCTTTCTAGCCAAAAATTTTAACAGCTTTTTAGCGTGGGAAGTCGTTCCGTAAATAAATGAATCGAATGAATGAATGAACGAATGAAAACGATAAATGGCAAGATTTGTTTCTCCTAAACAGGGTTTGTTTGCTGTCAAGAGGTCTGGCATAATCTTGCTTTCTCTGGTAGAAAATGAAAAATAAAATCCAACAAAATGCACACCTAAGGGGTGTGTTTGTGTTTGTATGTGTTCGTTTCACTATATTATATGAGATTGTTGAACTCACTAGAATGTTTGGAACTATAAACTTAAACCGTTTGGAAATCTTTCTCTGTTACACACTGGCTTAGAGAAATATACGTTTTCATATAAGACGCCAAGAGCATGAAGTGATGGCATTGCTGGGAAACACACCTTGCCATCTCAAGCAGTAGGTACAACTTTTAAGAATGCAAATGTGCAAAACTGACAGTGGAAGATTACAAGAAGCTCACGTGTTCTCGAATTTTCTCCATCTGAGTTTTAAGTAGGGGCTGTTACTGCTTCTGGCTCTTCCAGGGGATAAAACAGTTTTACAGGACTGACCTTAGTGCAGAATGGACAGTAATTCGAAGCCCTGAGGGGGCTTAAGAAATGAAGGTAGCTTATTGTTTTTGTCAGGGAAAGACCATTGAGCCCCTTAACTGGAAATGCTGACAGGCTGAGCAGAAAGCATGCGTGCTGTACCAAGCACGATCATTATTTTCATTGGCAGAATGTATTACTCACAGTTTTGGGTAGTCTGTCCATTTTGTCGGTAATTTAATCTAGGTCGGAAAAGGCATGGGGTATGACTGCTATTGTGGAGCATCCCTGCAGGCATCCCTGGCAGGGTCCCTTCCACCTTTTAATGAGGAGCCTTGCTTTATGTTGGGGTCCTGCGGTGGCTCACAATATCTATTTTGGGGTGTTTTAACGGGGGGGGGGTTAGCTCTTGAAATCGGACAAGGTGCCTGCCTAAAAGATGATGAGATTTTTTTCCCCCCTTGGTCTCTGCTCCTTGTTAAATTGATAATTAGGTGAGACTTTTAGACACAAGTAAAAATACAGATGACATGGGATTGTGTCGAAGGTGAGATAGCTTTCCTTTCCGAGGAAGAGTAATTCTGAGGATTAGAAATAAAGAATTTGAAGCCAGAAACTTAATACATTTGAGATCTTCTATATTTTTACAGTAATTTCATTTCACAATGTGTGCCAACAATACATGACATCTTGAATAATGTATTTTTACACTCCTTTACCCAAGAATGTACCCAAGCTGGTACATTTGCAAGATGAGGAACTACATGGTGACTTTGTAATATTGCTGCTAAACCCACTCTGTTTCTTGCTTTCCCTGGGAGTGGTGCTCTCATCCCCAACCCCTAACACAAATTCATCTCTTATTCTGGGATAGGTAATGTTCTATATTTTCTGTGAGTTTTCAAAATATTGTAATTTATTAACGTGAGTTGAGACAAGAGTAAATAAAATGGCTGCTCCTTAAATTTTAAAAAATACTAGTGAATTTGGTTCTTTAGAGCATTTTGGGAATATCCTTGGCAAGAAGAAGAAGGCATTTTCACATTTTGTCACATTTAGGTCAGCCAAGGAAGTTGCAGAAAGAATTTTCTAAGCTACATGCTGAATAAGGGGACAGTTGGTTGTGAGGCAGCCTTCTTTTCTATTCGATTCATATATTTGGCAGAAACAGTTTGGGCGTTCTTATTAACTCATTGCTCCACTTACATCATGGAGGGATTTTTGTGGTAGAAATAGGTTCATGTTCTGGTCAAAGTAGAATGAAAAAGGGAAAGGATTGCCTCTTAAGAATAGGGATGAGAGGAACTCAATCATTTATGGTGGTTATATGTGCTGTTTGTTGAACATTGACTATAAATCAGGCACTGGTCTAGGAAACGGTATTAATCTGGGTCCAGTTAAGAGAGAGAAAGCACACAGTAATTTGAAGAGGGAATGTTCAATATAGACTCATTCACTCTAACGGGGGACTCGGATAACAAGGGATTTGCCAGTGAGATTTAAAGAGAATTCTGAAGAGTGTAGGATTAGCAGATACAACCAGCAGTCGCGACACTGAGGCTGAGATAGAGACCCCTAGGAAGAGCCCCCTTCATCCTACCCCAGGCTGAGATGCAGAGTGTGTTGCGGTGGGCACAGTGACTCACTGTGTCAGGGAAGTTCCTGTGGTGCTGTGGAAGTTGCTGGAAATCCGCCCTCTAGGATGCTGGGGAAAACTTCATGAGATGGTGTCTCTTTGGAGGCACTTTGATACAGAATTGCCTGAGGAGGGTGCTGGGGAAGCTACGAGCCTCTGGATGCTCTTGGTCACTCTGCTCTGTAGGACCTGGGGAATCGGAGCACCTCAGGAGCTGCATACTGGAGAAGGCTTATTCCTTCTACAGTGTCCCTCCGGCGTCCTCTACTGACAAAGCTTAACATTGTGCCCGTGGGTAAAGGAAAAACATTCAAAGGGCTCAAATCCATTTCCTCAGAGCAGGCAAAAAGGGTGAATTTGAAGTTAAGAGGCAATAAACCAATACCCAGCAAGGAAATCTATGCTTCTTATTTAATCCTAAGGAGAGTAGGACTAGCTATTGTTTATCCCTTTTCAACAGGAGAAGATTAAATGACTTTCAAGGCCATATGGCTAATAAATGGCAGATCCACATTTCAAACCCAGATTTGTAACTTTTAAGGCCCATGTGCTTTCCACTGGCCTCTTTGAAATACAGATGTTTACAGTCCAATCTAGAACCTGATAATGGCACCAAATACCCTTATCTAGATAATATACCAGAGATCACTGTTTAGTTCATCACATAGTTCACTTCCCACTGGTCCTACGGACAAGGGGTGCTATGTGGATAACCACCTGTTCTGTTTTTACCAGAGTTGATCAGATTTTAAGTTTTAAAGGGATAGGTTGTGCCTATTTCAGTGGAGTCCTGAAGCTTCTTTTTAACCATATCTTAGTCGACTTCAGGCTCCATATCTGTTTGGCCATTTGACAGCTCCCAGGGTTCTCAATGTGGGCTCTCTGGAGAGCAGGGACAGATGATGAGGATGGCTCTTGGCTTTTTATTTGAAATGTTACTTTTTCTTACCCCAGCTTCTCTCCCCAAGACTGCCTTTCCAGGACACCCTGCTCTTGTTTGTTTCCTGGTTGAGACTGAATTTGCAGCCCTGTTCTTTTGGAACCTTTGTGGTCCTATTAGGCTTCTTAGGTTCACCTCATTTGGGATAATAGATTTATTTATACATCAGACTTTTCTAAAAAGAAGTGTCATTTTCGTACTGATTTACGCTATAATTTTTAGAACTACTTTATCTTTTGACTTTAAGTGAATTACTTAACCCCTCTGGGGCTTAGTTCCTTAGTCTGTAAAGGGGGATGGCCTTTCTAAAGCTCCTCTCATCTTAGAAACACTCAGTGCCTATTTGTAGTTTAACATCTTTTGGCAGCAGTTCCAAACACGTGAGCTTTCGGTTGCCTGATCCCGTCCCTGGCAAGTAGCCGATGAATTACAAATAAGTGGAAAACAGTATGATGTACTGATGAGAATGGGCTTTGAAGTCAGATCCACAAGGATTGAAATCTTAGCACTAAAACTTCGTTGTTAGGAGACCTTGGCCAGTAATTTATTTTTCTGTGTCCTAGCCTTTTATTTTGTGTAATGGCCACAGCAATGCCCGTCCCATTATATTCATGTGGAGTTAGAGAAACCATACATGTAAAGCACTTTATATAGCTACTGACACATAATAGGTGTCTGTAAGTGATAGATACTATTATTACTGTAAAATCGTAAGCTCCTTAAAGCCAGGTCCCCATCTTGGTCATCCTTGAATTGACTGTAGTTAGTTTTTGATATCTAACCGGCACTCGGTAACATCATCGTTTTGAACTGAAATGCTTACATCCACTAGGGGAGTCCTTTGCAAGCCGAGTCTCTTTATAAAGTAAACACTTTTCGTATGAATAATCACCCTCGAGTTTATCTATTTTATAAGCTTTATTGCCCATATTCTTCTGTTGTAAAGCAGTACATCTTTATAATTTTATTAAATTCCTTGTTAGTAATATTCTGTCTGATGACATGATTTTTTTAAACCACTCTTACATGGCATGGTAGTAATAGTAGTAACATTGTTAAGGATTGACTATGTGCTAGTCATTATTCTAGGCAGTTTACACATACTCATCCTTTAATGCTTACAACCCTCTTATGATCTCCATCGTCTAGACGAAAAACGGAGGCACCCGCAGGTTAAATAACTTGCCTCAGGTCACGCAGCTGGAGCAGTCTGGATCCAGAGCCGCTGCTCTTCACTCCAGTACTGAGTTACTTGGTTCAACTCTAGTTTTGAAACACTTCATCAGAGGTCACTGATGAAAATCCAATCAAACTCAGATCAGCTCAAGTCTAGAAGGAAAGGGAAGGTGTAAACTTCAAAGCAGCTTGACATAAATCTGTTTTTAAGCCTTTAAATATATTTATGGGGGATTACCTTCCCGTTTCCAAATAACTTCTGAAATCACGATGAGCAAAAGCCAAACACGTGTAACTTCTATGTTTTAATACTAGAACTGTCCCTGATACCAGGGTCTCTGGCAGTCATTATTTGTCTTCGTGCATGCCTCATCTCTCCCCTCTGCACCCCTGTCCCCCAAAACAGAACGACAGCCATGACAACCTCAAGCTCTATGGATGTCCATCTTCCCTACACGGGATCTAGGGTTCGCTTCTCTCTCTAGTGTCCTGATCTGCTTACTGAGGTTGTCTTTGCTATGTGAGTAGCCTTTTAAATATGAGAAAGATAAAGAGGATTTGATTTTCTACTGATAATGTGAAATATTAGTAATTTTAATTCCACAGTATTGGTAAATAAGAAAATGGGACCAATGGCTTATTCTCCATTGAGAATGTGTTAATGAGGTCCCTGCCTCTTGACAATTTGGAGATAGAGACCTGAGAACTCGGGAACCTGAATGAAGTGTGTGTTCAGATGCCAACAGTTTATTCCATCTCTCCCTTATTCTAGTAACAGCATGATTTCACTGTTAGGGAAAAGATTGGCTTGGTAGACTTCAGGAACCACTTTAGTCAGCGTGGATAAATGAAAAAACACAAGTGATCAGCTTTCATCATGACAAATAGAAACTGTCATTTAATTTTGATCCCCAATTATACAGCTCCGGGACCAATTTTTCAGGTGGAATGTTGGAGCCATTAAAAAGAAATAAGTAAACTATACCATATTCCATCATTTTTCTGGCAGCTAACCAATGATCTGTAGCCATATTACATGTACGTTTTTATAGAGATATTTTTCTCTTAAGTTTGTAGAAGACTTTAGTAACTCTTTACTGATTTCTTCTGGAATGCATTTTTCCAAATGAATTTTCTCGTTATCACTGGGTGTTGGTTGGGATTTAGTTCTTATTTTTGGCTGGCCACTATTTTCATCTTTTATGTTCTTCGAATTACTAGAATTGCATGGAGCGGTGTTTTTTTAAATTCCAACTAGAGTTATGTTAATGGTCCTAACGTTGGCTACAGACTGTGTTCATTTGGATTTCAGAATATGATTTATTGGAAATATGATACATATATAAAACCCAACCAACCATCTCTTGTCTCCTACTTTGACAAGATACTGAAAAACACAGGAACTCCCTTCTCTGCTCTTGTAGCGTTTTGTCCTTTGTTCTATTTATTGTAGTACTTCATATGTCATGTTATAATATTACATCTGATTTCATGTTCTCTAGTAATCTGAAATGCAGGGACTATGGGCACCTTACAATTTGGCTGTCTTATCTTTGCATCCACCAACACAGCTGAATGCCTGGTACATACTAGATATGCAAAAACTATTTTTTTGGAAGACTGATTCAGTGCTTTCTTTTTTCCCTGGGGGGATATTTATAATTAAAAATTCTTCAACAATATTGAGATCCAGCATCTTCTGAGGACACTAAAATCCTTCATAACCATGTGTTTAATCATTTTTATTCCATCTAGAAAAATTTTGCACCTGGCAGGTAGTCTTTGAATTTTATAGGTGAGATAAATTGAGAGCAAAGGTTACTAATGATTTGCCAGATATTGAGAACTCTGATGATATCACTTACATGTGAAAAGAAAATATGACACAAATGAACCTATCTATGAAACAGAAACAGAAACAGGGACATAGAGAATAGACTGGAGGTTGCCATGGGGGAGGAGGGAGGGATGGATTGGGAGTTTGGAATTAGCAGATGCAAACTGGTATATGTAGAATGGATAAACAACAGGGTCCTACTGTATAGCACAGGGAGCTATATTCAACAGCCTGTGATAAACCATAATGGAAAAGAATATGAATAAGAATGTATATATGTATGTATAACTGACTCACTTTGCTGTACAGCAGTAATTAACTAACGCACGTTGTAATTCAACTATACTTCAATTAAAAAAAGAAAGAAAGAAAGAACGAACTTTGGAGAGAGGCATTGCTGGGATTGGAACCTTTGACTTCTGGCTTCCAAACCAAAAGAGGTTTGGAAAAAACTCCAAATTACACTGATTTGGGGCTTTGTGCTCAGATTGTACAATCTGCCACTACATGTATCATCAAAAATACCAGTGATTATTTTTTTGATGTATCATCAAAAATACCAATGATCAAAAATAGCATGATTAATGTATAAAGCGGTGGTAGGAGTGATGGTTAGAAAACCAGGTGGTTTTGGCTTTTGGAGAAGCTGGTTAATGGATGAGGCCTATTAGCTGCGTCTATCTACATGTGTTCTTTTGGTTTTTTTTCTTCGTTCATTCACCTAATTCGTAAATCATGGGAGCCTTTGGCTCAGAGCTGGAGAATGTTTGTATCTACTTGACGTTAGCATCAGAATAGTTAAACTTAGTTTTCAACAAAAGAGGTCCTGGAGTGTATTGTGAACGATCCGTGGCATTTTCTTCAGATGTATACCTTGGCATATGCTTGGAGGAGAAATGATACCCTCTGGTATCTACTTATAAATCTGTCATCTGGTACTGTTACCATTAGAATATGTGAGTAAGCTTGTAAACATGCTGATGAGAGGACTCTTTGGGCGTGGAAACTTGTTAAGTAAAAGGTGTTAGATCATCTATCTTGTCCTCAGGGGTTCTGGGCTAAATAGCTGCACGTATCCTTATTAATGCCTGTAGACTTCTGCTTCTGAAGACACAAATAGTCTTTGTAAGAGTTACTATAGTTTGAAGTTTCTTTTAGACAAGCTGTTTACTGGGAATATGAGTATCCTAATACTAGCTTTGCAAAGAGCAAAAAACTTAGCAGTTGGGGAATGTTTATCCGAGTTTCTTTTCCATACTTATAGGAGGAGTGAATTCAATGAAATAAATATACACGATTGCTGATCTGTCATAAATCATCGCTTGTGGTAGGTGTCTATTTTTAAGGCTACATTAGGTCTTCTGATGGGAGGAAGAAATTTTGGATTTGGTTAATGTACCTGCACTGATGGAGAGACGGTAATATTCTGTCTATTTTCTTGTGTTACAAATGACGACTTTTCTCGTGGCTTGTTTTGGGGGTGTGGGGATTTGGAATTGGTGGGTCACAGAATTGCAGAGCCGGAAGAGACCTCAGCATAAAGCTTAGAAGTGGACCTTTTCATGTTTAGATAGCCATACTAGAATGGTCTTACATATATTATGATGATATTAATTATTCTCTGTAACATCCACTCATCGGTCCCTTGCCTTGCATCCCAGAGTCTAATCCTTGCTTGTCACTGTCCATTTAGTGTGACATCCTTGACTGTGCACATTCTTGTTTTGTTTCCTTATATATCAGATTTTATTTTTTTGTTCTGAGATTTTCTTTTTTTTTTAATTGAAGTATAGTTGATTTACAATGTTTTGTTAGTTTCTGTGGTATAGCAAAGTGATTCAGATCTCTTTATATATACATATATATATATATTCTTTTTCATATTCTTTTCCATCATGGTTTATTACAGGATATTGAATATAGTTCCCTGTGCTATACAGTAGGACCTTGTTTGTCCATTCTATATACAATAGTTTGCATCTGCTAATCCCAAACTCCCAATCCAACTCTCCCCGACCCGCCCTCCCCATTGGCAACCATGAGTGTGCTCTCTTTGTCTGTGAGTCTGTTTCTGTTTTGTAGATAAGTTCATTTGTGTCAAATTTTGATTCAACATATAAGTGATATCATATGATATTTGTCTCTCTCTGTCTGACTGCCTTCACTTAGTATGATAATCTCTAGGTCCATCCATGTAGCTGCAAATGGCATTATTTCATTCTTTTTTTACGGCTTGGCTGAGTAATATTCCATTGTGTATATATCAGCTGTTTTAACATCTCTATGCCTTTGTCACATGCTGTGCCCTCGACCTTCCTTGTCATCCTAATCACGCCCTCAACCTTCCTTGTCATTCTAATCATTAAGTCATTCAATTCAGAAGCCAGTTCCTCAGTACATCTATTCCTGTCATTGTTTCTCCATCCCCTAATCCCCAGGTAGAGTTAGATGATCTCACCGTGTTGTGCCCAACTCCCCTCTCCCCTTCAGCCTGCCTCACGCCTCCCTTCCCACTTAGAACATGCCTTTTATCTGCCTGTACTTTCTGTATACTTTAGTATGTGTTCCTATTTGTTCATCAGGCTCCATGCTGGACTGACTTCTGTGAAGGCAGGGATCAGATCTCAATGCATCATAGAATTTGGGGTTCCTACTACAGTGCCCAGGTCTTAGTAATTTATGTTACGGAGTGTGTATTGTTCCTGTCAGCTTAAAGTGGAAGTAACTATCACTTTTCTTGTTTTTTCCTGTAGGTGCAGCTTTTAAGACACCTGATTACATGTTGCTCATTGAACTTAAGATCAACCGAAACTCTTAGGACTGTCAGAGTTGCCTGATCTAGGGTTTTACATAGTACTGGGGATTGTAAAATAACAAGAGGTGTGCTGAAGGGGCCCCAGAACAGCTTTTCATTGATTTCAGAGTCCATATTGTTTTCTGAAAATATTAACCTGCGGTATCCAGGTGGTTGGTGTGCATGAGGGTCAGTATTTTGCTCACTTTCTATGAAGTTTGATCATTTTCACAAATTGACTAGCACCATGAGCAATCTTCTCACTTGAAGAAATAAATCCCTTACCGGGTCTTCCATGTCATGAGAAAAACTCACCTGTTATTCCCAAGCAGTGAGCCTAATCTTTTTTCCAGTGTTTTTACAGTTCCGTGTAGGAGTTATAATTATTATTAAATGTCTTGGTAGAAATCAAAGAGTATTCTAGTTTTCTTTTAGTCTTGTTTTTGTCTTATGGCATATTCAGTATCTCTGTAAGCTTTATCCATTTTTATGGCATATCTGAGTGGCCTTCAAGGCATTCTCTTCATTGTCAGAGTTCCACCCTTTGTGGTGCATATCCCCCTCTTTTCATGTAAGGGGTGAGGCCCTCAACCGGCAAGACCATGATATCTACACCTACAGGGAAAGGCCTGAGAAGGCAAGGACTTCACTCTCTCTCGGGGCCTAGTCATTTGTTTTACTTTTTTTTTTTTTTCCAGTAAAAAAAAGACATATTTCTATTCCATATTTCTAAGAGTGATTGCTAAAATCTTGAACTAAACATAACTTAGGTTATTGTCCTTGAAGAATGAAAGCCAGAGGGCCACTGAATATCCACAGCTTTTTCAGAAGCTCCAAAGGAAAACTTCAAGAAGCAGCGTCAATTCAATCATTTTTCAAATGGTGGCCTCCTGGTCGCATTGAACCTAGCGACTCACTCCGTGGAATAAATGGTGTTTCCCCCAAATTCACCTTTGCTGCCTGCATGGAGTTAGTTAATACATGGATACTTGCATATGACAAGGAACAGTTCAAGGCTCTGGAGTAGTAAAGCACCCTATTGCATTTAGTTAATTACTTTGAGATTTTCCTGGGTGGAGTGCATAATTTCTTTCTTTATATTTGATTTATTTTTCACTCAAGAATTTAGCAAGTATTTACTGTGCGCCCATCGTTTACCAGGCACCATGCTGGATATTGGGAAATATTGGTTAACAAGACAGAATCTCTGCCCTCCAAGAGCTTAGGGTCTAGCGAGAATACAGGCAGTGAAACAATTATAGCATATTATGTATGGTAAGTATAGGGAAAATCTCTGTCAGGAGATGAAATGTTTGCTGTTTAGCATATTGATACATATTGATACAGTGATGATATATTCTGAACCAAAATCCCACAACAGATTATGGGAAATGAAGATTACGCCAAGTAATTTTTTTCCCCAAGACCAAGTAGGTGTGGAAATGTTGCAAATACAGTTTGGACATTTCGGTGATTTATGAGTACCAAGGAGTAGAATATTTGAAATCAGACCTGCCTTGGCAAACCCAGGATAAATGTTTGCTATACTTTCTGGTTTCTGCCACTTGTAGAGCTGCTAATACAGGGAACAGATTTTAAAAATTTACGAGCATAAAATAAATTCTGTTATTACGAGCATAACAGAATTTATTAAAAATGTGATTCACTTTAGAAATTCTGAACCCAACTCCAGTGTTTTGATGGGAAAAAATAAACTAGAAAAAAGTGAGCAATTGTTCATGCTCTCTGTGCAGATATTATGAAAAGACCTTCTGTTCTACTGGAGTGTAATGGTTTCCCTCTCTCAAAACACCACTTAGCTGTGCTTTGTCACTAGAGTTGATCTGACAGTTTCCCATAGATAACCCTGAAACGAGTATACAGTCATGACTTTGCATAATAATTGTATGCCTTTAATATTGCTGAGGTCAGCATGTGGACATCTCTGCAAAACATTAATTAAAGAATTAGTTCTCTTAAGCTGCTATCTGTCAACAGAACACATCCTTTGAGGCCACTTTGTGGCCACAAATAGAAATGTGTACTGCTTCAGTGTATTAATCCACACCAGTCAGTGATCCACAGGCCAACAAGGGTAGTATGGAAGAACTAGAAGGCAAACATATTTGACGTCATGAATGGTTTCTAGAAGAGAGCAGCTATCTGGTCTACCTCTTCCCTGCAGTCAAGTCACCTAAATCATCCAAGATGGGTACCTATCTAGGCTCTTTTTAAGATGCCATGGCACCAAATCTTTGGAAATATGGTCTTCCTTGTGCCCATAATATTATCTTTCCCTCCACCCCATTCCTTTACATTTTGGCCAGTTTTTTCTTTGGGAGGTAATGGTTAGCCTTTCCTTATAAAATAATTTCACAAGAGCCCCGTGTTGAAGTAGTCCTGGGGGCTTAATAGATTTCATGTTTGAAAAGTCCTTTGATTTGGAATAAGTTTTGTAACTGCTTTGCGTGGCAGGTAGAAGCGCCACTGATGACTCACTGAGCCACTCTCAGAGTGGGTGCTCTGTTGATAGTGTGCCACCTTTAATACTGCTTGACAGGATTTAACCACACATGCAACAAATCGATGCCATCTAGAGCACAGATGCACTTGATCTATATGTTTGTCTTCCTTTAACTGATGCAGGCAAAAAAACCCATCAGATAGTTTCTTGGTTAATACAGCTTTGTTCTGATATATTTGGGGGTACATATGGCCAAGGCCTGAAACAAGGGAGGTATTTACCCGTCTGGACAATCAATAGTCAATATGCAGCTAAAACATGCTACAAAAGGAACCCGGTTCTTTGGAACAAACAATATTATGTCAAAGTTCTCTAACAGTTTATTAGTATCATTGAAAACTACAGCCCACTAAAAATCATAAATGACCATTTTAATGAAAGCTGCATCGTTTGTGAGTGGCACATACCTATAAATTTTTGTAGTAAATCAGACATAAGGCTGATGGTTCTTCTTTCTTCTTCTTCTTTTATTTTTTTTACCCCTTCCAAACCTCCATGAACAGTTCTGACTGTCTGATTTGTTTCATCGTTTTCCTTCCACTGCCTGTAGAACATCTCCTGGAAAACAATGCTTGTCCTGTCAGTTTCCAGAATCAGCAGCAAACCAAAGTGTGTGCTCAAGGTAGATGTCAGCACTATACTGCTGCCGCCACCAGGCTACTGAGAGACAGAATTAATCCTGTACTGGTAAAATTCACTTTTGAAAAAGATCTGGACGCCTCGATTCAGGAATAGGAAGTTCATCCCAAAAGGGACCAAGCGGAACACCAGCAAAGATGTGATTTTTGGACCGAGGGCGCAAATAGAGCATGATGATTGCTTGTTATTTAGTGAATGATTCTTTGTTCTGAGACTAGGTTATACTGTTGTGCTGGAAGCTCACAACAGATCAATAGTAATTTTGTTATGGGCCAGATGTCAAAACAGAAATATGCTCTCAAATCCCACTGACTTGCTATGACAACTAGTATGCTAAAATACATTCACTCAGCAATTAGGCATTTCACAATACTCCCCTAGTTCTGTTTTCTTTCATGTGGAGCCTTAAAGCTAGGCATTGTTAGCAGAGATTCTCCTGTTTTTGTTTTCCTTTCTCTAGTACCTACTTCTTTTGATCGAGAGTAGAAGAAACCTCCCCAAACTCTCCCTTTTTCTCCGCCCTGATAATGAGTTAGGTGATGTCTACACTGTAACTTCTGGTGACAGGTATCATTTTCATGGCAATAAATAAAATCTGAAGTAGGAAAGTGGTTCTGAAGGAAGGCCAGCCAGCAAGAAGTGTGTTCTTTGTTTAGTTCCTCTGTCATCCAACTTTGAAGTTGTAATTTTGGTCTGATTAGGATTTGGGAGTTAAACATTTTCTGATGAAAGGGAACTTCAGGGATATTGACTTGCTTCTTGCTTTGGTACATTCCCGTTTCTCTGTTCTGCTTCTGTCTTTTGTGAAACTGCTGACTATCCACCAGCTTTTGGGTAGGATTAGGACAGCATTCTGTACTCATGAACACTTCTTGTGCTGGTTTGTTTTTATAGAAATATTCATAATAAAGCCGGTGGCAACAACTGGCAGATTTGGGCAGCTACGGCTTGGCAGTGTGATTTAAGATGGTGTTAGCTTCTTAAGTCTGTTTGGTCTTGTCCTTGTGTCTTGTCTATCTGGGCCTAGCCTTCTTCCTCCTCTTGTCCCCAAAACAGGAAAAGGAAAAAGAGAAAGGCTTTCTTTTTCAGACCATGAAAGGATTGAACAAGCTCAGAATTTATGTGTTCAGTAATGATAGAACTTTCCATTCTACCTTTGGGCAAGTCTTGCATTTCTTACCATTACGATATCTTTTTGGAGTAGAAATATCTCCAAGTGGGAAGAAACATTACATCCAAGGATGTAAGTCCTCTTAGAACTTAATATACCCTGCCAGATTTTGTTGTGTATTAGTATATATAATCCTTGGTGCTGCCCTGCAGATTTCTCCAACAGACATTTTACTCACAAGAAGGATTACTCTCATTCTGTTGTTCTTTCATATCTTTATTGTCCGTGCTATTCAGAGCATTGAAGCTGCTGGGAGTAAAGTAAAGAGAACAAAGTTCAAATCAGACTCAGGTACCTCTTTTATAGTAGCTCTTCGGTCTATTGACTGACCACTGAAAGAGGGCCTTTTTAAAGCAAAAATTAAGTGCACTGTTACTGCATTCCGGCTCTGTTAGAAACAGAGGGGACTGCATGATTAGTTTATATTTCAGAAACTTTTAAGCAACTCATCATACGTGAGGCACTGTGCTTATTCTCCTGGGGTGCAGGGGTGGGTGGGTTTGCTTTCATTTATCCTCATTCTCCTAGTTGGTTCTTCTGAAAACTAAGTGCATAAATTACCAATCATGGGACAGAAAAGCTAAATGGTCCACTGAGACTTAAGGTCAAGTCTTGGACTCGTGGGCCAGAGCTCACCGATTACACTTTTTGTCGTTGCTGTTACCTCAGCTGTATTTAAGTCCCAAAGAGTCAAAGTACATAACAAAGGAACTTGAGACATAGAGCAGAGTCAAGAAGAGAGTACCAGGTGGGTCCCCCCACCCCAAACAAAATTCAGTAAATAGGTAGGGGTTGAATTTGAGAGTGCAGTTATTATCTGAGAGCAAAGCAGAAAAGACACTCAGGTGGGTGACATGTTTTCAGGAACACTTTTGGAAAAAGCTCTAACAATATTTACCCAAATTAAAATATAGAAAAGATTTCAGAATTAGAAAAAAAAGAAGAAAAATGTGTGACCATCTTGACCCTTTGTGTCATATGATGGACATAAAGTAAGCATTTCTTTTTTTTTTTAATTGAAGTCTAGTTGATTTACAATATTGTGTTAGTTTCAAGTATATAACAAAGTGATTCAGCTTTATATATACATATGTGTACATATATATACTTTTTCAGATTCTTTTCCATTGTAATAGGTTATTACAAGATATTGAATATAGTTCCCTGTGCTCTACAGTAGGACCTTGTTGTCTATTTTATGTATAGTGGTGTGTATCTGTTAATCCCAAACTCCTAATTTATCCCTTCCCATCCTTCCCCTCTGGTAACTATAAATTTGTTTTCTATGTCTGTGAGTCTGTTTCTGTTTTATAAATAAGTTCATTTGTATCATTAGGTAAGCATTGCTTTATGTGAGGAATGTATATATATATGTAAGATGTATATATGTGTATGTATACGTATACCGTATGTAAATAAATTTTTTTCCTAATTTAGTTTATTGGGCTGAGTGGGTCAGTGAATAAGCTGAAGAGCAGAAGATAGTTACCTTTCTCAAGTTCAGAGCCCCCATCACCATGATATATATTAGCCTAAACCCTGTTGCCTAGTGTCTTTGTAGAGATATTCAAGTAGTACCATGTATGGTTTTCCAGAGGGTCTTGTAGGTTTCTTAAATGTTCACCATCATGTACTAAGCTTTTTCGAAACCCGAAAATAATTGGTCTATGTCAGGAATTGGAAAACTTTTTCTGTAAATATTTGAGGCCTTTTGGGCCATAGGTTTCTGTCACACTGAGTCCACTCTGCTGTTGTAATGTGAAAACAGCCATAGGAAATGTGTATGAGTGTGGCTGTGTTCCCATAAAACTCTATTATGCATACTGGAAATCTGAATTTCATGTGTCATGAAGTATTCTTCTTTTGACTTTCGTCAACCATTTAATGATGTAAAAATCACTCTTAGCTCTCTGGCTGGGTTTGGCCCACAAGTAGTAGTTTGCCAACCCCTGCTCCAGACCCTCTACTGTTCATGTTTCCCAGCCCATGTTATTAATTAATCTGAAGCTTTACCATGTTATAATGAAGTGTGGTAGCAACTATGTAAGAAGGTGAAACATTCACGATAATCCTTATAGAACTGATACTCTAATCAGAACTCAACTTTTCTGAAAATCTCTTGTAAAGAGTGTAGTTCATTCCATTTGAATTGGGGCTGGGTAGGAAGTCGGTGGCTTGCAGAGTAGGAAGGGAGAGGTGAAAACCAGCAAGAGTGACCAGGTCCTTGCCTCCCACCAACAGTGTGTTAGTGCTGCAGACAGATTACCTCACTTAATCCTCACAAGATTTGCCTGAGGGGAGAACGGTTTTCACCCCATTGTACAGATGAAGAAACCAGGCTTGTAGAGTTCAGAAACTTGAAGGTAAAATAGTAAAGGGCAGAGCCTGGATTCTAACCTAGCTGAGGCCAGGTGGGTAGTCGGAGTAGGAAATGAAAATCACTTGGCTGATTTAGAGCACTGTAGCTGGGGGCCTTGCATATGGTAGGTCCTGGGTACCTGTTATCGATGTGTCTGTTTTAAAAGAGAAGGGAGGGGTGATGAGGGAAGTTATAATAAGACCTTAGGGACTAAAGAATTCGATACCTTTGTCAGAGATTCAGTTGAACCTTGTAGTCAGTCTATATCTTGTCAAGCCAGAATATGCTTTTGGAGACCAAAGAGGAGTCATAAAAAAATAAAAGTTCAGAGAAACTCATGTATTTAAAAATGTGGCAAATCATAGACACGGAGAACCCAGTGTGAAGGTCCTTACTCCTGAGTTCATGAATTCCCATTTGATGGCCAGAGTGTTGTGTTTTAGAAAGCTAGAGGAAATTTTTTGACTCATTGCCAGTCATTTACTTAAACTTAAAAGATCTTAGCATTAAAGTTACTTACTTGAAGTGCTGGCAGGCTAATAAATTCGGGGGACTATTTTAAACATTGTCAATCTAAGATGTAATCCTATTAAAATAATGGAATATTTTCTGAGTGGAGAATTCGCTCGTCTTCCTGTCCACAGCTCGCAAGAGAACAACATAAAAGGAATCCCAGAATGTCCTCTGAGCATCATTGAACCAACTGACGTAGTTGCACAGAGTGGTTCTCATCAGCAAAGAATTTCCTTGGCTGTACCTCTTTGAAAGGCAAAACCCCACCGTAGTGACAGGTTTATTCTAATAATGGGAAAGGGGGTTTCTGTTTGGAATGATCCCTTATAGGTCCTGGGAACTTTCCTGGTTTATTAATTTATGCTCATTTCTCTGTGTATTGAAGATCCTGTGTAACTTGAAATGTTTGCATTTTCTTCCTCCTGTTCGTTCCTGGGGCTCCTCTTCACCCAGCAGTGTGGGTTACCCTGAATTAAATTGGTTTATGGCATGCCATTTTCGGTAAAACTCTGCAAAAGGAATGGTCACATAACTCAGAAAGGTTTGCCCTTGGAGTGATTTAGTCATGCTAGATGATAGCTGAGGAGGCTTATTGACTTTGAGCTCCCTTTGGAACAAGATTCAGAAAGCTTGGCACTTCTGTGGCACCTGGGAGACACTCAGTTGAATAGAGCTACGGAGAAAGCGTTTCAGTTATTGGCATTTTTCCCAATGCATTTTGTATGTGTCTATACCGCAGGGAGAAATGTGTGGTTATTGTTGAAATATTATCTACATGGCTTTGCAGAAGAAAAGGCACCGTACAACAGTCAACACATTAAGTTTCACGGAGTTGTAATGGTTTGGGGACTGTGCATCTGGGGGTATTATTTGGATACCCTTATTGGACTTACAAAAGCTCTTAAAGGGACCTTGAACTTGACAAGTTGGACCTTGAACATGCCGTGACTTGGAACGTTGTTTAAATACTAGTATTCTTTTTGTTCACTTGGTTTTAACTAGGAAGCTAGGCCTTGATCATCTAAGTGTGCTGTGCAAACCTAGGGTAGGAAATCAAACACTCAGAAGTGGACAGAAGTTAATTTCTTTCTCCTTCTGCACAGATAGACTCCTGTTTAAATAAAAATGTGTGTGGACAGATTTTTGTTTGTCATGTGTGAGCTGGGCATGTTGTGTTAGTCTAAAGGGAGCAGTTTTAAGTGGGTGGATGTGTCAGACCCTCAGGCTATCAGAGCCACCTTATTCATTTCCACAAATCTCTTCTCCTAGGACAGCATTGCCGGAAGTTTGGATAATTGATTCTCCTGAGCAATACAAATATTGGGATTCTTAATCATTCCAAGAGATGGTCAGAGCTACTGCTTTTATATTTTAAAAACATTTGTTTACTCTTCTCAGGCATTCATTAAGCACTCATTGATCAACAGTCTACCATGGGCCAAGCTCTAGGCTAGATGCTGAGGATGCCAAGAGGGAAAAAGGCAGAATCTCTGACCTCACAGCCCACTAAGGAAGGCAGATCCCAAATGGACAATTGCAATGCATGCAACAATTAATTTGTTTTTATTTAATGAGTATGTGCTAGGTGCTGGGTGGAAGAGGCCAGTGGTGAGCAAAAGCAGACTTGGCCTCTGCTCTAATGCTCCTTGCGGTCAAGGAGCAATTATTAAATATTTTAATATAATTATTTATTAAGCAAACATCACACAAATGTACAATTATAACGTGGTCCAAGTGTCTTGGAGGAGAAACCTATGGTGCAATGAAATTGTAAACTAAGGGAACTTGATCTGGTCTAGACGGCCAGAGTGGGCATCACCGAGGAGTGATGATTGAACTGTGGTCTGAAGAAGGGCCGGTGTGAGTTAACCAGGCTATGAAGGGTTAGAAGAGCTTTTCACAGGGAACCAGGTGCATTGAAGGAATTGAAAGAAGGCCATTGTGCCTGGAGTCAGAGGGGCTGGGACAGAGAGGCAAGTGGAGAGGCGGGTAGTAGCCAGATTGCTCAGGGCCCTGCAATCTGTGGGGAAAGATTGGGGGCTTTATTCTAAGAGGCCTGGGAAGGCTTACAGGGGTTTTAAGCAGGTAGGAAGAGGTAACATGATCCTAGTCATTTTCTGGAAAAGATCACTTTGGCTACAATGTGGAGGGGTGTGAGTGGACGCAGATAGGTACCCACAGTTTAGGAGGCTACTGTCTGGACAGGAGCGGGCAGTGGCTTGTATTAGGGTAGTGGTGGGGGGCAAGGAGAGAAGTGGGTGAACTTGAGCCGTATTTAGGGGCCATATCTACAAGCTTGGTGATGGATTGGGTATGGGCTGTGAGGAAGAACGATGGTCCAAGGACGACAGAGTCAGAGGTCATTTAATGACATTTTGTACTGATGCATTAAATAATCGGAAATATTTTATTTCTTATTTTACTTCTCCAAGATTAAACTTTGTGTATTTTTTTTACAGTAGTTGTCAATCTATCTTCCAGTTTTCTGAGACTGTTTTGTATCTTTAAGAAAGGAGGGCTTCCCTGGTGGCACAGTGGTTGAGAGTCCGCCTGCCGATGCAGGGGACACGGGTTCGTGTCCCGGTCTGGGAAGATCCCACATGCCGCGGAGCGGCTGGGCCCATGAGCCATGGCCGCTGAGCCTGCGCGTCCGGAGCCTGTGCTCTGCAACGGGAGAGGCCACAACAGTGAGAGGCCCGCGTACCGAAAAAAAAAAAAAAAAAAAAAAAAAGAAAAAGAAAGGAAATTGCAGTTCTTACCCCTCCTGCTCCTATTAATATAATTAGGGCAGTGGAAGTGCTCAGTTATGAGTCCAGAAAGAAGTGCAAAAAGACGCAGACCCAAGCCAGAAGATCTCAGAGTAAAATATTTTCAGCAATGTCAGCAAAATGTAAAGATCCCATCAGAAACAAACACGAGCTCCTTCCCACCTTCCCTGCCGATTTTAATTCAGAAAATTTAAATAATTTTTCTCATGTCAAAGATGAGTGAAAATACTAGGGAGCCTTTTTATTCTTTATAAACTGAAGTTGGGGTAATTTCTTTTATCTGGAGGAGAGTTATTAAATTAGCTGTCAGCTGTGCTACACAGGTGGATGGTAACTTTGGAATGAAATGACCAAATCTCTGGTCCTGAGGCATTCATTTTAATCTCTGCTTTCCATTGAAATAGGCAAAACATGAAATGTTGAGATAATAGCACTAAAATTCCAGGTAATTGCTTTTGTTAGCTCAACTCATGTTTACTCATATTAATTACTGAAATTTGATAACCTCTTTGTTTTCTACTTAGCAAGACTCTGAATGCAGGAACAGAGCCATCAATCAGGTAGGCGGTTCTCACCAAAGGCAGGACTCCTTTGCTTTGATGTTGGCAGCTTAAGGCTAATTCCCTCTGCTTGATAGGTTTATAATTCAAGAAGATGTGATTTAATGTTGATGGAATTTATTTTTGAAACGCATATGAGGACGAAAGCCTTTCAAAGTAAAAACTGAAGTTTCGAGGTAAATCTTAAGTAAACAGAGGCTGTCAGGCTCTCTCAACACCCAATTTTAGAGATCTCTGTAGAATCATGGACCTGTGCCTTGCATGTCCACCCTTTAGCTGGAGGCGATGAGGAAGTGAAGAGAGAAAATGCAGGCGCTCTGGAGTTTTATGAAGAAGGTAGGCGATTAAAGGCATCAACTTCTTCCTTTCCTCTCTTTCTAAATTTGTTTCACATTACCTTCTTTTCCTTGTAACATTTTATTCATGGTATTCCCTAAATAACAAAAAGTTGTCTTTCCAAAGGTGACCCTGAAATATTAAAATTTTTAATATTTCATTTGAACTATAAGTTTGTAGAGTTTGGAAAAACCCTGAGCTCGTTTTTTTCCAACCTGCTGATTCATACATTTTTTCAGCCTCTCATTCATCTCATTTATACATTCATCCCCTCAGGAAGTGTTGAGTTCCAGGCACTGCTCTACGCCTGGGGTTAAGTAGGTAACAAACCACACTAAGGCTTTGCCCTCAAGGACATCTTTGTTTTGGACACTACTATTATTAGTACCACCTAAAATCACCTTATTTTTATTTTTTTGGTAACCTCATGGCACTGGCAACTCAGTAGAGCTCACCAGACAAACTTAGTACCTGCTGTTTGATGAAAATTGTACCAAAATAAAATACACAATTCTCTTCCTTTTAAAAAACATAGGAGATTGAATTCCATTTTGTGTAAATGACCCGAGATCTTGTAGAATACTGATTAACATGTTTTGCTTAGAGACCATTCATATGGATTGGTTGTTTTGTCTCTTCTACACTCAGAGAGATTGCTATGCTTTTCTGAGTTCTCAATAATTTTTAAAAATAGTTTTTCTTGTCTTTTGCCCTCAGCTTTTTCTTTCCCCTTAAAATTTTTTTTTGTTTTGATTTTGTTGTAGGCTGGAAAACTAGATAACTAAGACTACTAGATGTGTATGAAAAGTATGTTAATGTAGTACATGGTGACAGCCCATCGTCTTGCACTTAATAGAGTTAAGTGTTGTCCATGACTTACGTAGGACTTAAGTAGGCCAGTGACATTTGAGTGACTTAGATGCTCCCCTGTGAAGCTCTGACACTCCCTCTGATGCTCTGGAAAGCTGGGCTTGCTGGATACCTGGCCTCATAGATAAGATATTACTAAAACAATCTTGCCTAAGGCATGTTCCAATCCTTTGAGGATTGGAACCTCTTAACTATAATGAAGTATAATGTTTTATAATTTTATCCTTTCTGGTTTCCATGCATGCGTGGACACACACACACACACACACACAATGCTAGCTTTTTTTTTCTCTACAGCCAAGCTTTGGTGAGTGAAGTCTTTAAAATGATATCTCTACATTCTGTCAGTTGTATATTAAGAATTATAACAAAGCAAGGAATTGTGAAAATAAGAATTGAGGAGCTTGTAGACAATTGCAAAACTTCTCGACTGGATACTGGGTTACACGAACACATAACATATTGATTTGGGGAGTAAGAGCTATATATGGTTCAGATGCGAGCTATGACAGATGGGGGTTCACTAGCAGCAAATCTGATGACTTCTAGGCACAGTTCCAAACACAAAAAAATTCACCAGATGCAAGGACTCTTGCCATTCTTAATGGATTCACTTTTATATAAATGAGTCCAATTTATATATTTTCTCCCATGGCCAATCATCCTGAAGGTGTTATAAGAATTACATTTTATTATTTTTCCATTTAATGGATGTATTGCCATGTGGTAGGTAGTAAGGTAGTTATATTGGTAAAGTTGGCTGTTTTCTAAAGGAAGCCATAAATATTTAGATATTTTAAATAAATGTCTAGATATTTAAAACTTAAAGTGACAATCCACTAAAACTATTCTTTTTTCCCAAATATTTGTACCCTTGTCTTGGAACGCTTTTCAAAATTAACACTTTCAGAGGAGGTAGAGTAAGTTCATCTACTAGTCCTTCGATAGAACTTAGAAGACTCAGACTTATTTCCTTTAGTTCCTGACATCGTCCCCTTTAATTACCTTCCAGTTTATTATAAATATATTTTCATTTTCTTTAATCTCTAATTATTCAAGAAATACATGAGCATATTTTCCTTGCAACATATTTTAGAAAAGGCTGAAGTCCTCATTGATGGATTCCCCAGTTGTCTCAGTTTAGCTAGCTTCTGTTTTCTTCCATGCTTTTTCATCTATCTGTCTACTTATCTCTCTGCCTGCCTACCTATCTATCTATCTTGATGTAGATGTAAACATAAAATCCATGGAAACACTATGGGGTAGCATATGTGGTATCATACCGTACTCATCACTCTGCAGCTTGCTTTCTTCCTTAGCAGTGTCCTAGAAGCCTGGCCATGTTGTTACATGCAGGTTTTGCTTGTTCCATTTATGTGCTACCTCGTATTCCACAGCACACATACGCTTGTTTATTTAGCCATCCCCCTACTGATAGGCATATGGGTTGTTTGCAGATTTTTCCTACTGTAAACTGTACTCCAATGTAGATTCTTACACACGTCTCCATGTGCACATGTGCAAGAGTTCGTTGAGAATGCACACCAAGAAATAGCATTGCTGGACCAGACAGTATATGCACATTTAAAATTTTCATTGTTATCTTCCACATCTGGCTGCTGGTCATTTTAAACTCTCTGTCAGTAACTAGGTGCTTTTTTGTTTTAAGTTAATAGAGTGGACCAAGTGATGTTCTCATAAGGAACAGAAAGGAAGGTGGATTTATTGATCCCTCCTGTGTTCCTGCACGCTCCCAATTCGTACCTTCCCTGGAGTTTTAGAATAGATTAAGTGAAGTTTGTTAAAATACGTGCCTTGGGAAACATAGCAGTGTTTTTCCAGCTCTTGCCTTGTCCATCAGATCTCTCTTCCTGTTTCATCTTAGTCTGTCCTCATCCGTGAATGGTAGTGATCCAGCCCTGCCATTCTAACTTAAATTATCCAGATTTTAAAAAGAACTAAAATAGGTCAAAGCATCTAAGCTGTGGAGAGACCCAGAGGGAGCAAAGGGAAGGAGCGGGTGGTGAGTGAAGAAAGAGCTTCATGGATGACACCAAACGTGGTGCAGCGGACCTCACGAAGACCTTGCCCCACCTGACAGAGTGGAGGTGCTTCTCCGGCCAGGTGCCTCTGCACCAGGTGTATCTAGGGAGGGCCTGGAAGCAAAACCTTTTGAACTCCTACTTCTCAAGCCATAAGGGTGCAAATAAGAGGGGAAGGATTGCTCAGTAAGCTAAAAGGCTTTTAAGGTAGGGAGTGAAGCTGCTGACTCCCACCGACCGCACTCTGCCTCTGAAGAGATCGGGCAGCCGTACCTTGAGTGGCACTGAAATTATAGGAAACAAAACTCTGGGTCCACAAGAGGCTGAGGGTCGGAATCTGGTTCCCTGTCTGGGTCCTACTCCTGAGCGTGATTAATTTCCTTCAATTTTATATCCTATGTGAGAGAGACCATTCAGCCCCATTGATTAGTTTCCTTCAATTTTATATCGCATGTGAGAGAGACATTCAGCCGCATTGACAAGTTGAGGTGATAAAACATTTTCTGGCATCCACCAATCATCTAGGATAAAATATTCCTGAAGCTAAAAAGAAAATTCATGTTTGGTAGATGCCTTGTGCCGCTTGCTAAGATTTATTTTCTTTTTAAAATGTCAGTGTCTGTTGCCTTTCCTGCAGGTAGCCCTCCTGCTTCCTTGTCGCCTGAGTCCTTCAGTATCTTAGATCGGGCTGCATCTGTTCCCGCAGAGCTTTCCCTTTCTCCAGCAGAAAGCTGGTTTGTTTGGCTGGGGTTCCCGCTTTGGCCTAGATGCGCCTAGTTAAAGGTTTTCTGTCTGAAGCCCGCAGGTGAGGCCCAACTCCACACAGACCCCTGCTTACAAAGTTCCCTTCATGGCCACGTAAAGCAGTAAGGAAGTTTTTAATTGACATTGTCTACTGTTAAGAGGGCAGAGTGTGGACATCTTTCGAGAGGGTTTACTTTCTCTGTGAAGTGTCAGGCTATCAATTCGTTGGGTGATGCGGTGGGTTTGCTTTGGGGAAGAAAGAAAGATGTTATTGTAGTGTATCTTTTAGAATCTCGGCACATCAAAAAATCCCCTCAGAAGCAACCATCCCCCAAACCTATGTTGCAATTGAAACCAAAGCTTAAACTGTTTGAGTGATAGGTGTGGTTGAAATAACAGTATTTAATGCCCAGAGCACATCAAATTTGGGTGAAGAGGAGGCATTCTGCATAATGCCGAGAGATGTCTCGTTACGGTGTGGTTACCTAGCAACAAGTGGAAACTGTATGAAAATGAGGTGCTTATCTGTTGTTGAAGTGGGTGCAATGAAACTTATTACGCTAGCCTGTTTTGCTTGGCATGTTATTAAAATCACAGCTAATGTGGAAAGAGCTGGAGCCTGTTTCCATTTGATACAGAAGCAGTGTTAAACGCAGCTACTGTAAAATGCCAGTACTTTGGTCAGGAAAGTAGAAATGCGCAGCCTCCTTAAACACCCAGCGTTGAGATGTTAGAATTTGATTTATATCGTCAAAGATTTATTAATAATAAAAGCAGACAGAATCTGTAGAGTGACTTAAGAAGCGACTGGTTGTTTAGATTTCTAAAATAATTTCCGAGAGCCATTTATAGATTCGTCTGTAATAATAGCTTGGTAGAGCTCCACTTCTCCTCGCCAAATTGTATTTAACTGTCTGCCGAGCTTATCGATGCATCCTAACCACAGCCTTCTTAAGTTTGTTTAATTTATAGAGCTGGGATGCACTGCCTCCATTTTTAGAGGTCCTACTTTTATGTAATCACTTTAAAACAAATCTTGCACAATATATGCCAGTATATATCGGGGGCAACGGAAAAGCTTCTTGTCTTTGGTTTATCGCGGAGCTTTGTTGTCATTTGTGTTTCAGAGAAGTGTGTTTTACCACAGGCCTGTGCTACCCCTTCTTTGTGTATACTTCAGGTGGCTTCCTATTGAAGTCTTATTTCACATTTATTTCCAAAAAAGTCAGACTGAGAACACCTACTCAAATATCTCCTTCTGGGGAGCCCGTGATCCTAAGATGATATAGCACCGGTTACCCCACGGAGGAAGAAAAGTTCAAGTACTTTCTGTGCTCATCAAACACCTGTGATGACACACAGAAATCTGGCGTACAGGACCCAGCTCTGTTAGTTGTATTCTGACATTACTTCTGGGGCTCTGGAAGGTGTTTATGTGTGGCAGATGGAGCTATTAGTTAGCTGTGCTATCTTGAAGAATTGCTTTCCCAGGTAATCAGCTCTGCTCATTTAGGATGTCGTTTCCCCACCTTGCTATGGCAGCTCAAGAAGCAGGAATGATTAATCGCAGTGACCAGGCAGTGTGCTAGAATAACTCTGTAAGGGGAACCATCCCCTGATGCTCCCATGCAGCAGAGAGTTTGGAGTGCTCTGATGCCAAGCAAACGGCATGGGAACGATGACCAGGATGCTTCCTGAAGCTTACCTGTCAGTGTATAGAGTTGCTGTGGCAACCTGAAGATTTGCAATTCATAGGAAGAGTAGAGCTTGCAATTCATAGGAAGAGTAGAGCGAGACAAAACCTTAAGTCATGGCTGTCATTACAGTGGAATGGGTGCCACCAACACCTGGCAACCTCTATTACTTCAACCTGTTTCTTTTCACGCTTGGAGGAATAAAATGCATAAAAGATTAATATGCATAGTAAACCTTTTGGTAAAATATGTATGTGCTCTGCATTTCAGATGAGTAAAAAAACTTCAAGGGTTCCCGCTCCACTTAAATCAATATTAGTTAATAATGTTCAAAGTGAGTTTGTCGTCATGCTCTTAGAGAGAAGAAGGACCATATGATGCAAGGGTAGAGAACATACCACATTCTCTTTCTAGTTAAAAAGAAGGGATAGATCACTATGTATTTAAAAATCTGTTGTCCCTCTGGGAAGTGCTCATAATGTATTAATCTAAATTTTGTGCCTCCCCTTTATCCCCCTCTCCCATAGTGATGGGTATTTTAAGTTTATCCAGGTGCTAGTACAATCCATAAAGATGAGTGAAAAAGCATACCACTGAAGATTTTCTTTCCGGGAAGAAAACCCCAAACCACAGATGTTTCTAAATACGGTCACATCATTTATGCATATTCTGTCATTCCATCATTTGATGGAATTATAGGATTCCCAGCATCAAACTATGTTACAGTTGTCCTTCTTAAGGATTCCCTTGAATGTTGGCGGTCGATGGCTACCTAAATTAGAACATATTTAAGTTTTACCCTGTTGTCACTAGGGCTCAGCTTTTGTCTGTCTTAAAAATGCACAAATATTTAAAAAAGCAATGTCTGCAGCATTTTCTAGGTTTATATTTTGTGCACTTACTAACCTGTTATCATTTTTTTGCTGAAGGAGAAAATGTTTTCTTGTAGAAGAAAAGGGTTTTTTTCCAAGTGTGTTTTAAAAACAGTTAAATTGAACCTTGCTTGGAATTTTCTGGGGTACAGAATCTTTTGAAAATCTGTTTCTGAATGTCAGAAGAATGTATAGTTGCAATAAAACCATCGCCGTCAGTATCCTGACAGGTGCATTAAGTCTGGAATTAAATCTAAAGGGCTGATGTGTTAAAAACACATTAAATATTTAATATTAAAGATCAGCCCATAGTTTTTCTCTCCTCTTCTCCAAGGGCAAAGTCAACCATCAGTGCCCTTTTAAGGAGTTACGCTTGTAAAAGGGTCTATTCACTTTAAACCAGGATCCGGAAATCTAGGTTACGGCTAAGAGGATGAGAAAACAAATAGAGGTGTTCAGCTTCTACAACGGACTCGAGAGCTTAGCTGCCATGTTGTCCCTGTTGAGGTGGGAAAGCTTTTTGGTTGGTATATTTCTGCGCTCTGCTGCATTGGACATTTCTTCAAACCAGCATTGTGTTGTAATTGGAAATCATCTTCTTGAAGATGGAGCCTTTTATTTTTGTGGCTTTCTGGGGAGTTGTAATGCCTGCCTGCTTTTCCTTTTAATTAGATGTTTGCGCTGCAGCTTCGGGTCAAATGAGCATATTCACACCTGATTTTTACAGGATTTTCAGTAACTTGAGAATTATGTTTAAATGGGAAGCTATCCTTTTAGGAAATTGTCTGCCAGAGAGCGGCATTTTCCAGCATTTGGTGGATTTGAGAGAAGGCACTGACATCTATTATTTGTAACCCAGTTAAAATTGTTTACCTTGTCTGGACACACCTGTGGACAAGGGGAAAGCTGCTTATTTTAAGTTTAGCTGTGTAATTTTACTTGTATGCCCAGATGTCCTTTAATTGATTTTCGGGGGGAACTGTTAACAGTAGCAAGTTAATTGCCAGATTCCAGTAAGGATTCCTATGAATGGGCTGGAAGAATACCCTTAGGGCACAAGCCTGTGTGCAGTTATGTGACAAAGTGCTAATTCTGAGTTCACATAATCATAGTACAGAAATATTTAAGATGAGGATCTATCAAGTCTTATCTGTTGAGACGTGATCTCTTTAGTATCTGGCAGGCCTCATGCAACAAATTTTCTTTCTTTTAAGTGATCTCTGAAGCTGTCAAGTTCATTTGAGTGAACCGTGCTTGAGGGAAACATGTACCATTTTCTCTGGCAATGGCAAGCTGCTGATGACATATTTTTAGAATTAGCTTTTTCTCTCCCCCACCCTTCTAGAAACTGAACTTTTATTTAAGCTCCCTGCTGTTACCATTGGGAAGAAAGTCTCCCGTGCCAATGTTTGCCCAAATGGAAGGAAATGTTTGCATTTTGTATGCAGTGTTCATAAACTTGATGAGTCTAACAGTTTGGCACCGCTGGTGAGCACGTCTGCTTCGAGTTCTGAAGGGCAGGAAGAAAGAGTGTGGAGAAGCAGTGTAACTATGGTAAAAAGGGGTGGCTGAGGGTGACTGAGACGCTCCTCTTAGAGGCTGGAGGACAGGAATTCAGCATTCATTTTTCCTAGTGTTTTGGAGGTCAGTACTTAGGACAGAGATCTCCAGTTTTGTCAAGTAGATGTGAGCACGAGGATCCTTTCTTCCCTCATTCACTTGGTCAAAGTTAGCTGAAACCCCAGGTTGATTGGATTTCTCCAGGCAGTGTGTTTTAGCAAAGCCGTTTGACTCTCTTTGTCTAGGTGTTTGGTTTTAGTCGTGAAGATCTTGCCAGACTTTGCCAGGGTGCATTATGGTCTTTAAACCTTTGTTCTGGAAACTCCTGCCATCATATTAAATATCTGTAACATGTTATAGGAACACTGTAAAAAAAAAATCACTGTGGTTTGATTTCACATAAAGTTAGATCTTGTGTGTGTGCGATGCAGAGTTCAAGGAACAAGGGATTTTTAAAAAATAAAAACCCTACACAAATGCACCATCGGATGGTAAGGAGTGTGAAGGCAGTAGAGAATTAACTGATGAGTGTACGGCAAATGACCTAGCCAAGGATCCAAGAAAGACGGATTTGTTCCAAGAACCTCTGTAAGACAATTTAGGAAGATGCATTTTTCTTTGGCTCCCATCCTATAGCAGTGTTGAATCAGGTAAACGAAACCGCTTTGGCTTTGCTTACCATCAGTAAGCCAAGAAGAACATGACATGGGTCATTAAGATTTACAGCTGAGATGTAAATAATTCAGGACCCACAAACAATAATTAAAAAACCAACTGTGGCACTGCTTGGAGTCAAGTCCTCTGGGCCTCCTTTGAAGGGGAACCTCTCCCATTTTGGCTGGAGACCTGTCCATCTGGGTACAGATGGTTGTAAGAGCTTTTTAATGACCTTGGCTAATGCCGGTGAATGTGTCTTTGGACACCATCGTAACCAATGGATGAGGAGGGTGGAAACAGCAGGACGGTGGCAGCTGAGGAATTAAACGTCCTGAATTTGTTAGACATCTGCAGAAACATGCAATTTGTTGGGCAGGAAATTGTAAACAAAACAGACTGAGTCAATTATCAATACACCTGTGACACTCCAGGATGCCAGCTCTAGTGGTATAATGGCAACTTTCAAAGTCCATACCCCCTGGAGCAACCTGTTGAATATTCCAGAGGAGTGCCAGGGCTGTTGGATGCTTCCTTTGCCCAGGGGGCCAGAGCCTGGCTGACGCTTTCAACCAGCAGAGGAGGAGAGGGCATTCACCAACAGGAGGAAGTCACCTCCAGAGTCTCTGCTCTTGCCAGTCGCCTTCCTTATGCAGTGATCCTGTGTGGCTTTCCTTGTTACATTGTACCCATTGTTCTCAATTTTAAATCACTGGTGCTCAACCAATGGTGTGGCTTAAGGAGCTTGAAACGTGTACCTGCTTAGGGGCTTCTCCCTGGAGTGTCTAATTCAGTAGTTGTGGTAGGAGACCCTGGGCATGTGCATTTCTTTTTTAAAACATCCCTAGGTAATTTTGATATTCACACCAGTTGAGAAATATTCTCCAGAGTGTCTCCAAGAAAACATGGAGAGTATGAGAGGTTTTGGACCAGGTCATGGGCAGCCTCAAACGGAATCCATTGATCAAGAAATCAACTCACTATGCAGAGAAATATCATTTGGAGCTTGAGCACAATTGAGATGAAAGTGGGTAAGAACAGAAATGTGTTCCCTTGACTAATCTCTATAGAAGAGCCAAGGGACTGACTTTGGGCTTGGATGGAAGCCCCTTCCTGATCCTAGCATCTGTTCGCAGCTCTGGATCTCCCCATCTAAGGTCCATTCTGTCGTCGTGTTCACCCAGTTTAATCAGATTACTGACTCTCTGGGGCTCATTTTCAGGTTCATGGTCAGAGATTTCTTAATTCTCTAGAGGATTCAGTTAATTTCCTACTTTAAAAGACCAGATGGGGTATTGGCTTTATGAGCCTGAAAACATAGCTTTCATTAACTGGGAGATTTTTGCAGACTGGACATCTCTGATGATTGTAATTTTTAATGATTATTAGGAGTAGTTGGAGTTTAAAAAATTTTAAAGTAATATATCTGTTTATGGTGTATTTCTTAAAGGCAGGGGGTGGGCGTCAGAGGGAGCCCCCAGCATTCTTTTACCTTATCCTGGGATTGGGGAAAGAGGGCAAAGGGTAGAAATGTTGTTTCAAATTACTGGAGTGTTTCAGAGTGTTTATGAGGGATTAAACAGGATTGTGAGAAAGGAGAGTGGTTAGGGGATCAAAACAAAGGGGCAGCCTATGTAGGAAGAGGCAAATGGTTGGAAATTCTTTAGGAACTGGAGAAAAGTGAGAGGTATGTGATCATGACGGTATAAGGATGGAATGAAATGAGAAGGGGATTCTTTCTTTTTAAATTTTTTTTATTTTTTTAGAATTTATTTATTTATTTATGGCTGCGTTGGGTCTTCCTTGCTGCTCGTGGGCTAGTTGTGGTGAGCGGGGGTTACTCTTCATTGCGGTGCGCAGGCTTATTGCAGTGGTTTCTCTTGTTGTGGAGCACGCGCGGGCTCTAGGCGCACGGGCTTCAGTAGTTGTGGCTCGCGGGCTCTAGAGCACAGGCTCAGTAGTTGTGGCGCACGGGCTTAGCTGCTCCACGGTATGTGGGATCTTACCGGACCAGGGCTTGAACCCGTGTCCCCTGCATTAGCAGGCGGATTCTTAACCACTGCGCCACCAGGGAAATCCCAGGAAGGGGATTCTTAAGGATAAAAACTTCAAAGGGGACTGTCTGGCCAGTACAATATGCTGTAAGTAGCAGACCGTAGCAAAATAAGAACCCCATTTTGCTTTGTGTTAATACATTTATATTTTCACCCCCTTATTGATCTTGCCTCTTGCCTTCAAAAGAACTTGCACTGCACATTCATTTATAGGACCCAGTTAGCAGAGCAGTCTCCTTTCCTTCCCTCCTGTAAAATTGGTATTCTAAATTATGATTTAATGGGCTCCTGAATCTTTTATATTTAGTAGATTATGATGTTGTATAGTTTATGTAAATATTTGTCTTGAGGTGCTTTAAGTACTTGCTCCTGTAAAGTCTCACATTTGAACTGTTTTATCGCAGTCACTCTGTTTAAAGTAAGCCCTAATCTCTTCTGTCCTATTGTCAAGGCCTCACTCTTGGCTTGGGTTTAATGGAGATCAAATTTGGTTGGTTGCTTAATGTGGTATGTTTAATTTACTTTTCAGGTAGTGATAAACAGTGGGGTTTGGGCTATAGGCTCTTTGACATTAATATGTATAAACTCTGATCTCAAATATGGAACAGGTTAAAATGTTGCACTGAAGTATAATATAGAATAATATTTCTGGTTCAGATTCTGCTGAAGCAAACCCCAATGGCTCTTGCTTCCCTGAGGCTAACAGAATTTTGGGGGGAAGCCTGAAAGGGTAGTAGTTTGATACTTATCTCTCAGTTCTTATGTACTGTAGGAATTTTCTAAATAAAGCTACCTTAACTGTAAATAGATCACATGAAGCAGTAGAAGAATGGATGTCCCTTCTTGTTAAGCTAATCATATAAACCACTTGAGTGGTCCTCTTATACCCCCGGGCTATGTTATTGAAGAAGTTTCGTTTTCTTTTGTGCATTATCAAAATATACAAAGCATCCCACTGAGCCACAGGTGACCTTTGCGTTCCAGAATGGGTGAGGCAAAGGTTTTTCTCTTAGTGTCTTCATTAAATCTTACCTTGTTGAAGAAAGACTTGTTTTTATATGTGAAGGCTGGGAGAGGAGGGGGAGCCCGTTTTTCTTCGTGTCAAGTTGAAGTCCCTTACTACTCACCAATATTGCTTCTTAGCTACTTCTGAATAAGGTGTCAAAGAGTCAGAGCCATAGAACTTGAGGTAGATAAGTATAAACGCAGCATCCTTTCACTGCAGGTGTCCCCGGCTTTAAGCAGACTTGATATGTTAAAATCTGAGTTATTTCTATCGGGGGATGTAGTCACTTTAGCGCAGTAATGAATTACTTCACAAATTTCCTCTAAACAGTGAGCTGCCTTAGTCATGTATTGCATGATTCAATTAAAAGTGTTTTGATTTGCATTTAACTTTGCAGGAAGTGACTGTCAAGGTGATATAACAGTTTAATGAGCTCCGGGGGGAAATTGTGTAGTCTCCAGCCAGACAGTTTTCAAGTGAGTTGAAATCTGTTTTCCTCCGGATGGTGAAAGAAAGACATGTATCGGACCACATTTTCCCCTAAACGTTTCCCCCTCTTTTGTGTTTCTATAAACACACCTACACTTACATATAGAATTATTTTAAAATCTGTTTATAGTTAATAAGTGTCCATCTCAAAAGCCACTCAATTCACTGAAACTCCTTTTGCTATATTGTTTTACAAACTTTTCCCCTTTCTCATTTATACGTTAAATTGAACGCCCTGTGGCTGATAAGATTCAGTCTAAACAATAATTACTTGAATAGTTTGAAAAAGCCAGAAGAGTGTATAGAACATTTTCTAATTTTATTTCTTGACTAGCTGATCACATCTTGCTTGCCTGAGTTTTTAGACTGTGAGTACAAAATCGACCAGGTTGTGCGTGTGTGTGTGTCTATAATCCTTGCAATTAACCTGCATGAAGGGGCTCAGTGGCTACAGTCTCTGATAGTAGAGCCAACAAGTTAGCATGGTGGTTATGTGTAGAATCTGAGAATAAGCCATCTAGGTTTGTATAGGACAGAATACTAGGACACCAGAACACCAGATGAATTTAAACAGTGTGGTGTGCTTTATCTGTGGTTGTTGGTTCTGTCTCTGCTGCTTAAATACTGATAAGGAGAGTCTACAAGAATACTAGATGTGATTTGTGCTACTTGAGTTTACTGTTACCCAGCAGATTTATTCCTTCCGTGTTTACAATCTGAGCAGTTTGCTTCATATCAGGGTTTAGTGATTCTGATGGGCAAAAATAGAAATACATTGTTTAGTATTTTTTCACTCTGGAGATTTAATATAGGAAAGCAGCAGACAATTGGCCAAAGATGCACAGCTTTTGAATGTGATTCCTGCTTTTCACAAAAATGTGTCTTTGATTATCTCTTCATAAATGCATGACCTGGAGCTAAAATTTTCTGTCAGTGTCTTCAGTGGAGTTGTATATTAATGGTTTGACTTGGTATTATCAGCAGATGAGCTATGCCACTACAGTATATTTAAACTGCATGCCAGACATGGCAGGTGGCACAGTAGATAATAATGAATTGAACGTCTTCGCAAACCCCGTGTTACCTTGTCACCATTGTTTGTGTTTTGAGGCCTCCTTTTACGGGGACACAAAAGGAGTAGGATGAACCCAGTGAAGTTGGATGTAAGGTCTTTCAACTCTAAGATCACCCTGACTTAATCTTTCTTTCATGCAGCTTCTTTCAGGAGGCCTACCCTGATTATCCTAGTTGGAATCAAACTATTTCCAGTGTTTCTTATTTTTACACCTTTAATGTCATATTACTTATTTGCCTTGTATGCTAATTTTTTAAAGGAAAACCTCTTATAAGCTTTGAAAACTCACAACTCAAGCAGACTTTTAAAAGCAGATATATTGTTTTAGTTTTTGGTTACTTCCCTCAGCATCTAAGGTATACAACCAAAAGTCAATCAATATGTAATCTATGAATGATGAATGCTTGGTGAAATTGACTATCCACTCATGGAATGGCAGTTGAGTGTAAGAATAACCAACATTTGTTTAGCCGTTTACAGCTGAAAAATCGCCTCAGATGTGCTATCTCACTTTCTACTCATAAGAGGACCATAAGGTAGAGAATATTCCATTTTTCCAAGTGTGCAAACTGTCTGAGACAGGTTAAGAGATTTTCCCCAAACTCACTGCAGCAGTTGTGCAGTTCAATAGGTATTAGAAACCAGTTTTTCAGACTCAAAACTCTTCCCCCATTAGATCGCTCCGCTAGAAGATATGCTAGTTCTCCCTCATCAAGTCCGAAGTTGTGAGTTCCTTTTAAAATGCAGATTGGGTACAGGAGATCCTCCTTATTAGATAATTGACGCCTGGAAAAGGTCACCGAAGTGAATTCACTTAAAGCAGGTACCAGAATTTCATGTGAATAGAGGTAAAGAGATTTGACTGAACTTTATCGTGGAGAGTCAAAGTAAAAATGAGGAATATTATTTTATCTTATATTTAACAGCATTTAAAATATAGGACTTCCCTGGTGGCGCAGTGGTTGAGAGTCCGCCTGCCGATGCAGGGGACGCGGGTTCGTGCCCCGGTCCGGGAAGATCCCACATGCCGCGGAAAGGCTGGGCCCGTGAGCCCTGGCCGCTGAGCCTGCGCGTCCGGAGCCTGTGCTCCGCAACGGGAGAGGCCACAGCAGTGAGAGGCCCGCGTACCGCAAAAAAATAAATAAATTAAAATATATATATATATATATATATATATATATATATATATATATATAATTGCAACTGTAATTCTTAGAATGAGCGAAGGATCAAGTGGTGACTGTATTTGCCATGCAGTTTTTCTGATAAAGTTGGATGACTGAATGTCCCTCCCCTCTCCAAGTGTTTAGTCTCTTTTTGTCCTTTCTGACTTTCCCTCCTGGTTTTTTATATTTGGTTAACTTTGCCAGATGCTCTTTGATTGGTTAGTGATCTTGCTTGGGATTCGAGCAGTCTTTATCATCACTTTCACTGGTTTAATAAAATTCTGAATCTTTGATAAGAGCTACAATTTTATATTGAGGGCTGTTGTCTTTGTACATGCAATGTAGAATCTTCCAGAGACCTATAAAGAATATAATTCTATGGATAGAGATAGATAGATTGCAGTGTTATTAGGGTTATAGGCAGTTGGTATGTTTTTCATGTTATGATGACTTTTGCCTTCTTGCTAACTATGAGGGCTCAAATGATTAATATTAAGGTAACTAGGATTCCCTGAACTAACAAAAATATTACATGAATAAATATCATGAAGATGTCCTTTTTTACATAGTAGAAGTGTTGGGTGTTTTCTTTTCCTATTCCCTAACAATATACTTTCATGAAAATAAAAGTCCATTAGGTTAAAAATAATTGAGGTCACAAAAAATAAATGATTCTAGAAGAGGATGTTATTTTAATGCAGCATTACTTAATGAGTTAACAATTATATGCTGTGTGCGTATCCATTTGAGTGTGATGTGATGAGAGTGATGGTAGATATTGGCTTGAAATTAATTTTAGCTTAGTGGTTAAGAGCTGAATTCTGGAGCCAGACTCCCTGGGATCCTGTCCTACCTCTGCCATTTATTAACTGTGATCACGTTCAAGTTATGTAGTCACGCTGTGCCACAGTTTCCCTGTCTGGGTAATGGAAATACTTACAGAATCTTTCTCCTAGAGCTGTTTCGAGAAGTAAATGAATTAATATTTGCCAAGTGTATAGAACAGAGCCTGGCACATAGTAAGCACTCAGTAAATGTTAGCAGTTGTGATTTGATCATTATTTTAGATTACTTTTAATAATGTTGAGTTTTTGCAGAAAGAGGAACCCTGAAGAAAACTGGTTTAAGTTGGGCTGAGAATGTTGGTCTATCTTTTGTTTTGTTGTCCACAAAGTCATAATCTCATAAACATTTGTTGCAAGAAAAAAGTATGAGTAATGAATCATTATTGATTTGCTATATATTGAATGACATATGAGAGCTCATAATACTTCCGAGCAAACATTCTGAGGTCTTCTAAACATTTAAATGTATAAATGTTACCTATTCTCAACTCCCCTCCCATGGGTAAATAAACCAGGGATTTCTTTAGGTTTTTACCAAGAAACCTTCAAGTGACTAACTTAATGGCTGAAGGAAATGGTAGTTTTAAAATTTCTTTTCTTATGTGTAAACACAGTGGAAGTTCAGTGAGAATTTATCTTTCAGGTGATTACTTGCTTTGGGTTTTAGGAGTGATGGTGACAGATGAACAGTAATTGAGGTGTGAATAAAATTTTGGAAAAGATAAATGATATCATTTCTTGTGGAAAATATTGCATTCTTCCATCACAGTGCATGGCTATTTATTAGCTATTTTTAATGGGTAAGGGCTCTGGGTGCTTGTAAAATAACCTGTAGTTTTGAACTGGCTCAGGATATGTTAATGGTAAATGATGTCATGGAAGTAGCAACCTCACTCACTGGTTGTCTTAAACAACAGAGCGATTACAAGACAAATTTCAGCAACAAGACTTTGCTTCTGTTTTTCCCAGAGAGGTAATGACTCACAGGAGGGCTGTGTCACTGCGTTGCTCACAGCCTCGCTGGCCCTCTACTTTAGCATCAGTTGGGAGTCTCTATCGTTCTCCCTCGTACAGACATGAAATCGTGACTCACTTTTGAAAAGCAGATTCAGTAGAATTTTTTTAAATACTGAAGTTTGCTTCATAAAGCTGTTTATAAGAGCAGACTCAGTATTCATTTTTAAAATTTCTTCAATCCTCTTCACATAGCTGTTTTATCCTTTCGCACATCAACTTGATTTAGTCCTGAGCCAAAAAAAAAAAAAAAAAGAAAAAAAGGCATATATTACTAAAAATGAAAGTAGAATATTTCCCAGCTTTACATGAAAAGAATCTAGAAGTCTGTCATTTAGGGTTTTGTAAAAATTTTTGTTTTTAGTCTGGTAAGGAAGTGGTTCATAAAAATCAAACGGCAATTAGAATGAAGAAACTTAATTATAGTCTTAAGTTACTATTTGAGTTAATGTTGTAATTGACTTTGTTTTCGTTTTTATTAAACTCTGGTTCTCTTTGGAGAAATGAAACTTCAGAAACTTAGGAAGTGACAATTTCCCAGTGAGGGTATATAAAATGACATGCAACAAATGACTGATTGACTTTGGTTTTGTGAAATTCTTCTAAATAGGATTTCCACTTTCTTTGACCACACTTTTTAAAATTGTTTAAGGATGAAATTAAGTCAGAGACTGCATGAAGTCTACCTATTTCATGGGGTAGACTTGTTTTGCTGTTTGAATACCACATAGCAGATTAGAGTCAGGCTCTCCTAAATCTTAACCTGTCCCACTTTTTATTAAGTTTAAAAATGTAAGCACTTCCTATCATTCCATAACTAAATATAGTGATGCCATTTTATCTGAAGTCAGGAACACTATCCCGATCTGATTTGATGTGTGTAAGACACTGCACATTCATTGAGTGGTACAGATTGTGTTAAATGGGCCTGAAATAATGTTCAGGAAAGAGAATCACTTTCCATTCTTCTTGACACAAACAGTTTGTCACAGATATGCATTCCTATCCCTGTCTTGTTAGTGTAGTCGTTATATTTTTCATTACAAGTTTCATGCAACTAATTCTAGTTTTCCTTGATTAGGTTTACATGAATACATTGCAATTATAGACTAGGTGTTATTAATATGTGCGATTAAACTTGTAATTAACACGTGTAATTACATAGTGAGAGGCACACCGTACTGGGCTTTGTGCTGATTTATGGTATAGATGGTGCATGCACAAAGCCACGGTTGGGATTTTATGCTCAACATTTACTCCCGCTATAAATCTGCAGTGGTTTGTTGTTGTATATGCTCTTTCGAGTGCAGGAGAAGCATGTTTATGGTCGTGGGGGCAACTGGATCATGGTTGTCTTTTACTGTGGTTATGACAAATATTCTACCCAGGGAACCCACGGAAGAAAGGTTCAGCGTGATGTCATGGTCCTTCCTGACTGTGTGACTCCTGTGCTATGCGTAGCCAAACTGGGGAAAGTACAGATTTTATATTTTCTGAAATTTTATTTTATTGAAGTATGGTTGATTTACGATGTTGGGTTAATTTCTGCCGTACAGCAAAGTGATTCAGTTATGTATATATAGTACATTCTTTCTCATCTTCTTTTCCATTATGGTTTACTACAGGATATTGACTGTAGTTCCCTGTGCTATACAGTAGGACCTTGTTGTTTATCCGTTCTGTATATAAGAGTTTGCATCTGCTAATCCCAAACTCCCAGTCCATCCCTCCCCCACCCATCCTCCCCCTTGGCAACCACAAGTCTGTTCTCTGTCTTCTGTTTTGTAGGTGAGTTCACTTGTATCATATTTTAGATTCCACATGTAAGTGATATCATATAATATTTGTCTTTCTCTGTCTGACTTCATTTAGTATAATAATCTCTAGGTCCATCCGTGTTGCTGCAAATGGTGTTATTTCATTCTTTTTTATGGCTGAGTAGTATTCCATTGTATATATGTACCACATCTTCTTTATCCATTCATCTGTCGATGGACATTTAGCTTGCTTCCATGTCTTGGCTATTGTACATAGTGCTGCTATGAACATAGGGGTACATGTATGTTTCCAAATTATAGTTTGTCCTCCAGGAGTGGGATTGCTGGATCATATGGTAGCTCTATTTTTAGTTTTTTAAGGAACCTCCATACTGTTCTCGATAGTGGCTGCACCAATTTACATTCCCACCAACAGTGTAGGGGAGGGTTCCCTTTTCTCCACACCCTCTCCAGCATTCTTAAATTTTATTTTAATTAATTGATTAAACATTTTAAGCTCCAAGTTAAACTTATCTTTAATTTATTTTTTTACAGTCAGATGCGTTAGCAGATAGAAAACCTTTTCACATCTATTTTTTTCATCAATTTTTTTATTGTGTTAAGCCATTAAGGTACAGAAACTTTTAAAGATCCAGACTCGCAGAAGGCTTGAGGTGTACTTGTTTTTTTTTTTAAAAAGGCTAAGTATCTGGCAGAGTCCATATAGTAGGCTGGATGTATGCTTTGCCTTACAGGAAAAAAAAAAAATCACTTGCAATGGGTAGAAACTACGGCCCACTGTTTGAGAGATCGGATGGACAGATAACATGAATTTCAAATAGTCATTGTCATCCATATACAATTAAGCGTATCTTTTAAAAGTCTTCCCTTTCTTATATCTTTGGTTACTTTTCAGCTAAGAGAGCTGAACTACCCCCTTTTAAGCATCTTAAGAGCTCCTTTCTGCTTTAATTATGCCCATCTGTGCCCATCATATTCTCACCCATGTCATCATCATGGCACAGTTTTTGAAGCTCTGTAAACAGGCAGAAGGTACTCTCTGTTTCCTTTTCAGCATTTATTCTATTGCTCTTTCCCTATCTGCCATCCCCCACACCCCACACACTTCTTGACTGTATATTTCTTTTTCTTAGAGAGGAATTCTGAATTAAACTATGCCAAGAAAAGAAAAATGGCAAAGAGACAACAGCAGAAAGGACTAAAGGGGAATAGAATCAAGTGAGATTATTGAAATCTTCTGGATGTGAGGAAGTAACAAGGGGGAACCGATGTTGATTCTGGGACATACCCTTTCCTCACATAATTATGCTGGACAGACACAAGATCAGATGGAAGCTAAGGAGCATAGTTGATAAGAGGTGGAAAATGGCAGTTGAAGGCATCCTTACACTTGGCGTCCTAAGCGAGCAAAGTAGTCCAGGTCACAGATTGGAGTCTGCTCAAAACCTTGTGTGGAATGTTGTTCTCAGAGTTTTGGTTAGAATGTGGGGGTGGCCCAAGGGTCCAGTAACGGCCAGCATATAATTTTGGTTTGGGTGCTTCAGTGGATATGCTTTCCTGAAAACACATGAGCAGTTAAGCTTGACTTGGATTTGTAGTCGGCATGTCTCCAAGGGGGACCTGGGAACAGATGTGTTGTCTGCTCTGAATGCATTGGGATCCATCCATGTTTTGCTTACAGAACCCCTTCTGTCTGGTGCACTCTGCCCTCTAAAAGCTTCCCGAATTGCTTTGTAAACAAGGCAGCTACTACAGCTGCAACTGTTGGATTTGGACTTGTGCCAGCTTGAAATTTATCCCTGCCCTGATGCTATATATCTGGGAGCAGGCAAAGTGGATTTTTTTTTTTTTTTAAGCATATGGAAGCATTCCTTGAATAAGATTGTATTGAGGGTAGAGGAGCTCAGATTCCTTAAAACTGCACGCTTTCTCCATGGGTTTATGTAGACTTTGCCGCTTTGCCACGGGGTCAGATTTCAGCACCTTTCCTTTCCTTTTCCCTAGTTACTTAGTCGGTCTGTTGCTTCATTAAAAACTCATCATTCCAATGCCCTTTATCTTGGTGGGCCCTGTGAGTTCAAGAGGACTTGATTTAGCCCCTTGAGTGACTGAAGATGGTTTCTTCAAGATTCCTTTCTCTAATATGCTAATATTTAACAATGAAAGAAGAGAGAAAAAAGCAAAATGAAAAACCAAAAAACAAACAAGGGTTAAAGTGGAGAATTCGATTTCTTAAGAAATCTTGTTTGGGGATTAGCCCTACCTGGCAGTTGCCTCAGTGACTACATGCTACGGGATTTCACATTTCCTTTGTATACAGAGAGGTGTAGCGACAGCGTCTCCTTTGAGTGCCAGAACACCTGTATTCTTGCAAAAATTGAAGTTTAGTTTTGCTTTATTATATTCTTAGCTTGTTGATGAGTTTTCCATTTATGCCTCTTTCTTTGTCTTCCCTTATCTAGCTTTTGAAGTCTTCTGCTCAGGTGGACTCCTTTATGCCTTCTCACTAGATCAGGATTAAAAAAAAAAAAAAGTGCACTGTTCATCTCTTCGTATACTCTATGACGGCCTGGGCTTCTTTTTTGACCTCTTTGAACTGATGGTGTGTGACACTGGGCAACTAGAGTTAGTATTTGCCAGTCTGTCTGCTTTTGGTTTGTTTCATGTTACCTGATTAGAACTCAAATCTATTTCATGTTAGTAACAGCAGAAAGCACAAAATCTTTCTTGGAAGTTCCTGCCAATATTCTCTTTTTGGAACAATTTCAAAATATAACATTTCTGTTTAGAGTAAGTATTTTCTGGCCAACATCTCTCCCTGCCCCCACCTTCTGTGCAATGAAATAATGCTGACTTCAGGTTTTGATTATTTAGAAGGCCTTCCGCATAAAAGTGATGTCTTAACTAATTTTCTTGGAGTAGAGTTGATTCTGAGTAAGTGCTAGAAGGAGGAGCTACATAGAACCCTTGTGACTGCAACATGGCAGAGGAACAGCAGGATTAAGTGAGATTTCCTAGGATTAGGATGGGAGCACACCTTTCCCATGTCACGGAATTTTAGCTCACTGACCAGCGCAGTTGTGAACTTCCACACTGCTTTCTGGCCTCTCCTCATCTTAGAAGAGTCTAGCCCTGCTTGGTGGGATAGAAATCCAGGCCTTCATTGATTTATTCCTTTTGGTTTCAGTCCCAGATCTTGAGCTGTGCAGTGATTTCAGTTGATCAGGGACAGCCAACTAGCAGTAGTATAAAGAAATGAGCTATTGTGCTGGGGAAAAATTTGTTGTTTGAGAACCTAAAATTGACACATTTTCTTTAGGTAGAGGAAAGGTAGAACGTTGGACTGTTATTATTATTTTTTTTTTTTTTTAAGGGGAACATCACTGCTTCCTTCTTATTCCCAGTATTCACATGTAAAAATAAGAAACAGTGTGGCTTTTGTTTAAGCTGTTGCCAATACCAACATTTACCACCTCCTTCCAGTCTTTTAAAGGACTCAGTTTGAACGAAAATTTGCTTAGGGCTGTAACTTGTCATTCAGTTTCTGAGCCCACGGGCAAATTATTCTCCCTCTCGCCTTTACAGCAAAGAGAACACATTTTAGAAATTTGATACTTAAGGGGCTTATTTGCTTTTTAAAATTGCTTATCCTTATTCAATATACAAGAACTAAAACTCTGACTTTAGAAAACAGCTCGTTATTTCAAAGTGAATCTTGAAATAAAAGTCATCCTCTTGGCATGGGTTTTGGAAACATTCTTGATGTCGACCGTCAGATTGTTGGGTGCATATCTAGTTGTTTTAGCAGCACTTAAAAAGCATGCTCCAGCCTTTCTATACCAAGATGCTGCTGGCCCACCCTCCATACCTGTGCTTTGGTTCTTTTTCCTTATGGTGGTGGCAGATTTGCATTGAACTGTCTAGTGGTGGTTCAACCTGAAAGACAGTAAGCCAGGGTTAGGAAACCATGGCACTAAATTTTTTTCCTGTGTGAAATTAATATGTGGGAGGTTCCTGGTCTCATTGTTAGTAAACATTATTAACCCATAGAGCTCTTAGTCTTGGAAAAGTGCAGTGAATAGGTGAATGGGATCTTTTTAGCCTTCACCCAAACCTTTGTAGCACTTCTAAGGCTAGAATGTGTTGACCTTCTAGGTGGTGAATCAGTATAGTTACTTGTGAAAAGTCAGTAGCAATAGCGCCTAACACTTAGTGTGATACGGAAAACTGCCTTTCTTGTATATGTACTCTATGCTAGATTATTAAATTTTTATCATGCTTCCTCAACCGTGGGGTATTTCACAATTACATATTACTTTTCAACATACAAATTGCACAGTAATGTATAGCCTGACATTCATTATGGAAAATGCAATTTTATTTGGTTATTTAATCTTCGCTAAAGGCATCGTAAGTGATCTGATTTTTTTAAAAATCAAATTTCTTTAAAACATCTTAACATTCTGATTATATTCTGGGGGTCTAACATACTCCAGAGGGATCTGTTTAAAATTTTTCTGAATAGAAATCCTTTAGGAAGCAACTGAATAATATGAATAATGAGGGAAGAAGTATTTGGGTACTTTCAAGGAAACAAAAAGCAGCCTTATTCTTAGAATATGGGGTCTGAAGATAACCTGTATGTTTTTATACCAATATAAAAATCAAGAAAAAGGAAATACCGTAAAGAAAAATACTGCAAAAACCCATCAAAGTTAAGCAAAATCCAATTGTATAATAAAGGTCCATACTTTATTATGCATATTCTTTTTGAAATGATCTATTTTGCATTTATAGAAAAGCTTATAGAAAATAATATAGGAGATACATGCGCACACCTGGCTTTGTCACATCTTAATACCTCACCATGTGTGCAAACTCTGTTTTGCATTTGTCTTTCCCTCACCTCTTTCCAAGGGTTAAACTATAATCCTGCATTTAGTGTTTATTACTTCCTTATCTGTGTTAGTCATTTTCCTACAAACATGTGTCCACATGTAGTATGCAGTAATTTTGCTTGTTTTTAGGAAAGTGTTAAAAATGATGATATAAATACTATCATGCTGCCATATTCTGAAATCTGGTTTTTACCTTCACCCTTTATGTATGAAATTTATTCATTTTGATGCATGTAGCTCTAGTTTGTTTATTCTCACTGCCGTATGTTATTCCACTTTGTGAATATACCACTTGTTTATTTCTTTATTTGCCTTTTGATGACCTTCTAGGTTGTTTCCAGTTTTTGACTCTTATCCCCACTGATAGGATGAACGTTCTTGTATGGAGTGCCCAGTACAAGTCTTCTACTTTTGAACACCTGTGGGAATTTCTCTTGGCTACTATCCGGGAGTGGAGTTACTTTGGACACCCCCCACTTTTCTAGATAAAACAATCTATCACTTTCCGATGTGATCGTGCTCTCACAGGTGCAGTGTGAGAGCTTCTGTTGCTTCCCATCTTCTCCAACCCTGGTAGCACCAGATAATAAAGTTTTTTGTCAATTTGATGGCAGTGAAAAGATATCTCCTTGGTTTAATTTGCATTTTCCTGGCTCGTGAGGTTGAGTATCATTTCATATTTATTGGGTTTTCTCTTCTGTCAGTTGCCTGATCAGATCTTTTCTGTTTTTCTATTGGATTGTTTTGTCTTTCTGTTTGATATGTAGACATTCTATATGTTCGGAATACTAATCCATTGTCGCTTATGCGCATTTCAAGTGTATGGCTTGCCTTTTTTGCTTTCTTTATGCTATCTTTTGTTGTACAAAGTTTAATTTTAATGTAGGCAAACTCAAGGTCATGAAAATGCCCTCTCTTTTTTCTAAGAGTTTCAGAGTTCTGTTTTTTACTTTCAGTTAACAGATCAGAAATTTTTGTGTATGGCATGAAGTAAGGATCTAATTTTAATTTTTTCCATGTGGATATCTGATTGTCTCAGTGCTGTTTTTTTTTTTTTTTTTTAAAAAAAAGCATTTCTCTTTTTTTTTTAAAGAATTAAAAAAAAATTTTTTAACATAAAAAAATAACTTCAGACTTGCAAAAAGTTGCAAAAATCATACAAAAAAATACCCATAGACCTTTCATCCAGGTTCCCCAATTATTAACGTGCTATATAACCAAAGTGGGCTAAGGGCTATTGGCCACATTTCCCCACAGAGTTACTGTCTTAAACGTTGCCATTTTAGCATCCATTCTTGCTTGTGGTGCTTGCCAAATGTTTTTCTATTTCCATAATTCTTCTACATTCATTTATTGGAATTATATTGGCATCATTTATTGAAGAGTCCATTTTTTCTTCACTGTCTTATCCTTTTACCTCTATAGTGATTTAGAAATCTACATTTCTGCTGGAAGCTGCCAACTCCCCTTCTTTAGGAGTTTGTACCATTTTGCCTTCTTGTACCATTTAGCCTTCTCACCAGCAGTATACAAAGGTGCTGCTTCCCCTTAGTTTCACAAAGTATGTTGTCAAACTTTTGGATTTTTGCCAATCTAATCAGTGAAAAATGAATGCATGTCTCTTATTATGAGTAACATGGAGCATCTGTTCATATGTTTTGGGCCATTTTCACTTATTCTTCTGTATATTTCCTGTTTATATCTTTTGCCTATTTTGGGATGAGGGGCGATGTTGGTATTTTTCTTTTAGATTTTTTAAAGGAGCTCTTTGTATGTAGGGATATTACCCCTTTGTCCATGATAAGTTGCAAATATTATTTTTTTCAAGTATGTGATTTGTCTTTTGACTAGTGTATTTTTATATACACTCTTATGTAGACAAATTTGTTAATCTTTTATTATTTTTGTTTTATTTTTAGTTATTTATTTTTTTATTGCAGTATAATTGATTTACAGTATTATATTGGTATCAGTTGTACAACATAGTGATTCAATATTTTAAAAATCTTTTGTTATTTTTGGAGCTGCCTTTTCTCGTCCTCAGTTTATAATGGAGTTCATGCAAGTTTTCTTTCTCTCGATAATTGTGTGATTTTATTTTTAAATTTAAATATGTGATTCATTTGGAATGTATTCTGGTATATAATGTGAGATATAAATGTAATTAATTTTTTTTCCAGTAGCTATCCAGTTGTCCAAAACACCATTTATTAAAAAGTCCATTTTTCTTCCCTCATTGATTTGAGGTGGTACTTTATCATATACTAATTTTCCATGTATACTTGGGTCAGTTTCTGAGCTTTTTGTTTTGTTCCATTGGTCTCTTTACTTATATAACAAACCACACTATTTTACTTACAGAAGCTTTCTAATATGTTACACTATTTAAAGGTTTACCCTATCCCCATCCCAACATACAACATAGACACACACACACACACACACACACACACACACACACACCCCTTTTCTGTCTCAGATTTTCCTGATAGCTCTTTGTTGGATTTGTTTGTTTTTAACTTATTTAATTTTTGAACTTTATTACCAACAGATCTAGTTGGCATCCAAATAGTTGTAATTTTTTTTGCTATTTCCAGAGACTTTTTATTTATTTATTCATTTACATCTTTATTGGAGTATAATTGCTTTACAATAGTGTGTTAGTTTCTGCTTTATAACAAAGTGAATCAGTTACACATATACATATGTTCCCATATCTCTTCCCTCTTGCGTCTCCCACCCTCCTACCCTCCCTATCCCACCCCTCCAGGCGGTCACAAAGCACAGAGCTGATCTCCCTGTGCTATGCGGCTGCTTCCCACTAGCTACCTACCTTACGTTTGGTAGTGTATATATGTCCATGCCTCTCTCGAGCTTTGTCACAGCTTACCCTTCCTCCTCCCCATATCCTCAAGTCCATTCTCTAGTAGGTCTGTGTCTTTATTCCTGTCTTACCCCTAGGTTCTTCATGACATTTTTTTCCTTTTAAATTCCATATATATTTGTTAGCATACGGTATTTGTCTCTTTCTGCCTTACTTCACTCTGTATGACAGACTCTAGGTCTCTCCACCTCATTACAAATAGCTCAATTTCGTTTCTTTTTATGGCTGAGTAATATTCCATTGTATATATGTGCCACATCTTCTTTATCCATTCATCCGATGATGGACACTTAGGTTGTTTCCATCTCCGGGCTATTGTAAGTAGAGCTGCAATGAACATTTTGGTACATGACTCTTTTTGAATTTTGGTTTTCTCAGGGTATATGCCCAGTAGTGGGATTGCTGGGTCATATGGTAATTCTATTTGTAGTTTTTTAAGGAACCTCCATACTGTTCTCCATAGTGGCTGAACCAATTCACATTCCCACCAGCAGTGCAAGAGTGTTCCCTTTTCTCCACACCCTCTCCAGCATTTATTGTTTCTAGATTTTTTGATGATGGCCATTCTGACTGGTGTGAGATGATATCTCATTGTAGTTTTGATTTGCATTTCTCTAATAATTAATGATGTTGAACATTCTTTCATATGTTTGTTGGCAGTCTGTATATCTTCCTTGGAGAAATGTCTGATTATGTCTTCTGCCCATTTTTGGATTGGATTGTTTCCTTTTTGTTATTGCGCTGCATGAACTGCTTATAAATTTTGGAGATTAATCCTTTGTCAGTTGCTTCATTTGCAAATATTTTCTCCCATTCTGAGGGTTGTCTTTTGGTCTTGTTTATGGTTTCCTTTGCTGTGCAAAAGCTTTGAAGTTCCCATTTATTTATTTATTTCCATTTCTCTAGGAGGTGGGTCAGAAAAGATCGTGCTGTGATTTATGTCATAGAGTGTTCTGCCTATGTTTTCCTCTAAGAGTTTTATAGTTTCTGGCCTTACAGTTAGGTATTTAATCCACTTTGAGCTTATTTTTGTGTATGGTGTTAGGGAGTGATCTAATCTCATACTTTTACATGTACCTGTCCAGTTTTCCCAGCACCACTTATTGAAGAGGCTGTCCTTTCTCCACTCTACATTCCTGCCTCCTTTATCAAAGATAAGGTGACCATATGTGTGTGGGTTCATCTCTGGGCTTTCTATCCTGTTCCATTGATCTATATTTCTGTTTTTGTGCCAGTACCATACTGTCTTGTTTACTGTAGCTTTGTAGTATAGTCTGAAGTCAGGGAGCCTGATTCCTCCAGCTCTGTTTTTCGTTCTCAAGATTGCTTTGGCTATTCGGGGTCTTTTGTGTTTCCATACAAATTGTGAAATTTTTTGTTCTAGTTCTGTGAAAAATGCCAGTGGTAGTTTGATAGGGATTGCATTGAATCTGTAGATTGCTTTGGGTAGTAGAGTCATTTTCAAAATGTTAATTCTTCCAATCCAAGAACATGGTATATCTCTCCACCTATTGGTATCATCTTTAATTTCTTTCATCAGTGTCTTATAATTTTCTGCATACAGGTCTTTTGTCTCCTAGATATTTTATTCTTTTTGTTGCAATGGTAAATGGGAGTGTTTTCTTGATTTCACTTTCAGGTTTTTCATCATTAGTGTATAGGAATGCCGGAGATATCTGTGCATTCATTTTGTATGCTGCTACTTTACCAAATTCATTGATTAGCTCTAGTAGTTTTCTGGTAGCATCTTTAGGATTCTCTACGTATAGTATCATGTCATCTGCAAACAGTGACAGCTTTACTTCTTCTTTTCTGATTTGGATTCCTTTTATTTCCTTTTCTTCTCTGATTGCTGTGGCTAACACTTCCAAAACTATGTTGAATAAGAGTGGTGAGAGGGGGCAACCTTGTCTTGTTACTGATTTTAGTGGAAATGCTTTCAGTTTTTCAGCGTTGAGGATGATGTTGGCTGTGGATTTGTCATATATTGCCTTTATTATGTTGAGGAAAGTTCCCTCTATGCCTACTTCCTGCAGGGTTTTTGTCATAAATGGGTGTGGAAGTTTGTCAAAAGCTTTCTCTGCATCTATTGAGATGATCATATGGTTTTTATCCTTCAATTTGCTAATATGGTCTATCACATTGATTGATTTGCGTATATTGAAGAATCCTTGTATTCCTGGAGTAAACCCAACTTGATCATGGTGTATGATCCTTTTAATGTGCTGTTGGATTCTGTTTGCTAGTATTTTTTGTTGAGGATTTTTGCATCTATGTTCATCAGTGATATTGGCCTGTAGTTTTCTTTCTTTGTGACATCCTTGTCTGGTTTTGGTATCAAGGTGATGGTGGCCTTGCAGAATGAGTTTGGGAGTGTTCCTCCCTATGCTATATTTTGGAAGAGTTTGAGAAGGATAGGTGTTAGCTCTTCTCTAAATGTTTGATAGAATTCGCCTGTGAAGCCATCTGGTCCTGGGCTTTTGTTTGTTGGAAGATTTTTAATCACCGTTTCAATTTCAGTGCTTGTGATTGGTCTGTTCATATTTTCTATTTCTTCCTGGTTCAGTCTTGGCAGGCTGTGCATTTCTAAGAATTTGTCCATTTCTTCCAGGTTGTCCATTTTATTGGCATAGAGTTGATTGTAGTAATCTCTCATGATCTTTTGTATTTCTGCAGTGTCAGTTGTTACTTCTCCTTTTTCATATCTAATTCTATTGATTTGAGTGTTCTCCCTTTTTTTCTTGATGAGTCTGGCTAATGGTTTATCAATTTTGTTTATCTTCTCAAAGAAACAGCTTTTAGTTTTATTGATCTTTGCTATCGTTTCCTTCATTTCTTTTTCATTTATTTCTGATCTGATTTTTATGATTTATTTCCTTCTGCTATCTTTGGGTTTTTTTTTTTTTTGTTCTTCTTTCTCTAATTGCTTTAGGTGCAAGGTTAGGTTGTTTATTCGAGATGTTTCCTGTTTCTTAAGGTAGGATTGTATTGCTATAATCTTCCCTCTTAGAACTGCTTTTGCTGCATCCCATAGGTTTTGGGTCGTCATGTCTCCATTGTCATTTGTTTCTAGGTATTTTCTGATTTCCTCTTTGATTTCTTCAGTGATCACTTCGTTATTAAGTAGTGTATTGTTTAGCCTCCATGTGTTTGTATTTTTTACAGATCTTTTCCTGTAATTGATACCTAGTCTCATAGCGTTGTGGTCGGAAAAGATACTTGATACAATCTCAATTTTCTTAAATTTACCAAGGCTTGATTTGTGACCCAAGATATGATCTCTCCTGGAGAATGTTCCATGAGCACTTGAGAAAAATGTGTATTCTGTTGTTTTTGGATGGAATGTCCTATAAATATCAATTAAGTCCATCTTGTTTAATGTATCATTTAAAGCTTGTGTTTCCTTATTTATTTTCATTTTGGATGATCTGTCCATTGGTGAAAGTGGGGTGTTAAAGTCCCCTACTATGAATGTGTTACTGTCGATTTCCCCTTTTATGGCTGTTAGTATTTGCCTTACGTATTGAGGTGCTCCTATGTTGGGTGCATAAATATTTACAATTGTTATATCTTCTTCTTGGATCGATCCCTTGATCATTATGTAGTGTCCTTCTTTGTCTCTTCTAATAGTCTTTATTTTAAAGTCTTTTTTGTCTGATATGAGAATTGCTACTCCAGCTTTCTTTTGGTTTCTATTTGCATGGAATATCTTTTTCCATCCCCTTACTTTCAGTCTGTATATGTCTCTAGGTCTGAAGTGGGTCTCTTGTCGACAGCATATATATGGGTCTTGTTTTTGTATCCATTCAGCCGATCTGTGTCTTTTGGTGGGAGCATATAGTCCATTTACATTTAAGGTAATTATCGATATGTATGTTCCTATTCCCATTTTCTTAATTGTTTTGGGTTCATTATAGTAGGTCTTTTCCTTCTCTTGTGTTTCTTGCCTAGAGAAGTTCCTTTAGCATTTGTTGTAAAGCTGGTTTGGTGGTGCTGAACTCTCTCAGCTTTTGCTTGTCTGTAAAGGTTTTAATTTCTTCATCAAATCTGGATGAGATCCTTGCTGAGTAGAGTAATCTTGGTTGCAGGTTTTTGTCCTTCATCACTTTAAATATGTCCTGCCAGTCCCTTCTGGCTTGTAGAGTTTCTGCTGAAAGATCAGCTGTTAACCTTATGGGGATTCCCTTGTGTGTTATTTGTTGTTTTTCCCTTGCTGCTTTTAATATGTTTTCTTTTTATTTAATTTTTGACAGTTTGATTAATGTATGTCTTGGCGTATTTCTCCTTGGATTTATCCTGTATGGGGCTCTCTGTGCTTCCTGGACTAGATTAACTATTTCCTTTCCCATATTAGGGAAGTTTTCAACTATAATCTCTTCAAATATTTTCTCAGTCCCTTTCTTTTTCTCTTCTTCTTCTGGAACCCCTATAATTTGAATGTTGGTGCGTTTAATGTTTCCCAGAGGTCTCTGAGACTTTCCTCAGTTATTTTCATTCTTTTTTCTTTATTCTGCTCTGCAGTAGTTATTTCCAGTATTTTTTCTTCCAGGTCACTTATCCGTTCTTCTGCCTCAGTTTTTCTGCTATTGATCCCATCTAGAGTATTTTTCATTTAATTTATTGTGTTATTCATCGTTGTTTCATCTTTAGTTCTTCTAGGTCCTTGTTAAATGTTTCTTGCATTTTGTCTATTCTATTTCCAAGATTTTGGATCATCTTTACTATCATTATTCTGAATTGTCTTTCAGGTAGACTGCCTATTTCCTCTTCATTTGTTAGGTCTGGTGGGTTTTTATCTTGCTCCTTCATCTGCTGTGTGTTTTTCTGTCTTCTCATTTTGCTTATCTTACTGTGTTTGGGGTCTCCTTTTTGCAGGCTGCAGGTTCGTAGTTCCCCTTGTTTTTGGTGTCTGTCCCCAGTGGCTAAGATTGGTTCAGTGGGTTGCGTAGGCTTCCTGGTGGAGGGGACTAGTGCCTGTGTTCTGGTGGATGAGGCTGGATCTTGTCTTTCTGGTGAGCAGGTCCACGTCTGGTGGTGTGTTTTGGGGTGTCTGTGGACTTATTATGATTTTAGGCAGCCTCTCTGCTAATGGGTGGGGTTGTGTTCCTGTCTTGCTAGTTGTTTGGCATAGGGTGTCCAGCACTGTAGCTTGCTGGTCGTTTAGTGAAGCTGGGTGCTGGTCTTGAGATGGAGATCTCTGGGAGATTTTCGCCGTTTTATATTATGTGGAGCTGGGAGGTCTCTTGTGGACCGGTGTCCTGAAGTTGGCTCTCCCACCTCAGAGGCACAGCAGTAACTCCTGGCTGCAGCACCAAGAGCCTTTCATCCACACGGCTCAGAATAAAAGGGAGAAAAAGTAGAAAGAAAGAATTAGTAGAAGTAGAAAGAAAGAAAGAAAGAAAGAAAGGAGGGAGGGAAGGAGGAAGGAAGGAGGGAAGGAAGGAAAAAAGAGAGAAAGAAAGAAGATAAAGTAAAATAAAATAACGTAAGATAAAATATAATAAAATTATTAAAATAAAAAATAATTATTAAGAAGAAAATATTAAAAAAATAAAAAACGGACGGATAGAACCCTAGGACAAATGGTGGAAGCAAAGCTATACAGACAAAATCTCACACAGAAGCATATACATACATACTCACAAAAAGAGGAAAAGGGGAAAAAAAATCATAAATCTTGCTCTCAAAGTCCACCTCCTCAATTTGGGATGATTCTTTGTCTATTCAGGTATTCCACAGATCCAGGGTACACCAAGTTGATTGTGGAGCTTTAATCCGCTGCTTCTGAGGCTGCTGGGAGAGATTTCCCTTTCTGTTCTTTGTTCTCACAGCTCCCAGAGGCTCAGCGTTGGATTTGGCCCTGCGTCTGCGTCTGCCTGTAGTTCGCTGGAGGACGTCTGTTCTTCGCTCAAACAGTTCGGGTTTAAAGGAGCAGCTGACTCGGGGCCTCTGGCTCACTCAGGCCGGGGTGGGGGGGAGGTGCACGGAGTGCGCGGGGCGGACCTGCGGCGGCAGAGGCCGGTGTGACGGCGTGACGTTGCACCAGCCTGAGGCGCGCCGAGCGTTCTCCCGGGGAAGTTGTCCCTGGATCCCGGGACCCTGGCAGTGGCGGGCCGCACAGGCTCCGGGGAGGGGACGTGGGGATAGTGACCTGTGCTCACACACAGGCTTCTTGGTGGCGGCAGCAGCAGCCTTAGCGTCTCAGGCCTGTCTCTGGGGTCCACGCTTTTAGCCGCGGCTCGCGCCCGTCTCTGGAGCTCCTTTAAGCAGGGCTCTTAATCCCCTCTCCTCACGCACCAGGAAACAAAGAGGGAAGAAAAAGTCTCTTGCCTCTTCGGCAGGTCCAGACTTTTTCCCGGACTCCCTCCTGACTAGCCGTGGTGCACTAACCCCTTCAGGCTGTGTTCACGCCGTCAGTCCTCTCCCTGCGCTCCAACCGAAGCACGAGCCTCAGCTCCCAGCCCCGCCCGCCCCGGCGGGTGAGCAGACAAGCCTCTCGGCCTGGTGAGTGCAGGTCGGCACCGAGCCTCTGGGCGGGAATCTCCCCGCTTTGCCTTCTGCACCCCTGTTGCTGTGCTCTTTTCCGGAGTTTCCGCTCCGAAGCTTTCCCCCTCCGCCACCCGCAGTCTCCGCCCGCGAAGGGGCTTCCTAGTGTGTGGAAACTTTTCCTCCTTCACAGCTCCCTCTCACTGGTGCAGGTCCCGTCCCTATCCTTTTGTCTCTGTTTATTCTTTTTTCTTTAGCGCTACCCAGGTATGTGGGGGAGTTTCTTGCCTTTTGGGAGGTCTGAGGTCTTCTGCCAGCGTTCAGTAGATGTTCTGTAGGAGTTGTTCCACGTGTAGATGTATTTCTGGTGTATCTGTGGGGAGGAAGGTGATCTCTGCGTCTTACTCTTCCGCCATCTTACCCTCGTCCCAGAGACTCTCTTTGCCATCTAGTACTGACCAATTTTTTATGTGTCATTTATGCTTAAAAAGAATGTGTCTTTTCTATATGCTGGGTGCAAACTTTTGTACATATATTGCACACATTTTTAAGAATTTAAAGTTTTTGTGGGTTCTGAAGCAATTTGAAGTATATTTAAGCTTCAGGGATATCCTGCAGCCCAGTCTTGCATCAGATATTAGTCTTAGGGTCAGTGGGTGGATTGCAGGAGGGCTGTGAACCCACTGAAGCTATGTGAAAGAGTTGTCTATATGTAGTTTTCTGGAGAGAGGATTCATTAGTCTTTTAAAGTCTTCTGTCATCTCAAAAAGAATAAAGACTGTAATGGTAAATGGGATCATTTCCTTAATTTCTCTTTCTGATCTTTTGTTGTTAGTGTATAGAAATGCAACAGATTTCTGTGTATTAATTTTATATCCTGCAACTTAACCAAATTCACTGATGAGCTCTAGTAGCTTTCTGGTAGCATATTTAGGATTTTCTATGTATATTATCATGTCACTGCAAACAGTGGCAGTTTTACTTTTTCTTTTCCAACTTGGATTCCTTTTATTTCTTTTTCTTCTCTGATTGCTGTGGCTAGGACTTCCAAAAGGAGTTTAGGATTAACATATACACCTTACTATATATAAAATAGCTAACCAACAACGACCTACTGTGTAGCACAGAGAACTATACCCAATATTTTGTAATAACCTATAAGGGAAAAGAATCTGAAAAAGAAAAAAAATATATACATATATATATACATATATATATACATATATATAGTATATATATATATATATATATAAAACTGAATCACTTTGTTGTACACCTGAAACTAACACAACATTGTAAATCAACTATACTTCAATAAAAATAATACTGTTTTAAGTTAAGGTGAATGGAATTTAAATATTCAGTAATGAAAAATGAGAGTCGGACTTGAAAATTGAGAGATATGAAGAACTAGCTCTTCTTACACTGTCATGGTCAGGATCTGTTGATTGTAAAATGAAAGTATATTTTAATATTTTGTTGATAAAGTTTCTAGGAAGTCAATGTCCACATTTACAATAATGATGTTTTCTTTCATCTTTCTTTTAGGTAAGTGGCTGTCTTATGCTTGAAAGCATCAACTTCAGAATGGGTGGAGGTTTGAGGGGTCCCTCTGTCGTCTCGATGCTGTGGTAGTAAGTTATGGTTGACATGTGTGCTCTGGTCTGGTGTGGGCAGGGGTGTTGCCTTGACAAACTAGATAGTTTCCTATAAATCCTTTGCCTATTACTTGTACATGTTAATTAAGAACTCTTTGTATATGTAGTCTCTGAGATTACAGGGAAGAATTAAAAGCCATTGTTCCTGCTTTTAAGAAGACTGAATTTCAGTAAGGGTATAGAAGAAAGAATTTGAGTTCTGGAATTGTATTGGGTTTGGATTTCACACAGCTGCTTCATCAGACTGCTGGGAAGGTTCAATCAGGGAATAACTGTGTTTATCACACTGTTCCAACATGTAGATTTGTCCCTCATTTCTTCTTCTCAACTCCAGCTCTTTATCCAGAGCCTCAGAAAGAGACAGCAAGGTTTAGAAAGCAAGAAAATAGAGATCGGCTGTTCTCCTCTTATCTGAAGTGTCTTTGGCTGAGAGTCAGAGAATCTTGGAGACCAGGCGCCAAAGGATTTTGTGAAGGAATCTGTAGTGGGTCTAAGTAGGCACTTTCCAAAGCAGCAAACATTGCCTTGAACTTCATGTCACACTAGAAAAGCCTAGTTAAGTGTGGCTTAGGTGTTGGTTCACAAGTGGGCCTTAGTGGAATCCCTGAGAATATGCTAGAACATTATGTTGGGAAAATATTCCTTTGTTTAATCTAAGATGGAATTCAAACAAATGACTAAAGAATGTAAGCTGAGGTCTTTTGATCTCATGTGATTTTTTAAATAATTGTCACATTGTTGTGTTCAGAATTATCTAGCTATCTGCCTTAGTAAACAGAAGAACGATATTCACTGAGGAGGGGAAGTGTCCACAGTCTGGTTTGGAAAGTGGAAGGGAACTGTGCCTCAGCTGGAAAGACATGAATCAGAAAAGGCAGAGGGAACTGTACAGGCAAAATGCAGCTTAGTTGGTGCAACTCAGATACCTCTTACCAATGGCAAAAGTCCTAACTAGAAATGTCCCTCTCTAAGGAGAGGCTGGGGCCAAGGGAGACTACAGTTCATTGCACATTCAGAGATTAAAATATCTCCCAATTAGTTCCAGTGAATCATTTTAAATTATTTTAAAAGCTCTTTATATTTTAATCAGAGCCTATTCATGACCAGTTAATTTGGATGGTATGTTCTAAAATTACTTTCCTCCAATGATGTGTTGTGCCATTGCCTTAGAATGCAGAAACCTCATGGAAGATGGGAGTAGGGAAGTTAGAAAGTACCAAGGGGCTGTCCATCTTTGTTAAATGTTAACCTTACGAGAGGATTCAAATTTTGTTCTTGCCACCTGGTTTAGAGTGGATCATGTTAAAATCGCTACTTCTGTAGAGTAAGGCTAGATGATTCCACAAGGTGCCAGAGGTCTAGCAATGTGCCCACTTTCCCAAACACTCAGGGAAGACTGGATGCTATGACATTGCTCTGGTACATGCGTTTTTAGACTTGGGTGTAGACTTTGGTTTAGTGACGTACTGCTTTAGCAGCCTTTGATAATCTCAAAATGTTTATCCACCATTTTGCTAATCTTTCCTACAGTTAGTGCAACTGCAGACCTTGTTAAGGGAAGTTTTAAATGCATGGAACACTTCCTTAGTCATTAAGGTAAACATCATAGAGTACAATGTTCTTTATTGTCACTTTAGAAGAAATAGAAGCCTGTATGGATTGCATGTTCATCCCAGTTGGACTTTTTTTTTTTTTTTTTTGCGGTACGCAGGCCTCTCACTGTTGTGGCCTCTCCCGTTGCGGAGCACAGGCTCCGGATGCGCAGGCTCAGCGGCCATGGCTCACGGGCCCAGCTGCTCCACGGCATGTGGGATCCTTCCGGACCGGGGCACGAACCCATGTCCCCTGCATCGGGAGGCGGACTCTCAACCATTGCGCCACCGGGAAGCCCCCAGTTGGACTTTTATGTCTCATGCTTAGCAGTCCCTTTCTGCGTCCACCATCCCATATCTTTTTTTTTTAAGCTTGATAAATTAATAGATTTTAATGTTAATTACAGTATTTTTAAATTGTTCCTTACAATTTTATATACACCCACACACACAGATCATATGTGTGTTGTGAGGGCACATCCCATGCCTTTATACATGCCTTGTGTCTTTAGCAATATCCAGTTAATTGATACATTATGAACATGATGAGACTATGGATTCATTTAGCTCAAAACTCTCTCTTTTCCCATTGCCTTATATTCTGTTTTTTTCTTTAACATCTTTATTGGAGTATAATTGTTCTACAAGGTTGTGTTAGTTTCTGCTGTATAACAAAGTGAATCAGCTATACGTATACATGTATCCCCATATGTCCTCTCTCTTGCGTCTCCCTCCCACCCTCCCTATCCCACCCCTCTAGGTGGTCACAGAGCACTGAGCTGATCTCCCTGTGCTATGTGGCTACTTCCCATTAGCTATCTGTTTTATATTTCGTAGTGTATATATGTACATGCCACTCTCTCACTTCGTCCCAGCTTACCCTTCCCCCTCCCCGTGTCCTCAAGTCCATTCTCTACGTCTGCGTCTTTATTCCTGTCCCGCCCCTAGGTTCTTCAGAACTTTTTTTTTTTAGATTCCATGTATATGTGTTAGCATACGGTATTTGTTTTTCTCTTTCTGACTTACTTCACTTTGTATGACAGATTCTAGGTCCATCCACCTCACTACAAATAACTCAATTTCGTTTCTTTTTATGGCTGAGTAATATTCCATTGTATATATGTGCCATATCTTCTTTATCGATTCATCTGTTGATGGATGCTTAGGTTTGCTTCCATGTCCTGGATATTGTAGATAGTGTTGTAATGAGCATTGTGGTACATGGCTCTTTGAATTACACCATCCCATATCTTGATACATGGACTTCTCATTGTGGGGAGAGGGCAACGTCAATTTCCTGGAAGCTGTTCCTTTTGTGGTTAACTAAGGTAGAGGAGCCGTTCTAGTCAATATTTCCATGCTTCTACCCCCAAAGTGTTGGTTTAAATGATCACAGTCCATCTTGGGATGTTGCATATTACCCATTAGTTACCAGTCTTCTGCAGGGGAAGAATTAAAACAGAAGAGAGCTAAACAGGATGAGTTTTTAAATTCTAGCACTGAGTAGCAACTGCTAGTCAAGATTTTTTTTGGCGGTTTGTTAGAATCTCATTTTAAAGCAATAACACACTCAGAGTTGTATTCAAACACTGAGATAAATGCATCAACCTAAATTCATGGTTTTGTTTTTTTCCATGTAGCTGCTAATTATTGAACATAACGAGGCTTATTCATAATTTCTTTTCTTCTGCTTGATAGCCATAATCTTGTATTTGTGCTGCTGTCATTCCCATGGTAACAGACTAATGTCTGAAGCATCAGATTGTTAAATACAGAACAGTACATTAAAATAATGCTAAGGTTCTGACTTAACAGAGAGACTTTCACTCTGGGGCAAACTTCAAAAAAGAGAACACTTATACAAAAAGATATTTACTCGACCAGTAATGTTTAGTATTCCCATAGCTATTATGGAAGAGATTTGTTTGAATTATAGCCTCTTCCTTCCTGGCCCATCATCTCCTTTGGCTTTGCAGCCAAGTCTTAATCTGGTGTTTATGATGTCAGTCTGTTGCCATGGGATGTATTCTGTCACAGATGCATCGTGACTTCACTGCAGGATAGAGGCAGAAGAAAATTTAGGGCAAGAGAACAACCCTAAAGTTAATTTCTAGCATATCTGTTCTGCCAAGAAGTATTCCGTTCACCTTTATGTGCTATTAAAAAAACAGTTAGTTAAGCGGTGCTTTGTCGAAGGTTGGTCTGTCATAAACGTCGTTGAAATCACCAGAATGCCAAAAGCCAGCCCAGAGGAAAAATGTTATACAGCTTAACCTTAGGTCTTTGAAGAGTGATCCAGATTTATTTGTTTAGTCCTATGCTACAGTAAGGAAGCAAACCATGTTTGTAGCACATAAATTGATGCACCGATTTTCCTGATTTTCTCTAAGAGAATTTCTTGTATCTTAATGTGATGTGATCGCACGCACAAGGATATGCTTCTTGCCTCATGCCCTTTGCTTCCACCACCATTAGCAACTGTGTCTTTACTATTCACGGAGATCTGTGGAAGCACTGCCAAACTCAGAGTGTCTTTGAAGCCAAATTTTATAGTGCTCATAAGCATGTTAGCATTATAGTTCCTCTGGGGCCCCTTCATCATCTGGTATCTGGGACATTCTCCCATTTGGATGGCATAAAAATAATCCATACTCTTTCCTAGGGATGACAGATTTCTGCAGATAGAAGCTAAGTACATAGGTGGTGCTCTGTACATGATGAATTCTATGAATGTCATGAACCAATAGTACAAGCAGAACACATGCACCCTTAACCATTTTTTTTTTAGAGGTATAGGACATAGAAAGAGCCAGAGGGGAAGAAAATTATATGTAATGAGTAAGATCTTTTGGACATCTTTAAGTTATATGTTCAATCAGAAAATTAGCTTCAATAAGTCCTTTTTTAAATGGAATTAAGGGTTTAGGATATTCTTCTTTCCCTCCTTCTCCATGTGTATACTTAATAGATAGAGAGAGTTTTAATGTTATTTCCCTTATTAGAAGAAAAACTAAGGTAGGTGAGGCTAAGCAAGTTCATGTTCTTCAAACATCTCTTTCTAATTGCTGCCAGTTTGTCACTAGAAAGCTGTGATAATCACCTTGGAATCTGCATCACCTCATTTTGAGTTTATAATAAGACTCTCTCCCTTCTGCTTCTTCACCCAAATCAGCATCCTTCTCAAAGGAATGATGTGGTGCAGTATAAACTCATGGCAGCATAACGTGCCATGTACCTTGATAATGATTTTTTCCAGCATTTTGTTGAGCCAGCTTCAGTAATGGCTGTGAGTCTAAGTGTAAATGATTTTCTTTAAAAAAAGCAGAGATTAATGCATTGTTGAGTGGTATTTCTTTTTATTTCTCTTTTTCCCTTTCTTTTCTTTTTTAATTCCCTGGGATGACATCTATGGTAAATCTCAAAGGAGAAAGAAGAATTTACTTGGTTTTCTATACTTTGTGTCAGTGGTTCCCGAACCCGTGGAGCTTCAAAAACTCCGATGCCTAATTTCATTCCTCAAAGATTGTGGTCTACACTACTATATGTAAAATAGATAACCAACAAGGACCTGCTGTATAGCACAGGGAATATACTCAATATCTTATAATAATCTATAAGGGAAAAGAATCTGAAAAACACACACACACACACACACACACACACACATACATGAAACTGAATCATTTTGCTGTACACCTGAAACTAACACAACATTGTAAATCAACTATACTTCAATTAAAAAAAAGAGGGAAAAAAAGAGCTAAAAGCAAGTGGGCCAAAATGTTAGTAATTGTCAATTCTGTGTGTGTTGATACATGTTAAAAAAAAGATTGTGGTCTAATTGTTTGGGGATGGGACCTAGCCTTTGGAATTTTTAAGAGATCTCCAGGTGATTCTAATATCCAGACAAATTTGGCAACCCTCTGCTTTATAAGTAGTAATGGCTGAAAATTAAGATGTCAAGGACAAGTCGAAGTATCACAGATATGTTTGATTTTTATAAATCTGCTTTGTCTCTCCTTACTTTATGCTGAATCTCCCTGGTATTCTCTCACTTTCTCTTTCATAAACACACCAATAAAATAATCCAAAAGTTCTGACCCACTATTTCATCTTTTTCTTCTGGAATGAGAACATTGGGTGGGCAGTAATTACCTCTGATGTTTTCTTTGACATGCTACGTTTGTCTGTTAAAAATATTGACTCCAAAATTTTAGAACATTTTGAATTAAGACTACGAAAGAAAAACAAAGCACACAGCTAGTAGGGAAAAAAACAGAGTTCCTGTTTCAGAAACTTGATTAGCAGTGGAAATTGAACTTGAGTTTTTGACATTGGGTTCCACATGGTGCACCATCACGCTCAGCCTTTACGCAAATTGTTTTCCTTAAGCTCTTTATAAATGATGAGATGACATTAAAAGAATTGTTTAATCATGTTTTCATTTTTCAATATGTAATGCTAGAGGAGAAGAGGAAAAGTAGATTTCCTCATCTCATAAAACAAAGTACTTTTGCAATAAAGTTCTGACTAAAACTTAACCCGGCGTTTTTTCATTTCCCTCGGTTATTGCTTTTCATGTGTCTTGTGGTTCTTGTAAACATGATTTTCCCTCTGGAGCTAGATTCAAAGCAAAGGTTATAAAGGAAAGTCTTGGTATCCAAGCATCATGCTTCTGTTGTTTAACCTTAAGAAATAGATTTGAGCTTAAAAGAAAAGCAATAGGTTTGCTTGAATTTTCTTACCTTTTCTTCGCAGTTGCTTTTACTGCCTCTATGGATAGCCCTAAAACTTGGTTTAGATAGAGATCTGATGTAATTTCATGAAGCCAGTGCTGTCAGATGACTGCAAAGGATGTTCATATTTGTTGACACAGTCCTGTAGATTTCCAAAGAGCATGAGCAGATGTTAGTCTGTAGGTCTCTATCTGTAAGCACAACCATCTTCTTTGTTTTGAATGTTTAGATTTGTTTTAGAATGGTTTTAGAATGGTTAAATGATTACGGTGCCTGTACAGATTAAGAAAAAGGGCTTTCCTAAGAGCTTGGGTAGTTTTTCTTCTGACCATCTATAAAGATAGAGTTATTTTTATAAATTCAGCCTTTTCCTACCAGGTGATTTATAGCTGTGTTCAGTGACTCTATATTTGGCTGATTTATTGAAAAGTCCGTTCATTATCAATAATTTTAGTTTATATTCATGGAGAAGGACAGTGCTAATGCCATAAGTATTTTGTATTTTCTCTCTTTTTTATTTTAGACTTGTTTCTCTTTTATTGCTATGTGAGTTAGGAAATAAAACTGACAACATTCCTTGTATAAAGATTCCCTGTCTAATTTCATACTGAATTTTAAAAGAAAAATTCTAAGGATATACTTTTGGGATGAAAGGACCCTATAGAGGTTATTCAGGGCTGTGGTTTCTTAATTTCTGTTTTTTATTTAAGGGGATTAAGGATGTTCTATTTCTTAAGAATGCTACTTTTGTGTTTTTGCAGATGTTACTAACATTTGCTCGTTTTTTTCAAGACTTTTCTTTACAAGGTTTTCTTCTTCTTCTCGATAATATTGACAACTCTTAAAAGCATATTTTGGGGCTTCCCTGGTGGCACAGTGGTTGAGAGTCCGCCTGCCGATGCAGGGGACACGAGTTCGTGCCCCGGTTCGGGAGGATCCCACATGCCGCGGAGCAGCTGGGCCCGTGAGCCATGGCCGCTGAGCCTGCGCGTCTGGAGCCTGTGCTCCGCAACGGGCAAGGCCACAGCAGTGAGAGGCCCACGTACCGCAAAAAAAAAACATATTTTTTTCTCTTCTATGAAATCTTTCTTTCATTTAAATTTTTTTCTATTATATAGAACATGTTTAAAATAAATAAGAAAATTCATAAAAGTATAGTGTAGAGAATAAAATTCATCTATAATCCTACCTCGTAGATAAATACTCTAGATAATAGTATTTTCTGCCTTCTTGAATATTGCCCTCCATGGTTCAGAACAGATTGGCTTGCTTTCATTTATTTGACATCGTGTTATTCACATTCTTGTCTTTATAAAAGTTCTTCAAGAATACATTTTAAAGACTGTATAATAATTAATTTAGTGGCTGGGCCATAATTGAACCGTTTGTCCATTGTTAATCCCCTAGATTGTTTCTAGAATTTTGCTGTTATAAATAATGCTTTGATGAACATCTTTGTATTTGATCTTTGTCTATATTTCAAAGTACTTCTTTGGAATAAGGTTTCACAAAATGAAATTCCTAGGTTAGAGATATAGACCTATTTAGCTCTAAATTCTTATTTCCAAATTATTCTCTAGAATGGTGGTTTTAATTTCACTCCTACTGGCTGGAAATGAACATTTTACTGCACTGTCATTGTGCTGTGAAGTTTTAGTTTTAAAAATCTTTGCTAATTACCCAGTGGAAAAAAATCTCATTTTGTTTTATTGTTTATCTGGTATTAGTGAGTTTATTTTTCTTAACCATTTGCTGGGTTTTTTTAGCAGCTGTTGTTTAGGTTCTTTACTCATTACTGAGTCAGTGTTTGAGTGGTATGGGGGGAGAGAGAGTGTTTGTGTGTGTGATCTTTAATCAATGTAAATAGGCTTTTTATAGTAAAGATAATAACCCTTTATCTGATCTATTATAACTGTTCAAAGATTCCCTGCCTAATTTTTGCCTTTTCTGTTTGAATAAGAAGAGCTTTAAGAAATCATTTAGCTTAATGAATGACTCATTCATTTAACTGACATTTATTGAGTGTCTATTATGTACTGGACACCAAGGTATATTAGTGAACTAAACAGACAAATATCCCACCCTCTGTAGAACCTACAATCAGGGAGGGCAGAGGAAGGGGTGAGTGAGAAATAAGCAATTAACATAATAAGTGAGCAAATTATATAGTGTTTTGAGTGTGAGAACAACTATGGAAAAAATAGAGTAGGGTGAGGGGGGCTGGGAGTGCTTGCGTGGGGTTACAGTTTTAAATGGGATGGTCAGCATTGGGTATAATGAGAATATGACAGCTGAACAAGATTTGGATTTATTGTTTTTACTTTTGTAGAACTCCTTATTCTTAGTGGTGGTATTGTCCCTGTAGCCCTACTATTCTGTTTTCTTTCTTTCTTTTTTTAAATAATCAGGTTTAATTCTGTGCTATGCAGGTTATCTCTTTTCTGGGATGGCCAACAGAAATCCATCACCTTGGTCCAGAGCCTTCCATACACATTGCTGGAGGGTTTCTGAAGCAGGTCTTTCTGTCTGAATGCCTCTGTTGGTAGGTTCTCTGCTTTTTATCGGGGCCCCACCAGCTGCAGCACCAGAGCGGTGGCTTTGTGGGCTCTGTACGTCAGAATATGTAGAGCTTTAAAGAAGCTTTATAAATGTGGAGAGTGGGGAGGCAAGTGGTAAAACTGGAGTGAGATTTCTTCACCACCCGGTAGGAAATAGTCTAGTCTATCCCACAGTAAGTCCTAGTGTTACATTCTGTTTCAGGGGAAAACAGGAAGGACAGTGATGGGAGTGAATTTTCAGTTTTCATTATTTATGTGTTGAAATTGCAGGGGTTCCCCCTTCCCCCTCCTCCTCTTCTTTTTTGCCTTTTCCTTCTCCTTTTATTTCTACCCCTTTTTCATGCTTAATTTTAGAATTTGATAATGTTGCTGGGTGTTACTTATTCTCTGGCATAACCATTGCAGTTGCTTCTTGGAGCTGTGTTCCCGGTCTATTCATATATTTTTTTTTTTTTTCAGTCTATTCATATTTGAGGATGGTACTATGTTGTTTTGTCATGCATCACTCAAGTCTCAAAGGCCATTGTAACCGTTTTGCTGATAAAGAACATGAATGCCAAGAAGAAATAGTGGTAAACTAGACAGCCCTGAGAATTGTGCTGCCTTAAAAGGGAACATGGGATCATAGAGACATTCTTTATTTCTGTTCATTCAAATTGATGAATTCTTTAAATTGTATGTCTAATTCTCATTTTTTGTAGTTAAGTGCAGGTAGGTTATAAGATTCTAGAAATTAATGCACATTGATTTCTTTCACAAGTTTGGAGACAATTGTTGATTCATAAAACATGACAGGAACTTTGGGTAATTGTCAATTGTCTATTTTTCTTCTTTGCATTCCTGTTGCTTTGCTATTGCAGTCATTAAATTGGTTCAATTTGAAATCTGAATGAGAAATTAGTGTATTCTTATGAATGTACCTCACATAAACTTTAAATGAAGTGTTTGAGTTTTTCATCCAAATCAGGTTTGGCAAAAGAATGTTAATTATTTCATTGACTGAGTTATGAGGTTCAGTCGAAGTTCAAGATTACTCACACCAGAGTGTATTGAGAAATAAATATAATTAAATGTTTCCAAATGTGCGTATCTTAAACAAGAACTGAGCTCTAATAATTGTTTCATCGAGAAGCTTCCTCTTTTGTTTACCGTACTCACTTCTCTTAAAAACCCCATTAAAAAAGATAGCCTGACCTTTTTGGCAGTGACTGTGGGAGCCTCACGTGCTATTAGAAAATGAATGGTGGTGTGTTTCCATTTTCCGTTCAACCTTTCAGTTAACCGAATGTTTACATCTCATCATTTTCGCCTACTTTTTAAAAGCCCTGAAGTTTTCTCCCCCCTCCCCCTCCCTCCCTCCCTCTCTCTCTCCCAACACACACGTACACACACACCTCCTCTCTCTACCTTCCCCCGCCCCGCCGATGAATACCACAATGAACCCTGTATGTAGACGCAAGTTCTCTGCCAGAATAATTGGGCTGGTCCATTTCTACCTGTGGAACACCAGCGCTGCTGACCAGGACGGAACTGAAGGATTTCAGCTAGAATGTGTGCTCTCCGGCATCTGAGAAACGGTAGTGAGAAGTGTACTTTTGAGCTTAGCCAGGTGCGGTGCGGTAGACTGCGGCCACCACCATGCGCTAGTCCCTGCTGGTGCCCTGCTTTTCTTTTTCCCCTCCTTCGAGGTTGGGTGTGTGTGTGGGGTGGGGGGGGGGGTGGGATGGTGTAAAGTGATCTCACCATCTTCCTGTGGCTCAGAATAAGGAGCAAGGAGGCATCTGTGGCTCATGAAATGTATGGTTCACAACCTTAAGTAAGTTCTACTAGAGACCACCATCTCCTAGTATGACTCCCCATTTCTCTGTTTTATTTCCCATCTTTGGGACCAGAAGTAGCTCAAATTAAATTTGGATGGTTGAGGGAACTATATTCAAAGTCCTGTGATAAACCATAATGGAAAAGAATACGAAAAGGCATGTAGTCATCTATATATGTGTGTAACTGAATCACTTTGCTGTACAGCAGAAATTAACACAACATTGTAAATCAGCTATACGTCAATAAAATAAATTTTAAAAAATAACTAAATAAATTTGGGTGGTCGGACATCCACAGTATTTCCTTTTTACAGCAGATGTCCCTGAAGAACTAGTTTAATAAGTAAATTACACTTATTTCTTTTTACTTCTATTATATTATTATTCTAAGAATAAACCTCATTTTTATCATAACATTGTAATACAAGCATTACATATCTGAAACCTGCAGAAAGCAGAAGGGAAAAAAGTCCTCAATAAACCATCTCTGGGAGGGATGACCAGTGTTGGCATTTTCTTGTGTTTCTTTGTAACCTTTTTTCTATGATTTTTTTTTCTCTTTGTCTTCTTTACCTACATGTGATCATGCTATATATCATCTTTAATCCTGTTATTTTCACTTAATGTTATATAACATATTTCTGATTGTTATTATAAACTTTTGTACACACATTTAAAGACTGCATAGTGTCCTTTTTAAAAAAAATAAATTTATTTTATTTATTTAGTTTTGGCTGCATTGGGTCTTCGTTGCTGCTCCTGGGCTTTCTCTAGTTGCGGCGAGCAGGGGCTGCTCGTCGTTGCGGTGCGCGGGCTTCTTATTGCGGTGGCTTCTCTTGTTGTGGAGCACGGGCCCTAGGTGCGCGGGCTTCATAGTTGTGGCATGCGGGCTTCGGTAGTTGTGGCTCGCGGGCTCTAGAGCGCAATCTCAGTAGTTGTGGTGCATGGGCTTAGTTGCTCCGCGGAATGTGGGATCTTCCTGGACCAGAGATTGAAGCAGTGTCCCCTGCATTGGCAGGCAGATTCTTAACCACTGTGCCACCAGGGCAGTCCCTGCATAGTGTTCTTTTGAATTTACACAGCATAATTTAATTAACCATTACCCCAGTTTTTTTTAAATACATATGGTATTTTTTTTGCTTTTATAAACAATACTGTAGCAAACATCTTTGTGCATGACACTTTCTCCACATTTAGGTGATCTTAACAGAGACAAAGTATGAGATAAGTGTGAGATTAGGAACACTGCATCTGTCATTTTAAATTCACTGGGTTGTGTGCAAGAGGAGGTTGACCTTTTTTTTTTACTTTTTTGGGAAATAGTTTCAAACTTACTGAAAAGTTGCAGGAATAGTACAAAAAACACCCATATTCCCTTTATACAGATTGACCTCTTGCTGACCTTGGGCTGTGTATGCTTTATGGTTTGTGTGTATGAACATTCCTTCCCTCTGTTCTCTTTCCCCATCTTTAGCTATGCATTTTTTCCCTAAATCATTTGAGAGTAAGCTGCATATATCATGTCTCTTTGCTTCCAAATACTTAAGAGTGTATTTCCAAAAAATAAGAACATTTTCTTATATAACTACAGTACACTTATTAACTCTAGGAAACTCAACATTGATATAATGCTATAATCTTGTGTCCATATTTCAGATTGGTCAGTTGATCTAATGATTTCCTTTTTGTCATTAATCCTCCTGCAGTACTAGGTCCATTCGAGGATCACACATTGCATTTAGTTGTTATATCTCCTCTAATGGGGCTGTCTTTGTCTTTTATGACACTGACATTAAAAAATGTATAGGACCCCCCCCTTCTTTTTTAATAATAATGTGCTCATTTGGGTTCGTCTTATGTTTCCACATGGTGAAATTAAGGCTATGTATTCCCAGCTGGAATAATAATTAAGTGACATGTCCTTCTTGGAGTATTACAACCAGAGGTACCCAGTGTCCTTCTGCCCTTCACTGGTAATATTAAATTTGATTATCTGGTCAAGGTGTTAGCTGATTTTTCCACTGTATAGTTACACTACTTTCCCTTGCAACTAATAAGCAATCTGTGGAGAAATGCAAATATCTTATTCCTCTTCAAAAATTTCCCCTTAGGTTTAACTTCTCTTGATGATTCTTGCATGAACTAGTCTTTCCCATGATGAGTTGGAATTAGAGCATCAACAATTACCAGTCAGCAGTCAGCATTCTCCTTTAAAGAAGAATCCTTCATCCCACCCACCACCCATCCATCCATCCGTCCATCCATTATCTGTCTCTTCTATCAGTGGTATTGACTCTTAGACTCCCCCTTTTTATGGTTTATTAATTATTACTTTTCTTAAATATCTTTGTGCTCAAATTCTAGATTTAATCAATGAGAGCCCCTTCAGGTGGTTTCCTGTGTTCTTTTGACGTGCCCCCACCATTTTTTTTTCTTTGAGTGCTAACTTTCTTTCTGACATAAAATGTTCTAGTCTCATCTTGTACCTTCTCTGCCATAGCCCTGTAATCAGCCATTTCTGTGGAGATTTCTGGTTCCTTTTAGAGGGGAATGGTCTTAGAAACTGATGTTGCAGTGCTACTTACTAAGAGAGCAGATTCGCTTCTAGGGTCATAGTTAGGAAAAAGACCAGGAGCATGTGTGCTTGCGCACATGTCCGTAGTTTAGAAATTGTGAGTTTGCCCTAGTGCTTCCAAGTCCAAACATTTGATTCTCCTTCGTCCACATTGAGAACCCTGGCTCCTAATACAGTTACTGATTTACTCAGTCTTATAGTACATCTAAACATAGTTCCAGAATTGCTTCACTCATACCACTACGGAAAACAAACTACTAAAAAAAAAGTTCAGGACATGTTTGCTGTTTTCCCTTCATGCCTTTTTAGCATGGAGAATATAGTAAAACACTGAGGTCAAACCTGTATCTTTTTCTCCTCTCCTTCATAGTGGTTATGTCATTAATTTCAGGGACATTTGTGTTCATTTGCTTCAGTTTGCTTTCAATTTTAGTTTTCTTCCCCACCCTTGTTTATTTTAATATTAATTTTTGAATATGTAGAACATTAATATGCTTCCCAAGTTCCAGACTCTATATAAAGGTATACTGAGACATGTATCACTGTAGAAGGTTGGTCATTTATTTAAAGGAACTGTGGTCCATTCTCTTAAAGTTTAAAATCATCCCCTTATTTTATTCTTCGAAAATTTTTTTCATAATCAAGCATATTTCTCAGGAATTCAAAGGGAACAAAAGCCTCTCTTGATTCTTGCATCTACCCTAAGTTTTTGGTACAGTAGATAATCAGAAGCATTTGGTTCACAGATGGGGAAAGTGCCAGGTAATTTGTGACATGCCCTTTCTTAGCTCCTTTGTCTGTGTATCTTGGGGACTAAGTTCCCTAATTCCATACACCATTGTTACCTGTTTGGCTTTTTTCTCTCTTTGACTCCTTTATAAACTTCCCAGTGATACATTTCACTAGTTTCCACCATTCTAGTTTCAAAAAAACATCTTTCAGTGGTGGGCATATCAAATGAGTGCATTTATTTAATAGTTAAGCTCCTTATTTAAATATCTTTTGGGTTTTTTTCAAAAAGAAGGCTTAAAATGTATTTAATATAAAAAGGCTGGCATATACTCTAGCTCCACATGGGATATGAGTCTGTTCTCCCACTTTGGGTCATGGTGAAATATATAGTTTTTCTTTATTAGATATTTGGAAATTGTGGACTTGCCCGTGAGATATTCTTATATCTTCCTCTTGTTCAGAATTACAATTGGGGTTTATGGAATGATGAACTCACAACAGTTAATCCTGAATGACTAAATAAACTGCCAGGTAGCTTCAGGTGAAACGGTGTTCTAGGACAGACTTGATTTATAGAAATACGGGCACAATGAACTTCGCAGTTGCTCCTTTCAGTCCGGCGGGTAATTTTGTTAGAGGTATCCTGTGTAATCTTAATATCAGAATGTGTCCGATTTTGTCCTGTTCTTATATAGGAAAAATCCCAGTGAACAGAAAGAAATAAAGCAGCTTGTACACCAAAAACACTTAAGAATTAGTGTCTGAGAGGCTGTCAGCAAGCTTTATTTGTATTTTTGATACTGGCCAGTTGTGACTCTTATAAGGCGAAGAATTAGAAATGGATATGAAAGGAGGCTGCCTTTGCGCAGCCCATTAGCTGTTCCGGAGGAACCTATTTGAATGTTGAAGTCAAGGCTTTATCTACTTGTATTTGTGAGGATTTTCTGACAAACAGATTGTGAAATTTTCTTAATCAAGTTAGCCACTAGTCTAATATGTACCTAACTGAGGTGGATGGCTTGTTTGTGTTTTTTTTTCCTTCAGTCCTTCAGATTTTCCTAGCTATAGCAAAAATTTGGCTTCATATTAGATAGACCTCATATACGTTCCAAGAAAAACTTAAAACCCATTATTTTGAATGCATGTCTAATAGAATAATTGAGATGATCTTCAAAAGTCTGTCCCCTAGTGGTGTCATATTAATGACACTTGGACAGCTAGATGGAGGCATTTCTTTATAGCCTGTTTCAACTATAAGAGAAATGATTAGATGGAGACGTGCGTTAAGAAGGACTTGCATATAGGAAAAGCTTTGGAGTTTCTTTAGCATTTTACTCAGGAGCAGCAAATCTTATTTCTACAGTTTTTTGACATGTCATGTTGTTGAGCCTTTTTTTTCCCACCTGCATTTAATGTTTGTTCTTACTTGAAAACGTATGTTTCTTTAAAAACCCATTAAAAATAAATATATGCTGTTCAGCTGGGTGATAAAAACTAAAATGAGTATGAATGTATGTTTTCTGTAAGGATTCTGAAAGCAATAATGGGATCTCTTTAAGCTCTACTGTATAGGAAGGCGAGCGATCCATCAAAAGCGCAGTCTTGGATTTGGGTCTTCTGTTTAGATTAGGAATGTTAGGAAAGATGGATGGTAAATGTCTTTTAGCTGTACTGTCCCCCAAACATGAAATGAAATCTGAAGACTCTCAAAGAAGGTTTCAATGACACTAGCAAATGACTTGAACAAGGATTGGGTAAGGGGAGGTCACGGGCCAATGGAATGCCAGTTGTGGATTTATACTGTTTAAAATGAAAATATTATTTCCATTAACCCCTTTCCACTAACACCTCCACCAGAGTTATTTGCAGATTGTACGTTTGTAGGTGTGAGTCATACTTGATAGAAACACCTTATCACTAGTGTGAATTGCTCAGCCTGTCCATGGGTGCATTTTTTTCCCTGTTCAATCCACAATACAGGGTTTCATTGGGCTAAATTACTCTAGAGAGATACTGGCATCCTTATGTTCTCCAAACTTGATTTTATAATGTAGCAGTAAGCTATCCAGTTGCAAAGAAGCGTTTATAAATGTTTTAAATAAAAACAGAAGAAACGGATTCTCTGTTGTGGTTTTCCATGATAACGGCTAATCAACTGCCAACTCACACCACGTACTTGAGTTGAGGGAGGGAAAATTCTAGTTTTCAGGGTGACTCTCAATAAATTTGCCCTTAACTGTCCACGTGGGTTTGAGTGCGGTTTTTGCCCTCTTATTACAAATGGAGAAAAGAGTTGGTAAGCAGAAGAAGAAGCATCCTTTTAATGAGTCAGCTATAGTGTGTGCTCAGGACAGATACTTTTTAAAAGAGCACCATTAATTTGAATAAAACAGGAGAAAGTAGGTACTTTGTACATCCATAAAGCACTGAAGGGGATAAATCCAATTATCTGTTCAATATTTAATGGCCATAAAGTTAAAAATTTTAAAGGCAGTACCTCGGAGACTGCTTAGTCAATTCTGTCCATATTATTTTTGACGTTCAGAAGTCAAGGTAGACTAGCCGTATTGACAGCAGCACTCATCACATTGGTCTGCCGATTTAGTGGCAGTGATCCTGGGATTTGTATTTCTCTACTCTGATGAAGATCAGTGGCTTTTTTTTTTTTTTTTTTTTTTGAGGAACTCTTATGGGCTCTTTGGGATATACTGAGCTTCTACTTTTTTTTTTTTTTTCCCAGTTCCTTGCTGTTGGTTCTTGGTATGAAAGGTGTTTAAGGATGACTCATGAAAAAAGCAGAAAACAGAAGAACCAGAATAAAGATCAGCTGTTTGGACTAAATTATTGCTTTTAAAGAAAACAGAGGATTTAAAAAAATATATTTCAAAAATTTCTATCTAAGAAACTCTTTTAGAAATGCCAAGCCTATTTTTACAGATTTTTTTTTGCACCATGCATATTTCCTAAGCAAGCGGTGAAGAAAAATGATAATTTATTAATTTTGCCACCTCTATCCATTTCTCTTCTAAAGCTGTACTTAACTAGTGATGCAGGTGGGCATTGCTCTAACTGTGGTTCAGAGGCAGCTGAATCGTGAAACTTCTAAGAAAATCAGTGCACTAGCGACATTTGGAATGAATGTCAATATGACAGAGTGATTTTGTGATATGGTGAAGCTTTATTCTGCTCTCACCTTGTATGGTCCGAACTATAGCAGCATATCTTGTATTTCAGAGAATGTCACTGCTAGTTATCTTTTTACTTATTCTGTTTTATATGTTTCCTTTTGCACATAATGTTCCCCTTTTGTATATCTCCGCTATAGAACTATATGCTCCCTGGTCATTAAACCCCTGTCAATATGGCTTTGGTTGCCTGTGTGTAGCTTTTTATTTTTTTATCAAAAAAATTTTTTTAAACTAATACTGTGTGTAGATAAATTTTGACATGATGGAGGTTTACTATTAAAATGTTGTAAAGGAATCATGAAGAAAGACAACTTTAAGAGAGATTAAAGAGCACAAGTTAATATATTGCATGAATTATGAGATGATAAGGGGACATTTGTTTTAAGATACGTAAGCATTTCAAGAAGGTCCTACCTGTTGTGAGTGCTTTTAAGGAGTCTGTGGTTTTCCTTGGGAATACAGACAAAGTGCTTTTCTTTTTCTTTCTTATTTTGCTATTCATTTTCCTTGACAAGGACACTTTGTTTGTTTTACTTGATTTTCAAATGCAAATTCAGCTTATTCTTGTGGCATGTAGGGTCTCTAAGGATGAGACTTGCTGAAATCTAAAACGGTTTCGCATTCTTGGATCATATAGTTTTCAGTAGATTGTTCCTTGTTTTGCTCCAAGTGTCTTGAGTGATTTGGCTGTTGAACCAGCAGAACCCTTTGTTTTCTTGGTTTCCCATAAAGAAAATAAAGGTGAGACAAGAATGATTTCCTGGATAATTCAAAGGGAAGATTTAACATACAAATCCCTAACATGCTACTATACAAGGACTTCCAAATCAGCTTATGTTACAACACAGCATGATGATTGTTAAACTCATTTATTTTTAAAGAGCTTTTATGTGTGATACATGTTAGGAGAGCCAAGAAGAGGGGGACTTTTAACACCATTCTTCTTGAATATGACTCTGAACTTGGAATATATGTGGTATTTCATTTGTTTGCTCACTTGTGATCCACACAGTCCTTAGATTGTAAACTCCTTGATGACAGAAACACTCTAATGTATGTGTGTGTATACATATATATGTATATATGTGTGTATATATATATATATATATATATATATATATATATATAACATAGTGTTTCTTTCCTGTATGATTTTTGCCATATCTTTATATTGCCAATATTATTCTTTACATAATATTTCCCTTTAGGTTGATTAATCTTTTTTACTCAACCTCATCCAAATCAGTATTTGGCATGAAATTACAGGTTTTTTGGGGGGCTCTATTTTCTTGTAATACATGTTTAAATTAAAATGTCAAATATTAAACTTTTAAAGTTTTAGGTACCATTTAAAATTATTTCATGATCATACTTGAGAAAACAGTGTCTTAGCCTGACACATTCGCACATTTAGTGAATATTTGTTTAGTGTGTGTGGGCAATTGATTTATGATGTACTTACAGTGTCAAGTACTGTTTTCAATAGTTTGTATATGTTTTCTCATTTAATCCTGTTAACAACCCCAATAAAGAAAGTGTTCCCATTTTACAGATAAGAAACCTGAGGCTCCAAAAGGTTAAGTGGCATTCCTAAGGTTAAATAGCTTAATAAAAATTAGAACTGAGATGTGAACCCAAGGCCATTGGACCAAAGTCTGTGCTGTTTTTGCTACATGTTGCTGACTCCTTGTTGGCTAATAAGGTTAATGAATTAACCTTATGCATTCATATAATGGTTGACTTTACCCATTGTGATACTTTCCTCTGAGTGGTAATTTATAGATTGTGATTTTCCTCTGGAATTGCGTTTTGCATGATCTTGAAAGTTGTTATCACCTTCCCTTTGGGTTTTGTGTGAAAGGGAGCCTCTCAGCACTTCTGAGAGGAATCTACTCATTTTTTATTTTTTAAAAGTATCACTAATTAAGAGTTGAAAACAAATATTAAGATCCTTATTTAAGTTAATGCTATCTCTGTAGTTGTTTTTCATTTTATGTGGCTTCAGTCATGTTACACTTTGGAGATAAAGGTTGGAGATGATCTGATCCAATTCACCATCCTTATTCAAAATGAATGCTTGAATCCCCTTTTCAGCACACACACATGATCATCTAACCTTTGCTTGGTTACCTCCAATTATGGAGTCTCACTCTCTGCCCTGTAACTGTTAGTGAAAAATGAAAGAGGGCTTAGGCAACCATAGTTTTTTTTTTTTTTTTTTTTTTTTTTTCCGGTACGCGGGCCTCTCACTGTTGTGGCCTCTCCCGTTGCGGAGCACAGGCTCCGGATGCGCAGGCTCAGCGGCCATGGCTCACGGGCCCAGCCGCTCCGCGGCATGTGGGATCTTCCCGGAACGGGGCGCGAACCTGTGTCCCCCGCATCGGCAGGCGGACTCTCAACCACTGCACCACCAGGGAAACCCCCCAACCATAGTCTTTTAAGACTAATTTCCTAGTACTTACAACTTGCAAGTTAGCCTAATGCTTGTTTATTCGATTTATTTATTTTGGTGGTAGAGAATAGAAAAAAGAGTTTTAAAATTACTATTTGCCTTTTGATAAATTCAGAAAATTGTATGTTGTATATTTCCCTTTAAATCATTTGGTTCCCGTTTCAGATCCTCATTAGGGTTTCCTTTTCATTCAGCTGGATGGCATACCTAGAGATTGTTTAATGGGGTCATTTACATTGATGGGCGGTTTAACATTCTGAAGATAGCACACAGTAGCGCTTTTAAGAGAATAATCAGGATGGCACATGAGGGATGTGAGTTGCTTAAGTTGGATATCACAGCTTGTGTAAGTGCAGTTTTGTGGAATTTTTCTTCAGCAGCTAACAGAGTATTTTATACTCCTTTTTTTTTTTCCCAGATTGTACCCTTTTTGACTTCCTGTTTAGCTTATTTACCATATTCATTTTATGTCTTCTAAATTTGGGGAAATAGAGGAACTGCATATCTTCCTTTCTGACTATAGATTCTGGCTGCTCTGGTTTTGAGTGGGTTGGAGCTACTGGGTCCTAGGAGTCAATTGTCTTTTGAGGGTTGGAATTAGTGCATCTTCATAGACACCTTCAAATAGGTTGTTTTCACCCCATTGATTTGGCCTGTATCTGTTGATTTTATTATATAGTCTATACTGTAGGCAGAGGAAGATGTTGCTGTTTTATTCTTCCCTCATAAAATTAATTGGGGCCTAAAACAAATATTATTAAAGATACTATATTTTATAACATACCAAGATGATTGATGTAGTTTCAGTATGGAGTTTATGTTCTGTGTGTTTATGTCAATAAATGCATAAAATCTGGAAAATGAAATAAGCCATAATTTCATTTTAGTCTCAAAAGGTAAAGTGAATCAGAGGTGGTGACCATGTAGTTCCCCCAGTGACTCAAACAAGCAGATGATTTAACATGCCCATGTAGGATTTTGCTCATTTCAAGAAACTGGATCACCGTTCCTTCCTTATTTCATGTAGAGAATTTTAGCTTTATTGAAGCCAAAAATCTAGCGCAGCATTTTGTCAGTGAGAGAATATTTTGAGCTTCTGTGTTTTGCCTGTTGTTTTTTTCCCCCCCGCAAACCTGTGAAATGTTGGTATCACAAGAAAACCAGGCTATTTTTGATGTTCTAAAATGTAACTCCATGGTCCCCATGCTGGACTGAATTCTTTATAATGTGCTGTTTTCTTCAACCTAACCTTTCTATAGGGAGGAGTAATAAGTTTATTGTCATATAGTGGATATTTTAATTGAAGATAAACGAGTTTTCTATTTAAATGTCTACCATATTACGTCTTTGGTTTTATTATCCTAATTTCAGTAGATTGGCAAAGCCAGACAAGCTTAACAACCCTGACCTGATTCAGCATTCATTACTGTTGCTAAATCAAATAAGACCTGGCTAATAGAAACAGAGCTTGTGCAGCCATTTTTCAATTTAATTAGAATATTGTACATTGTATTCTACTTATATGTATATACTAGAGACAGAACTTGATCATCAATTTGGAAACACTCATGCTGCACCCTCCAGCTAGAGATATTTATCGTTTATTGTAAAACCTCCTCTTTCAGGGGGAAGTCTTTAAATTATTAAATATCAGGATTGCTTGAAGGAATGGAGATGGGGCCAGCTCACTTGATATGCCATCCAAGGTGAGGATTTTAGGTCCCACTTCATTATAGCAGAGGTTGGCAAACTTTCTGTGTCAAGGGCAAGGTAGTATATGTTAGGCTTCTGGGGCCATATGCTGTCTTTCACAACCACTCAGCCCTCCGGCTCTAGTGTGAAAGCTGCCGCAGACAATATGTAAACCAATGAGCATGGATATTTTCCAATAAAACTTTATTTATGGACATTGAAATATGAATTTCATATAATTTTCATGAGTTGTGATTTTAGTATTATTCCTAATTTTTTTTCAACCAATTAAAACTGTAACAACTATTCTTAGGTTACAGGCTCTACAAAAACAGACAGCGTGGGCTTCCCTGGTGGTGCAGTGGTTGAGAGTCTGCCTGCCGACGCAGGGGACACGGGTTCGTACCCCGGTCCGGGAAGATCCCACATGCCGCGGAGCGGCTGGGCCCGTGAGCCATGGCCGCTGAGCCTGCGCATCTGGAGCCTGTGCTCCGCAACGGGAGAGGCCACAACAGTGAGAGGCCCGCGTACCGCAAAAAACAAACAAACAAACAAACAAAAAACAGACAGCGGACTGGATTTGGTTCCTGAGCCTTAGTATGCTGGCCCCTGTACTGTCCAGTACTGCTTCTTACCCTATCTATATATCTATCTGTTTATCATACATATACATGTGTCTATTATTTTTCAAATTCTTACCCATTTAGGTTATTACAGAATATTGAGCAGGGTTCCCTGTGCTATACAGTAGGTCCTTGTTGGTTATCTATTTTAAATATAGCAATGTGTACATGTCAATCCCAAACTCCCAATCTATCCGTCCCTACCACCCTTCCCCCCAGTAACCATAGTTCTCTAAGTCTGTAAGTCTGTTTCTGTTTTGTAAATAAGTTCATTTGTATCATTTTTTTTAGATTCCACCTATAAGCAACATCATATGATATTTGTCTTTCTCTGTCTGACTTACTTCACTTAGTATGATAATCTCCAGGTCCATTCATGTTGCTGCAAGTGGCATTATTTTATTTTTATTTTATTATTTATATATTTATTGACTGACTTCTCTTAGGTGATTTGCTGTGTGTCTCTGCTTGTTCACTTTTCCACAATGCAGGAAATGTGGGTGGACTGACTTTTTCCTGTCATTCTGTTATCTGCCAGTCTCCGCTTGATGGGGCAAAGGAGAATCAGGTGTTGAGCCTCCAATGAGAGTAGTTTCTGTTATCAGTTGGTAGTTGCTGTTTAATTCTCGAGGTGCAGACCATACAGCAGAATTGACTTATCTCATTTTCACATTCCGGGAGATGATATGTTAGTCCTGAGGATGCTGTCATTTTTCTGGTGTTCCTTGCCCCTGCGTGGTCATTAACAACAGTGGAGCTCATAAATTGATCCCAGGTTTGAGTTGTAAGTTGTTGACACTGCAAACTTGGTGGACAAACTTGCTGTCAGTGTTTGTGTTGATGGAAATAGTCTGATCTTGGCTGCATGACTGTACCTTGTCTAATACCCATGACAATAGATTTTTAGGTTGTGTTGGAAGAGAGTTCTTGTTCTGGAAACTTGCTACCAGACATATTCACCTCAGATTTTTACGAGACAACGAATCATTCAAACTTAAGGTTGACATTGTCTTTTTAAATTGGTATTCAAGAAGGAGTGGATTAATTTATAAGATCCAGATTTTGAGAAATTCTCTTCTCTTACAGTGAAAGTTCAATTTGCTGATAAATCAGTGAGACCTCTGTCATTTGACATTATGGATGCTTGTCTCTTTATAAATATAGAATTAGCCATTTAAGCTTGCCACTGGCATCTTTTGCAAGAGTGGACATACTCTTGTCTTTCTGTAAGATACCTTCTAGTTTCACTCAGAAATAAAAAAGTGAGTCTACCAGTTCTCTCTCTTGGTTAGTGGAACTTAAAGATAGCTTTAAGTATATAAATTATTACTATTGACATTTGTGAATGATGACTATTCAGCTTTGGTAATTGTAACCAGCCTATTTCTAGAATTATTTGTTAAATAAAACGTTTAACTAGCTCTCTCCTTTGTAAGTTTAGCTAAGTCCTTCCTGATCAAATAGCCGTGTGGTTTCCGGCAAAATCTTTTAGTCCTTGTTTCACATCATCATGAAGAAAATTTAACAAAAAGATGAATGCTTGCTCTAACTCCTGGCATTTTTAAAATTCATTTCTCTTTTCCGTTCTGTGGTATCTATAAGGTGATTAGAACACAGCTGACTTCTTCAAAAAGGTTCTGCCATTTCCTTCCCTGCAATAAGCAAATTGCGAATGACTTGAAAGTAACTCCAAGTGTTGGAGAGCTTTCTTCGTAACCACTGCTGGCAGATTTTTAGGTGGTACACAAAGTTCTGTAGGTCAGCTTGAAATCATAATGCTTGCAAGGAAAAAAAAATTAAAATTGACTTCAAAGGACAACTCTGACACGGTCAATTAATAATTAAAACAGTTTTTTAATGAGCTATGCAATTACCTGTATGTCCCTGGAGATGATGGTTTATGGTATTATTGCAGTGCCCTTTCTTTAGTCGTGGCGCATGACATTTGTAATTTAAAGCCAGCTAGACATTAAAGTGACAGAACTTTCATTAACCTTGTCTAAAGTTTGCTGATGACAAATGACTTATAAAACATGCTGTCAAAACATACCACATATTTAAGTACCTTAAAAGTCCTTTGGGCTCTGAGAGGCTGTGGAGCCTGAGAGAGAGACCAGGACCACCAGTGTCCTCGGGAATTACCTGACGGATCCCCAGTGACAGGCATTATGTCTTCATACTCAGGTAAGTGGTACCTGCTTCAAACAAGAGCTAATGTACTTTTCATGGCTCTCAGGTTTAGGTGGGGTTTCCATGGGTTTTATACCGCAAGACCTGATTCTCTCGACCCGTGGGTTATGACTATGGAATAATTTCTTCTAAATCTGCTTTGCATTTTTATTTTTTCAGCTTGAAACCAGTGGTTATGTTTTGATTTTAGCTTTTCTGGTATCTTGCTTTTAAATTTTTAGCCATTTACTTGTGCTTTGTCATTTCCCCCTTTATTTTTTTTTTTGTGTGTGTTTTCTCCATCTTATTTAAAATAAAACATTCTTTTTTTTCTGGCAGAGCCTATATTTGTAATTTTCTTCATCATATTTCTTTGAGAAGAGTATTTTGAAACTACCAAGGGAGATATTGCAGAGGGATATCCTTTTATAATTACAACAATAATAAATATATGGTAATTACCATTTAATGATCAGATGCTGTATGCCAGGCACTGAGCTAAGAGTTCTATCTCGTTTAATCCCATAGTAACTAGAAGTGAAAATACCACTCCATTTACAAATGTGGAAACAAAGGCACAAAAAGATTAAGTACTTGCTTGATGTCACACAACTTGTAGGTGAGTGAGGATTCCTGTCTAAGACTGATTGACACCAAAGATCTTGCTTGTAACCATTTAGCAACATGACCTTCAACTCACTCCAGCTTTTTCAAAATAAGTTACATGTTTATTTGCTATACTTTCATCTTTGTACAGTACAGTAATTTCATCTTTGTACAATATACCAGTAAATAAATGTAGACTGGCTAGTATATCAGCAAAAATGAATTTAGCATTACAACTGAAAATTCAGTATTTATACCTTATCTGAAAGAATAGTTAAGAGAATTTATAACCATCTTTTAACTCAACTAACACATGATAGATACTTTATAGGTATTTGCTATTATTATTATTAGTGTATTCCTTGTATTTAATATGTCCTGATTCTGTTGGGTCTGTGTCTTATGATTAGTTCTCATGAGATTAAAGGCTATAATACAACGTTCACAACATGTTGTCTTTTCCTTTTGATCAATGTCCATAAGCTTCTTAAACACTATGGAAGTATTATGCATTACAAAGTATTAAATACTTCCATCTTATTGAATGCATTTCCTGTGATTATACTGATGAATAATAGTCTAGATTTCTGCATACTAACTTTTTAAAAATTAATTAATTAATTAATTTTTGGCTGCGTCGGGTCTTAGTTGCAGCACCAGGATCTTTTGTTGTGGCGTGCATGCTTAGTTGCCCCGCGGCATGTGGGATCTTAGTTCCCTGACCAGGGATTGAACCCTCATCCCCTGCATCGGAAGGTGGATTCTTAACCACTGGACCACCAGGGAAGTCCTTCTGCGTACTGATGTTGACTAATTTTGGTTGAAGTATAACACCAGAAAGTTGCACAAAATATAAATGTTCAGTAATAGCACAAAATATAAATGTTCAGTAATACTACAAAATAAGCACCTGAGTTTACTCAGCTCAAGAATTAGACTTTATCCAGTACTCCAAAAGTCTCCCTTCATGCCCTCTCAGAATTACTGCTCTTTTCTCGTCCTCAGAGATAACCCAGATTTGAACTTTAATGCCATAGTTTTGTATCTTTTGTTTGTTTTTTGCTTTTGACATTTTTAAACTCCTTACTGTGAAAAATGTCAAACGTACAAAAGCAGAGGGAATAGTGTATTGGACCCCCATGTTCCCATCATTTCAACAGTTATTAACTCATGGCCAACATTATTTCATTTATAATCTCACCCATTAATGCTCTTTCACCCCCCTGAATCACTTTAATGTCAAGTATCTTTTAACCTATAGCTTCTCCCTCATCTTTCTTTTTTACCCCTTGAAGTTTATTTGTTGAAGAAACTAGACTGTTTGATCTGTAGTTTCCCCCAATCAGATTTTGCTTATTATATCCTCATGATTTGTTTAGCATATTTATTTCTTAATTTCCCATAAATAAAAGTAGAAGTATATCTGATTTGGGTTTGATTTTCTTTTTCTTTTTTTGAGGGGGTGGGCATATGAAGTGCAAGAATAATCCATAGGCAGGAACATAATACATGTACCTTTTGGGGTATGTGTGATGTCAGTAACCATTCAAAGATCATTGCTTAGATTCTTTCAGTAGGGGCTGCAAGATGGTGATAATCTTACTCTGTTATTCCTTCTTCACAAAGAGAAACTTCCCCTTATCTTTTACCTTAAGGTACAGTACATGTAGGAAGGACAAGATAAATGATTGATTCTTTACCTTTATTTAGTAATTTTCCAAATAATTAGTTGCTTCTTCAGTATCCTTTAAAGATAATTGTGGGGGGCTCCCCTGGTGGTGCAGTGGTTGAGAGTCCGCCTGCCGATGCGGGGGACACAGGTTCGCGCCCCGTTCCGGGAAGATCCCACATGCCGCGGAGCGGCTGGTCCCATGAGCCATGGCCACTGAGCCTGCATGTATGGAGCCTGTGCTCCGCAACGGGAGAGGCCACGACAGTGAGAGGCCCGCGTACCGCAAAAAAAAAAAAAAAAAAAAATAATCGTGGGGCTTTGTTTTGTTTTGTTTTAGTATCACTTTGAACTAATAGGTTGAAACACACTTTAATCTATTACAATTATTATTCTATTGATGCTCAACTTATCCTGTTTTTGCCATGGGAACCTCTTCATGTTGGTTCCTGAGACCTTTTAACATGACTGCATGTTAATCTTTGTTAACATCATTTTTCCTGATATGATGATATATTCCAGGTTTATTTTATAAGGTTTGTTGGTTCCCCCCACCCCTTACACCTGGAATCAGCTATTTCTCCTAGGGGCCTGTTCCTTTTAGTGGGAAACGTTATTTAGAAACCATAATCTGGTCACCAGGGGACACATTGCTTTCGAGTAAATCATTGTTTTTAGATCTTTTAGTGTACAGAGCTAGGAAGTGCATTGTTGTTGTTGTCTTAAAGATAAAATGCATAATGACTACATCATGACTCTTCCAATTCAGTACTACACAGTTTTTACTTAAAATCACACACTTACTTAAATCACACATTTTTTTTTCACCTGCCAGCCTTGTGGCCATTTCCAGTTTCTCCCTGGACAGTGCCACAGGGCTTGAAGTGGCTTATGCATGCTGTCCTCTAAATCACACATTTGTATTTTCATTTGTTTATGCCTCAAATCCTGGTTCCTAACGAAATTAATTAACATTAGAGGTTTTCAACATCAGACACACACTGGTATTGCCTCTGGTAGATAAAGTTTGGCATCTGCATTTTTAATTTCCATAAGTGATTCTGATACTCACCAGCATATAAGAACTGCAGATCTATTTTATGAAATATGTTTGTGGTATAGCTATTTAGCTGTGCCTCCAATTTTCTTCTGAGAATTCCCCTTTTCTTTCTTGACACACCATATTTTTGCTGAGCCACCTGTGTACCATCTGAATCCTTTTTTCTTGTTTAATTCATTGCTCTACACATCTACTAGAAAAGACTTGTAGTTATTTCCGTCCTATAAAAGCTAGGCTGCAGTTATCTTTGTCCACCTGGAATGCTAAAATACAGGTGAACCTCACAACTAAGGCTCTGCCTGAGGCCAGAGGGAGAATTCTCACTGCTTAAAGCAGAATGCCTAGTATTAGAGTAGGTTTGCTTAAGGGCAATTCTGCATTTGATAAAATATCAGAACAATTTATGTCCTTGTACCCTTGTTCCCTTTCTTTCCTCTTATGCAGAAATGTTAATTGACAATCAAAGGAGTAACAAGTGCATACCTGAATTCACAAGTCTTTGGGGGCCCATCTTTAGTACTTCTGCAGATCCAGTCCTGGTTTGGGTTGTGCCTTCTTTCCTCCATGCTCACCTGAGAGTGCCACTGTTTTCCTTGTTCTTGTTTCTGGATTCAGAGTTCTGAAATATAACTGTGGCTGGTCATTTTACTGCTTCTCAGAACATACTCTAGGCTGCTGTGGGTTCATCTAGCTTTGAATGGATTTAATATTGATAACAGGGGAAAAAGAGTTAACCTGGAAATGACTACATCATAAGATGAGATTTCAGTTTTCAAAATATAACCACATCAATTTTGATAATCCTTTTAGCTTCATTTAATATTAAGTTAGCTTTGTGTTTTTAAATTTGTAGACTTCCACATTTTATTAAAATTCTTTTTTAATTAATTATTTTTTTTTTTTGTATAGCAGGTTCTCATTAGTTATCTGTTTTATACACGTCAGTGTATACATGTCAATCACAATCTCCCAATTCATCCCACCAACACCCCCACACCCCCACTTTCCCCCCTTGGTGTCCATACATTTGTTCTCTACATCTGTGTCTCTATTTCTGCCCTGCAAACCGGTTCATCTGTACCATTTTTCTAGATTCCACATATATGTGTTAATATACAGTATCTGTTTTTCTCTTTCTGACTCACTTCACTCTATATGATACTCTCTAGGTCCATCCATGTCTCTACAAATGACCCGATTTCATTCCTTTTTTTTACGGCTGAGTAATATTCCATTGTATATATGTACCACATCTTCTTTATCCATTCATCTGGTGATGGGCATTTAGGTTGCTTCCATGACCTGGCTATTATAAATAGTGCTGCAATGAACATTGGGGTGCATGTGTCTTTTTGAACTGTTTTTCTCTGGTATATGCCCAGTAGTGAGATTGCTGGGTCATATGGTAATTCTATTTTTAGTTTTTTAAGGAACCTCCATAGTGGAGGTTCTCCATAGTGGCTGTATCAATGTACGTTCCCACCAACAGTGCAGTTATTAAAATTATTAAGAGAGAGATAAAGTAGCCACTGTTATTCTCACTTTACGGTGCAAAATGAAACTTCAGAGCTGTTATTCAACCTCTTTGTGATTTACATCACACATGTTATAAGTGGTGGAGCAAATACTCATGTCTCATTCATGATATTCTTTCTGTTATAAAACATGACTGTTAAAAAAAAAGAATTCAAAGTAGTTTCCAGTATTACAGTGAAAGTAAAATGATTTTAGGAGAGGTCAACAACCAAGTAGAAGGAGAGAGTGGGTATACTCCTAAGTGCCTGGGGTGGATTTATTTTTAGACTTTGGCACTAAATTGAGCTTTGGCTTTCTGATTGTTAGCCAAGGCATAAAGGGAAAACTGGCTCCTATAGTACTTACATGATTTAAGAAAGCATATGAATTCACATGGAATGCAGACATTTTCCTGGCACTGAACTATGTGAAGAGAATATATTATATGATTCTTTAAAGGATATTTGTTACAATGAATTATACCTTCCCAGATGATTTTGTAAACAATATGAAAATAAATTCAAAAGAGCCATTTTCATACTTCTCTTAACCAATATTATGTGAATTCTTTGATAGAGTATTACACTTGAGGTATATCACACACTAGAAGTACAGTGCTTAAGTAAAGCATTTATACTAGCTTTTAGTGTTGACACGAGGAGTCTTTTTTCATCTTTTTACTTTTAACCTATTTGTGTCTTTGTATTTAAAGTGTTTTTCTTGTAGTAAGTATATAGTTGAGGCTTGCTTTTTAAAAAACATGCAGTCTGACAATCTCTGCCTTTTAATTAGGGGTATTTAGACCATTTACTTTTAATGTGATTATTAACATAGGTTAATTCATCTTGCTGTTTGTTTTTTATTTGTCGCATCTGTATTTTCTTCTCCTTTTCTTCCTTTTTGGCCTTCTTTTGTGTTAAGTGAGTACTTTTAATGATGCCAATTTATCTCCTTTGTTGGCTTATTAGCTGTAATTGCTTTTAAAAACATTTGTGGTGGTTTTAGGGTTTATAGTATATGTCTTTAACTTGTTAAAGTCTATCTGCAAGTGATGTAATACCACTTCACGTGTAGTATAAGAACCTTAAATCTTATACTTGTAATTTTCTTTCCCAGCTTATGTGCTACTTTTGTCATACATTTTACTTTTACATATACTATAAACTTCACATTATTATTATAACAGCACATTATTATTATTTTTGTTTAAACAGTCTATTAATTGGCTTTAAAAATAAATAAAGATATCTTTTAAATACTAATAGAACATTCTTATACATTTATCCATGTAGTTATTATTTTTGGTATACTTTATTTCCTCTTTGTATAGAAATATTGTACTCATATTTCCACCTGATATCATCTTCCTTTTGCCTTATCAAGTTTCCTTAACATTTCTTGTAATGTGGATCTATTGATGATTAATTCTTTCAACTTTTGTATAACTTAAAAAGCCTTTTATTGTTTTTAGAAGAGAATGTCACTGGATATTTAATTCTAGGTTGACAGATTTTTTTTCTTTAAATGCTTTAAAGATGTTGTTCTACTCTATTTTTGATTGCATAAGCCTAATGATAAATTTGATGTTATCTTTATCTTCCTTTTTATATAAATAACATGTCACTTTCTTTGGCTCCTATTAAGGTTTTCTTTTTATCACTGGTTTTGAGCAATTTTGTAGTGACACGATTGGGTGTAATTTTCATGTTTCTGTGCTTGAAGTTCATTGAACTTCTTACATCTGTGGTTGTCCCACAGCTTAATGATTATTTTTGTTTTGTTTTATTTTATTTTGTTTTGATATCTTTTTAAGATTTTGTCTCAGTGTTTCATTTTGGGCAGTTTTTACTGTTATATCTTCAAAACTAATTTTTTTTTCTTCTGAAATGTCTAATTAGCTGTTAATTCCAGTGTATATTTCATTTCATGTGTTGAAATGCCTATCTCTGGAAGTTCTATTTGAGATTTTATTTTATTTATTTATTTTGGCTGTGCTACACAGCTTGTGGGATCTTAGTTCCCTGACCAGGGATTGAACCTGGGCCTTGGCATTGGAAGTGTGGAGTCCTAGTTACTGGACTGCCAGGGAATTCCCTATTTGAGCTTTAGAAAAAAATCTTCTATGTCTCTATTTTAAACACACCTAGTGCAGTTATATTAAGTCTTTTAATGTCTTTGCCTGCTAATACTATCATTTGTGTCAGTCTGGGTCAGTTTTGATTGATTGATTGATTTTTCTTCTCAATATGGGTCTTATTTTCCTGCTTCTTTGCATGCCTGCTACTCTTTGATTAAATGCTAGACATTGTGATTTTTCTTATTTGGTGCTGGATATTTTTGTGTGTACTCTTGAGTTTTGTTTTGGTATGCAGTTAGTTATGTTACTTGGAAATAGTTTGATCCTTTTGGTTCTGCCTTTAAGATTTGTTTGGTGGAACTGGAGCCGTGTTTAATCTAGGACCAATTATTCCCACTACTGAGGCAATACCTTTCTAAGTACTCTATATAGCCTGGGAACTATGAGGTTTTTCTTCTGTCCAGTGGGAACAGGCACTATTCCCAGCCTGATGTGTGTTGCTTACCATTTTCTCTAACATTTCAGATAGTTTTTTCCCCAACGCAGGTAGTTCATCACACTCAAGCCCTGATGAGTGCTCTGCTGAGTACTTGAGAGGGAACCTCTACAGATCTCTGGGGTTCTGTGTCTGTGTGGCTTCTCCTCAGTACTTGGTCCTGCACACTCTAGCTGCCTTGGTCTCTCTGGGCTTCACCTCAGTTCCCCCTCCCTAGGCTGCATCCTGGAAAGTAAGATTGAGCCAGTAGTAACGCTCACCTCATTTGTTTCCTGTCTCTCAGGCACCACTGTCCTTTGTTGTCTCATGTCCAATGTCTTGAAAAACATTGTTTTTTTTAACTCATTTTGTTGTTGTTTCAGATAAGAGGGTAAATCTGGTTCCTGTGACTCCATAATGGCAGAAAGCAGAAGTCTTCATTAGTTTTAAATATAGGTTAAATAGCCAGTAATTAATGTTGACTTCTTTAATAGCTGTGTTGTGGTGGTGTTAGGTATTCACTGTGGACGCTCCTGACTCTTCCTTCAGATGTGGGGATATAGGGATCAGGGAGACCAACTTTAAATCCAAGTTGAGGGTGCAGCTGCGTTAGTCCCCTTGGGCTGCTGAAACAAAATACCATAGGCTGGGTGGCTTTAACAACAGGAATTTATTTCTCACAGTTCTGGAGTCTGAGAAGTCCAAGAGCAAGGTGCCAGCAAGGTAGATTTCACTCTGAGACCTTTCCTCTTGGCTGCCTGGTGGGAACAGGCACTATTCCCAGCTTGGTGTGTGTTGCTCAGCATTACCTCTAACATTTCAGGTAGTTTTTTCCCCAGCCCCAGGTAGTTCATCACACTCATGCCCTGATTAGTGCTGTGTGCCATCTTGCTGTGTGCTCACATGACCTCTTTGTGCACAGAGAGGAAAAGCAAGCTCTCTGGTGACTCTTCTTATAAAGGCACAGATTCCATCATGAAAGCCCCAACCTATGACCTCATCTAACCCTAGTTACCTCCCACAGGTCTCATTTCTAAATATCGTCATATGGGGGGGGGGCGTTTAGGGCTTCAACATATGAATTTTATGAGGATACATTCAGTTCACAACAGCAACCATAAGTGTAATGTTCTGTGACCTGAATCTTTCTCTATATAACTCACACAGATTATCATTACGGCCCCCTGAACCATACATCTGCCCTGATCTCTCTCTTACTGCTCTAGCACGCTCTGTGGCAAAATAAGGAACACTTACCCATCAATAGAGTAGAGCCTTACCTGTACTTTTCTGGCAAGAGAATTTTTATTCCCATAATTCTTTTTGAAGTGCCAAGAACTTATTCAGTTCCAGTGGATTAAAGAGAGCAAAATTATCTGCTTGAATCAGGAGCAACTTATAGGAAGAGATCAGGGCTGTGAAGCCTGTTGGGAGATCTGCATTTATAAGAAGGTGGCTTCAGCAAGGATAAGTCATATCTTAACATCTTAGTCTTAAATGACAGATTTGTTGCAAAGAAAATGGAAGTGGATGGAATCAATGCTGTGTCTTTTTTCCTGTGGCAGCATTTCAGAATAATATATTGCAGCTTGATTTTTGCTTGTGCTACTCCCTTCAGTTAATATTAGAATCAGAAGCCTGATCAGACACAGTGCTGTTTATTTATTTTTTCCTCTAATCAATGCTTATGGACAGGTAAAATCTGTAAGGATATTAATAAAATCAAAAACCTTCTGTGAGTGAGATGGTTGAATTTTATTTCAGTTGTTAATGTTGTGTGAATACAAATATACTTATTTTGTTACAGAGATTCTGGGATGCCAGTATGCCCTTAGATTTGTTCGGAATTTTATGTGGCATCAGAATTTTGTATTTTAATTTACCATATAGCTTGTTAGCTGTCTTTCCTCTGCAAGTCTGAGAGAGAATTTTCTTCCCAGTTTTAACAAATAATTGAAAAATAAAATGGTGACTATGTTTTGTTAATTAATGCATCTTCTGCCAGGCTTCTTGTAGCAAATGGGATTATAAAATCTTACATGTCCAGTTTATATTTCTTCCTTTGAATGAATGATTAACCGTTCCCATAGAATCTTAGACAGTTTAAAAATAAAATAATTGTCTCTAATGTTTTGTAGGTTTGCCCAAGGGTTGCAAAGAAGGTGCCGTAGGAAATATTAAGTTTGGATTGTGGGATTTGTCTTTCTTTTAGTGGCTGCTTTGCGGTGAGACTGGGTTGTTCTGCTCCTTTCAGGGATTCCATGATACCCTTATTAAGGAAAAGAGGCCTTTCTTCTTAGGATTCATCTAGCAAATTATTATTACTTACATAAAAATGCAAAGCAAAACAAAACAAAAAACAATGTTCCACTCACTCTACTGAACCCTGGGAAGCGCGGAGCTGTCAGAAGGACTGACACATCCCTTCCCCTCTAGAGCTGCACTTTCAAACGGGATAGCCAGTAGCTCACTGTGGCTATTTAAATTTAAAACTAAAGTTCATTTCCTCAGTCGCATTAGCCACGTGACAAGTGCTCACTAGCCACACGTGGTTATTGGCTACCACGTTGGACAGTACAGATAAGAACATTTCCATCATTGCAGAAAGTTCCCTTGGACAGCACTGTACAAGAGCTTATTGTACAAATTCGTTTACCCCCAAATGTGGTTGTCCTAGTGCTCTTTGCAGTCTTAGAATCACAGTAACGAGGGAAACAAAACACAAACAAAAACATGCTGCAAGGGCTTCCCTGGTGGCGCAGTGGTTGAGAGTCCGCCTGCCGATGCAGGGGACACGGGTTCGTGCCCCGGTCCGGGAGGATCCCACATGCCGCGGAGCGGCTGGGCCCGTGAGCCATGGCCGCTGAGCCTGCGCGTCCGGAGCCTGCGCGTCCGGAGCCTGTGCTCCGCAACGGGAGAGGCCACAACAGTGAGAGGCCCGCGTACAGCAAAAATAAAAAAATAAAATAAAATAAAATAAAAAAAAAAAAAAAAAAAAACATGCTGCAAGAAAAATTCCTGTTGGCTATTGATGTGTTCTTGTCACTATGTCTGCCCCTAATATTAGGACTTTTCCCCAAAAATATTATTCCCCAAAAGAGAAGTCATTATATATATTCAAGTTTATTAAAAGGCTCTCCTATTACAGATCAATGTCCCAATTACTTTGAACATCAAAATGGCTTTTTCATGAATGCTTGCTGAAGATGAGAGTCAGATTAAAAAAAGAGAGAAATTTAACACAAATTTAATAATTTAGGTATGACCTCTCAGTTACAAGTGGTGGATATTATTGTAAACAAGGCTTTTTTTTATCCCTTTTAAAAAATTACTTTTTTTAAGTATAGTTGATTTACAATGTTGCATTAATTTCTGCGGTACAGCGAAGTGATTCAGTTATACACATATATACTTTTTTTCTCATATTCTTTTACGTTATGGTTTATCACAGGACATTAAATATAGTTCCCTGTATTACACAGTAGGACCTTGTTGTTTATCCATTTTATATATAATAGTTTGCATCTGCTAATCCCAAACTCCCAATCCATCCTTCCCCACTGCCTGCCTTGGCAACCACAAGTGTGTTCTCTATGTCTGTGAGTCTGTCTCTGTTTCGTAGATAAGTTCATATGTGTTATATTTTAGATTCCACATGTAAGTGATATCATATGGTATTTGTCTTTGTCTTTCTGACTTACTTCACTTAGTATGATCATCTAAGTCCATCCATGTTGCTGCAAATGGCATTATTTCATTCTTTTTTTATGTCTGAGTAGTATTCCATTGTGTGTGTGTGTGTGTGTGTGTGTGTGTATATATATATATCTCACATCTTCTTTATCCATTCGTCAGTCAATGGACATTTAGGTTGTTTCCATGTCTTGGCTATTGTGAATAGTGCTGCTATGGACGTAGGGATGCATGTATCTTTTCGTTTTGTCTGGATATATGTCCAGGAGTAGGATTGCTGGATCATACGGCAACTCTATTAAACAAGCCTTGTAAAGGACAGATGAAACAGTATTGCAAGTGTCTTTGCCATGGAGATCACAACTGTGTGCCTGCAAGACGTGTGAAAACCTGTCCTTCTATTTAGTGACTTGGAGCTTGTGGCAACTGTGTCATACATGAATTTTAAAAAGTGCTGTGTCTCAAACAACCTCCAAGGGGAGATGATTTGCTCAGGAAGGTGTCCCTAAAAAAGTAGCTTTAGTGATAGTAAAGACACTTTTGTGCCTGGGGAGTTCTTCATGAAATGTGAGAGGAGAAAAAAACAAAGCACTTTTCTAAATTAAACATACTCTGATGTTCCATATGATTTTGAACATATACATAAAACTAAATGAAGGAAATATACCTAGATATTTAGCCATCTCAATCTCAGTCTTAAAAGTTAATATAGTCAAGTTTTTTAAAAAAAGCTTCATTTTTTGAGGGGATCATCTCATATGGAAGAAGGGAGATTTTCTTATATTTAGGATTTACTTAAATTTGGACTTATAAAATGTCTACTAGAGATGACCTTACTGGTTTTTTTTTTTTATGAAAAACTCATGTTCACAGGAGAGGATTGACTTAAATTTATTAAACCAATGAAAGTAAAATCAAAAGATGACTGAATAATCCTCTTAAAATACTGTTAAAATTTATAAAATTGATGCATATATTAATATGCTAAAAGTGCACAGGAAAATAAAAACTTAGAGTAAAACAAAATGTTAACGGTGGTTGACTGAGCAGTGGGATTCCTGTGAACTCTGTTTGCTCCTTTATTTTTTTCTGTTTCATTTTCTATGATGAATATGCATTTGTTTTATAATTAGAATAAAAAGAAAACTTAAATTATCACTTAAAAATAACGTATTAAAGATAACTCTTTTTTTTTTTTTTTTTTTTTTGCGGTATGCGGGCCTCTCACTATTGTGGCCTCTCCCATTGCGGAGCACAGGCTCTGGATGCGCAGTCTCCGCAGCCATGGTTCACGGGCCTAGCTGCTCCGCGGCATGTGGGATCCTCCCAGACCGGGGCACGAACCTGTGACCCCTTGCATTGGCAGGCGGACTCTCAACCACTGCGCCACCAGGGAAGCCCCTGAAAAAAACTGTTGATTTGACTTATGGGTCTGTACTTTGTTTGTTAACTTAAGTAAATGGAAAGGAGCTTTTCTGCACAAAGACTATGTGGGCACTGGATGGTTTTCTAAGAGAAAATGTACTGTCTGGCCAGTACCTGTTGTTTGTTTTCATCTTTAATAGTACTCAGAATGTCATGCAAAAAATGTCTTAGCAATTTTTAATGTAAATTATTGAGACTTCTGTTTTCCTCAGTATACATGAAGGCATGATCCAGCCAAGGTCTGAAATATCCCAAATTCCAACTGCCAGGATGCTAGGATACTAGGAGGAAGGACTGACTGCATGTAAAATAGTTTTAAAAGCGCTCAGCTCTTTTCAGACCATTTCACGTTAATTTCTGGTGAAAAATTGTAGGAAGATTACTTTGGAGGTGAAGGTAATTTAGGTCTGCTTTTTTTTTTTTTTTTTGTCATTTTCTTGCTATAACCTTGAGTAAGTCAAATTGTATATTTCTCATTTCCTCTGTATTATTCTTCATTTGATACCTTAAGGGAGCTTTTTTTTTTGTAAATTATTTTGACCTATTTGGAAGAAATGCATGTTCTAAGAAATGTGAACACAAATCTCTTCTTGGTATGAGATTTCTCTTCTTTTCTACTCCAGTGCCCCTTGTTACATTACACAGACTCAGTAACCAAAAGATTTATTTCTTTACATGTTGTTGTAAGGAGCAGAAGAAAGAAAAAGTCTAGAAACTTGCTGTATTTCGAAAGGGACTTTTTTCAAGGTATCCCAGGGGATGTGGACTCTAGGTTCTAGAAGACTAACCCTCTTTACTGCCTTACAGATGACCTGCATGTAAAACATGCTGCCTGTTGCTTTGGACATCACTTGACACAAAAAGCTATGCAGTTTGGATTTTTGCATGTCAGAATCTTAGCCAGAGGAATTAAAAATAAATATTTAAGTAGGTTCCTGACTTTTCCTATCAAGGAGGCACGGAGACAGGAAATTTGCTTATCAAGTCTTTTTGTTCGCCTGTTTTTGTGCTGTAGAGAAATGTGATGTTTGCTTCTGATGATTCCAAATGCGCATGTATTATATGATCAGAGTGGAGTCCAGAGTATGCCAGCGCTATCTGTGGAGGGCTGTATGATAACATGTGACCCTAGTGACAGGAATCACTGGGCCCTGGCAAAAAAAAGGAGCCATAAGTCTAGATGAAAATATTACCACACAGTGTGTAGATTAATCCTGGCCCTTTCATGGCAGCAGCCCACATGTAGAAAACCTACTCTGTGCTCTCACAAGTGGGTGAAATTCTCCTGTGTTATCAAGACTGAATTTCTAAATACTCTGGTCCTGAAAATTGATTTTTGGTTTAAGCAAGATTAGCAATGTGAGCATTTTGGATTTGATATTTTGAAAATATTCAAAATTTGGGTCCCCCCCCATTTTTTTTTTTTGCTGCATTTAGGACACCCAAGCTATTATATGAGGTGATTAAAAAGTTATAGTAGGTCTTCTTGTCCAGTTTGGTTGATTCTAGTAGTTGGCTAATCAAAAAAGTTTTAACAAATTATAAATACATACTTTCAGCTTTTTAACATTTATAACTATTTTTATCATATACATATATATTTTCTTTTTTTATTTGCCAATCTTTTTTTTTTTTTTTTTTTTTTTTTTTTTTTTTTTTTTGTGGTACGCGGGCCTCTCACCGTTGTGGCCTCTCCCGCTGTGGAGCACAGGCTCTGGACGCGCAGGCTCAGCGGCCATGGCTCACGGGCCCAGCCGCTCCGCGGCATGTGGGATCTTCCCGGACCGGGGCACGAACCCGTGTCCCCTGCATTGGCAGGCGGACTCTCAACCACTGCGCCACCAGGGGAGCCCTTATCTGCCAGTCTTTGATATTAGTTCAAAACATTTTCTTTTCTAGTTGGACTTCGCTGTCATCTTTCTTGCATAAACCCACACCCACAATGAAATCTCTCTGATTTCCAATCCATGTCTGTCTAAATTGGAGTAGTTATTTAAAGACATTGTGTAACAATCTCTGCTCAGAATCCTGCTAGACTTTTATAAATTTCCCCCAAAACTGTTCAATTATTTAACCTACATGTATTCAGTGATTATTGTTACAGGACTTACCTTTATGAAGTTCTTTCAAACATTCTGCTTAAGTTTGATAGAAACAACAAATCACTTTCTTTTCCACTTAGATTTCATTGATTTACATTGTATCATCTGTTCACATACTGTTTAGTTACATTTTGTAATTACATTAGCAAATAGAACTGGAATAAACAGGTTTGGGAACAAACCCAGTGAACTGATGGTAAAGTGCAACTCATCTGGTGGGACTAGTCATGCATGGGCATAGTAGAGAATCCCACATGTATGACTCTTCAGAATACCCCGAGCATCAGTTAGCATGCTTTACAGGGGAATGGAGAGCATTGTTTAATCAAGCCGATCAAGTTTTTCTGTAAACATCTACAAAGAGCTACAGCTGAAAAAGCAATGAAGAATTTAATTTTCACCATTGTTTCTCTTCTCCAAATTAAAATATTAAGTAAATATTAATGGAACTGTTAAGTGAGGTACATGTCAATGTTGATATTACAAGTATATAAATTCTGAATTGGCTGTTTTACTACTTTGAGCATTTATTATGTATGTAGCATATTAATTGATTGGTTTGTGATTCTATTTAAGATTTTCAAGAGTACAGAGTGATAACGTGCCAAACGTGTAATAGTAACTGACTGTGACAGGATTCTAGAAGTGTCACAGATATGTATATACTGTGTCAGAAATACAGCGTTGCCAGAGTGGATCTGGTCCCTACCAAACAAGTTAAATAAAAGGCTTCTCCTCCCCCTCCTCTCCCCCTCCTCCTCCTCACTTTATAATTTACTCCACTATAGAAAATGCATGGGGGACTTTGTAAATGGTGACATTTCTGGCCGTGATAGATGTGTGCTTCTACCAGACCAAGTCCAGGTGTTTCCGTTAGGAATCCAAGGAAGAGGTTGATTTAAAAAGGAGTTTACTTAAAAAGGAAAAGAAGGAGTGAAAGAAAGTTATAAGAGAATGTTAATTGGAAGGGTTTCACGTATAAAAGAGACTTAATGATTGGTGTAAATGTAAATGTTAGGAACGCTTTTGAAAGGAAAACCTGACCTTAGAAAAGAGTTTATAGAAGCAAACATTTCAGGAACTGTAGGTTTGAAAATGAGACACACTCCATGCTAGAATAAGAATGAACATATCTTAGATTTCACTGAGAGGGATCACACATGTATTCTAAATTACCAGAAGAAGCAGTCCCAAGATCATTTGATCCAGGCCCCAGTGAAAGCACTAGAATAGTCCAAGAAACCTAGCCTTTCCTATTAGAGAACGAAGTACATTCTTCAGCCTTTCCTAGCTGAACTGATGAACTGATCAGTAGACCTTGAATCTAAGGAAACAAATTTCTGTTTATCTTAAACCTCCTCTATTGTGTTTTTGCATGCATTCATCTTATTCTTTCCATTATTCTTAACTTAGTCATCCAGATTGCTGCTTAAGAAGGAAAATTACCCTAAAACGGACTTGGCAAATAAACAAATCTATCACTGTCTGGGGTTTTTGAATCCTTCTTAACACATTTCTTATAAGAAGAGAAGGAACTGTTTTCTTTAATATTGAAAAGCCATTACCTGGAACACCCCTCATCAACCTTGGTCCAAATGTTCAGTGATTCAGTAGAATTTAGAGGGTTCTGACATTCAGAGAACAGCGGCCAACTGTCATAAAACAGTAGGAGATGGTAATAGTGACCTCCATTTAAGGTCACTGGTGCTTGAATGCATGTGGTACTTTGGCGCTGGTTATGCCATGTCCTGCTGATTGTGTAAGTGGTGCCAGCTTTAATCTGTGGCGTCAAAGGAACTTTGTAGTGACAAGAGGCCAAAGAGCCTGAGCTCTCGGCTTGTACCATTGATCCTTAAGGGAAGATTTATCTGGACTGGGCATGTCTGTCTGATTTTCCTGTTGGTAGAGACTTGAAGAAATCAGTGAATGAGATAAACATTAAGTTCAGATCCTTTAACAGATAATGGCAGCTTTCCTCTGTGTTCCTGTCCCGTAGCACCTAGTAGGTGCTTGATTATTGAATGAAAGATCAGCTTCACTACATTTTCTGGATAAGAAACATTGTGTAGACGTCTAATAAATTGAATTCCTGCATTGGATTTGTAAAAGTGATGATGTTACTGGTACACAAATAAACAATGAGAGGAGTGCTTCTTTGGGGTTATATAAGCATAAAAATACTCAACGACCTTATAGCTTTATTGATGTTTATTTGTGAGAAGGATTAAATAGTATCTTGCGTCTTGTACTCTGCTTTCAATCATTCACTGTTAAATACAGGCTTAGGCCCTCTGTCTCTGCCCAGATCTGCCTAGATATGGAAGACTATTATAGAGATACTAAAATTAAAAAAAATGCTCTAATAATCTGTTTGCACTATTATTCTCCAGGCATTTCCCTAAAACAGTTCTAAGTAAATTTCCTACCAACTAAACCACACATTTATCTGTTAATTAAAACTATTTTTGTTGACTAGGTCTCAGTGCTCTTGAGGCCTGTGGGGATTGTACTTCTCTCCTTTGTCTCTTGAAGGTAAGATAGAAAACAAAACCTTGTCAGGTTTAAAAGGTAAAATACAAAACTGCAGTTTTCTGATATCAAGGTACATTCTTTTGAGAATCAACATTCCAAATGGCTAATTTAGTTAATTTTCAGTGGTACAAGATAGGGCAGAGGGGATTGACCATGTTTTGGCACTTGATTTCATTTTATCTTATACCAAGTGCTTCTTAGGCAAATTCTGCTACATTAATATTCCATAGGTGTAGGCATTGTTAACCTCAGTGAAGAGTTTATTACAAGCCATTGTTAGACCTTGTTTTTGAATAATATTACTCCATTATTTAAATGAGACAAACTACCTATACTCAAGTGGAATCAACAGAGTTTAAAATGGAAGGACCAGGTTTGGATGTGTGATTTGGGGCAGGGTTGCTTTCTTGTGTGTGTGTGCAGGCACGTGTGGGGATGGGTGCACATGTGCCCCCAGACATGCACAATCTGAAGATACAATATGAATTTTCTGTGGTATAAATTTGGTTCTTAGAATTACTTCCCTCTCAATCAGATGCAAAATATGGTGGAGAACAATAAGCAATCATAAATAATGGCTCTATACACCATTCAGGGTCAACTTCAACAAGACACAGGTCACTCAATATATTCAGAGGCTACAGTGCTGAATCTACTCTGGGACTCTTAAAATGTTTCCAGTGAGTCCTGGGTAGTCATAGGCAGAATCTGAGTTATCCAATCTGATTTCCTTTATGAGCTGTAGATTAACTACAGCACTGACTACTACTTCATTATAATCCTCCTGGCTTCTCTCTGCTAAGAGAATTTCCAGCATACCCAGCTTTGAGTGTCTGGAAAACTGTCAGTAACACCAGTTTAAAAAGGATTATTCGTTAGTGATATTGCAGAGACAAACACTAGGTATTGATGGCGATTCAGTGTTTTTATGGTCTGTGAATGGTGTTTTACTTGCTTTGATGCTTTTTCGTTTTCCGTTTTTGTAATATAGTTCCCGCCCCCCCACCCCCTTTTCTCTTTTTAGCGGAATTTGAGATCCAAGCAGTAGGGCATTCTCAGTTACATCTAGACATAGAGTCTTTTAGGGATTCTTAGTCAAAATGTAAATTATAGGTTAAAACATAGCTTGAGTACTTTGAAGCCCAAGTACATTTGTACCTGGTAAATATTAGTGATCGCCAGGAGGACCACAGATGTATCCAGGCAGCTTCATCTTACTGTCAAATTAAAATCTCAAAAAAATAAATTCTTGTTGGATCTTGTGAGTAGGCTACAGGGGCCCAGTAAGACTTTAAAGAAAGCACGCCTTTTAGAAGGGGCTCAAGGTCACAGTCATCAGTCTTTGAAGTGCCTCCCAGACACTTTTATTTCTCCTTCAGACTGCAACAGTGTTCCGTCTAGGGGCTCTGCTGACAGCGCGACCACACAAGTACAGTCCCCTTTCTGTGCATCAGCACAGTCGGAGATTGCGAGGCTGCCCATGGCCATCAGGATTTAGTCATGGAACGTAAGGAATTTGCAACAGGAAATATATCTGGCTTTGAAATATTTTCATCTGCTGCAGTCGCTGAACCTACATGCCTTTTGGGTGTCAGCATTTCATTCTAGGATTTCATCTGGAATGTGTGCGTGTATGGTTTTCTCTCTCAAGTTATTCATTGGATTCTGTTCATGTACGGTCCCGGTTACCATTCATAATCACGTAAGCAGTGTTAGCAGGTTTTGGCAAATGCTCCCTTTCGTCTATGCCTAAGAACGGAAAACTTTGATCAGCAAGATAAATTAATTTCACCGTATATTTTTGGTTAGGATGCGGCCACAAAGTCAGCAAAATGTTCACGTTGTTTTCAGGAGGCTCATTTGTATTGTAGCTGTACTTCGATGATTTGGCAGCTTTTTGAGTTTTCAGTAACAAGTACAATGTCAATGTCAGCTTTTCTATGGAATTTAGGCAAAAGTCAAAATAACAGGTATATTATTTTGTTGCCAAAGAAAGGCTTACGTATGCCCTCCTCTATGTGATTAACCTTCTTACCCACTTGCCTGCAGAATTTGGCATAGCAGTGCCCGCAGGTAGTAGGTACACAATAAACGAATACAGCCATTAGTGTGGTTGTTATTCAAGGCTCTCAAAATAAGTTTGAGTGACGGAGACCCAGAAATTGAAATATCCTGGTTCACATTTTAGTGTAGCCCTTCTTATTTTCAAGGGTCTTAAACTTAACCCTACTAGAAGAATTGTATTTGGAACAGTACAAAGCCAGTGTGTGTGTGTATGTTTGCACGTGCCATTCTCTTATACTTAAACTAAAGAAATCCGGAACATTCAACAGAGATTGAGTTGGGAACATTTTATCTTAGTCATACTTAAAAAAGCCTTGTTCAGGGCTTCCCTGGTGGCGCAGTGGTTGAGAGTCCGCCTGCCGATGCAGGGAACACGGGTTCGTGCCCCGGTCCGGCAAGATCCCACATGCCGCGGAGCAACTAGGCCTGTGAGCCATGGCCACTGAGCCTGCACGTCCGGAGCCTGTGCTCCGCAACGGGAGAGGCCACAACAGTGAGAGGGCCGTGTACCGCAAAAGAAAAAAAAAAAAAAACCTTGTTCAGTGCTAGGCGCAGGAGACACTTGGTAAATATTTATTGGCCAACTAGCCCGGGGCTGAGTACATAGGAGATGTGCAGTTTTGTGGAATGACTGATTGAAAAGGTAGGAGTCACTGTAATCAAGGAAGGGACCCATTTCTCTAAGGAGGTTTGTAGTATGACTATGTCTTATCTTTACCTTGGGCTGGTTTTCTACCAAGGATGTTACTCTAATGGCTGCGCTATATTGAGGTACCTACTATGTACCAACCATTGTACTTGGTACTTGGTATCATCTCATCTTGACGTATGACACTAGTTAGAAATATAAGAAATTTCATATCGAAATGAAAGAGAATTTTTAGTGCAATTTTTATATCCTAATGTTACCTAATAATCCGGTAAAGGGAATCACTTGCCTTACCTTCTGCACTGGTTCTCGACTAGAAGCCCATGCCTTCGAGCAGTGTACTTGACCGCTCAGCTAGAAAATAGTCAGTCTTCATAGGAACAGTATTTTAGATCCTAGAACATCTGTAGAACAGTTTCTCAAAAATCCCCACCATCTTATGACAAGCCACACAGATGTGCCTCTCATTTTGTAGTGTTTTTTTTAAATGGTAATGCATGTATGTATACAAAGCTATACTGAGAGTCCGCTTTGATGATTGTTTCAAGATTACTCATCTTGGTTTTGCCTGCTTGATGTGAGAGGTACAAAACATTTCTCTTTCTGTTCTGACAATAAAAATAGTGGTTAGTATGAAATACTCAGTGGGCATGTGAAACACTGAATAATGGGGGTAAAGTATTCAACACGTTGCAGTTGGGAGGCAAACCATTAGAAAAGCAGTTAATTCTAGATTGATTTGTACTCCTCAGGGTTTAAAGGGGTGTTTAGTGGGAGAGATGGTATTTGAATCAAAAGGTAGAGGTTTATGTAGATAAGATGGTCCTGTTTTCCAGTGTGTTTTAAAATTACTGATGTAACATGAACGAATGTCAAAATAATTGCTCTGAGTGAAATAAGCCAGGTAAAAAGAATACATACTGTATGATTCCTTTTATATAGAACTCTAGAAAAATGCAAGAAACTGCAGTGAGACAAAAAAGGATTAATGACTGCTTGAGACGTAGTGGGAGGTGGTGGTACCTGAAGGAGGGATTCCAGGTGTGTACAAGGACATTTGGGGGGTGGTACAGATGTTCATTATCTTGATTGTGGTGATGGTTTTGCAGCTGTGTACATATGTCAGCTCTATATACGTTACACATGTGGAGTTTACTGTGTCAATTATACCTCAATAAAGCTGTTTGGAAAAAAAAATATTTTTTATGGCACTTACCACATTATAATCAACTAATTGTTTAGTATCTGTCTCTTATACTAGACGGTAAGCTCCAGGAAGACAGGCTCTTTCTGTTTTGTTTCTGTCTGTGTCCTCAGTACTTAACATGTGAGTGGTACCTACTAAGTACTCATCCGGGTATGATGAGTGACTAAACAGCCGTGGTACTCATGTTGCGTGACCCACACAGACAGCTCTCATTCACTGAGCACTTGCTATGTGCCAGGTACTGTGCTAAAAATATATTATTTGATTAATCTTCTCAACATATTTTTTGGGAGAGACAATCTCATTATCCCCACTTGACAGAAAAGGAAACAGGACTGAGAACAGTTACATAACATGCTGGAGACTACTGGCTTGGGGGTGGAGGGAAAGTTAAGAGCAGGCTGTCTGAGTTAGTCTGTGATAACCTTTGCCCTTGGGCCCTGTGGCATTTCTCTATGGCTTATGTGGATATTTATGAAGCTGGGACAGGGAAATTTGCAAGAATATAAGACTCAGTTCCTGGCACTTTATCTTCAGCACAATAGGAGCTCAGTAAACATTTAAAAATGAATGAGTGAACCCAGTGCTGAAAGGTCTTCTTATAGGAAAATTCTTTTCCTTTTGTTTATTTTCCCAGTATTAATAGAGCAAAGTTGACATATTACATGTGGCTCTGTCTGTACTGCATGAAACCTGAATGTGGTGTGGGGCCAGGCAAGCAGAAGAAAGCCCTCTGGGGTGGGTTTCTGCCCTCACCTCCAGCGGGGGCTCCTGAGCGCTTCCTCTCCATTGTCACGTTGGGAGTTTGTGCCAGGAGGGGAGAAGAGAGCATGTTTTAAAATTTCCTTCACGGTTGTATTATTTGTTAGGTTCTTCTAAAAGCCAGTTGAATTTTGTAAGCTAACATTAGAATTCCAAAAAGGGATTATAAAAATGTTTGCATTGTGCTATTATAACATGGTTGGAATACATTCTTTCCCCTTTTGGTTATAAAACCCATCTTGTTTGAATTGTAGAATACAAAGAATGGATACATTGCTAAAATACATACTTTTTTTTTTAAGGTAATTGAGTTTTCTTTTAAAGCCTGTTATAACATCTGTTTATCTACAGTTTGTGTGTGTGTGTCTTTTAATGGTAGTGCATCAAACTTACAAACACTGCCAACATTTTCTGAGTTTAAAGGTAGTAGTTCCCAAACAGTGGTGTTATTTCTTATGTACTGCTAGGTGGAAGTCATTTTGGGATTTTATGTGGACTGCTATTTTCCCTGTAAGTGCTACTTAAAAAAAAAAACAACTTGAAATGCTTTATAGCTACATTCAAAAAAAAATAATATACCACTGATTTCATTAGACTCATTCATTGACATTCTCGTATTTGTCCATCTGTTCATTCAGAAACAATTTATCAAAGCCACATTCTGTGCCAGGGTCTGTGTTAAGTGTTGACGATAAATGGAACGTTCATAAATGCCTTCTGTTTTCGTGGAGGGAATTTGTCCTTTCTGCCTGTAGTTTTTTTGTTTCATTTTGTTTTTGCGGTATGCGGGCCTCTCACTGCTGTGGCCTTTCCCGTCGCAGAGGACAGGCTCCGGATGCGCAGGCCCAGTGGCCATGGCTCACGGGCCCAGCCGCTCCGCGGCATGTGGGATTCTCCCGGACCGGGGCACGAACCTGCGTCCCCCGCATCAGCAGGCGGACTCCCAACCACTGCACCACCAGGGAAGCCCTGCCTATAGTTTTGCTTCTGGAGATACTAGAAGTTTCTGAATTGTAAATCCTTTTATATTGACTTGTCAGCTCTACCAAAATCACAGGTTATTTAGGTCAAGTTCCTTGGCCTTACTCCCCTAGTTTCTTATGTTATAAAATGGGCATAGTAACTGCTTCTCCCATGTGAGTTATGTAACAAATAATGTACTTCAGGAAGAGAGTTATAAAAATGCATACATAAGGTATAAGAGAATAATTTAGTGATTAACCCACTTTCTGAGTTTGTGCATGTGACTCTGTGTGTGTGTGTGTGTGTGTGTGTGTGTGTGTGTGTGTGTGTTGTGTGTGCGCATGAAATTTGAAGTTGAACTAAATCTATTTAGTTTTCAATTTCTAGGTAGTTTGCCCATAACTTGATTTCTCTTGAGATGGCCTATGAATTAATTATTTCCTTATCTTTGTGTTCTGGATCGAAAATCCTGAAAATTTGGGGTTTGGAGTTTGATAATTTCAATTAGTGTCATTTCAGCAAATTAAACTTCTGCAAGATGTATAGGAGTGTTTCTGTTCAAGTAGAAGGGAAATTAGCACAGACAGGATTCCTTTTAACTGACATAGGTGGATACATTAGAGATGTTTAGGGAAATCCTCTCTACAGTGTGTTGGTGGTGAATAAAATGAATGCATAATATCTTATAATTAAGTTAATGATCATAATTTGTAGAGAGTCCTTCTTTTTAATGATATCGAGGAACACTCTGGAGACTCTGAGGTGGTTATCCTTAATTTCACTGTTATTTGAAAAATTCTAGTTACTGTAGTTCTGTAGTTCCCAGGGAAATTTCTTATGCACATAGACTTGCTTTTTCTCATGACCTGCCTATTGCTATTTAGGGTTTAATTTATCTTAGTTTGTAATTATCTGGCCACTTGCAAATCCCTTAAAGGCAAAGACTGTGTCACATTGAAGTTTGTGTCTCCGGTACTTTGATCAGGGCCTGTTACACCATCAGCTTTAGAAATTGTTGGCTCACTTAACAGAAAGGTACATAAGGCTCAGAAACCTCCTAGTATTTCTTGACCCTCCCCCTTGCCCTTCTTCGTGCAGTTGATTTCCAAGTCTTGAGAATCAGGGTTGTGTGGGTGGAAAGAGTGCTTGGCACCTGACTGAAGACAGATCTAAGCCTGCGTATCTCCCACCAGCTGTGTGACCTTGGGTAAGTTACACGTTCTTGGTGCCTTAGTTTTTTAATTTGAGAGCATGAATCATGATGCTTACTGTATAGATTTGTGAAGACTAATTAAAATAATGACCAGCATAATGGTTGGCACATGGTGAGTCCTCAGTAAGTGATACTTTCCCTTTATCAAACAGTTAAGCCTCTTCAATAATTTAAAAAAATCTTTCTTTGCCCTAGATTATTGTAATAGCTTCTTAACTGTTTTCCCGTTGTTTTCAGTCTCTCCTGCTTTCAGATCAGGTTAGATGTAGCTGCCAGATTAAATATGTATTATTTACTGTATGCTAGGTACTAGGCTTCTTCTGTCCTGTTCATGATTTAAAATAAACAGACAAGGAACCCATCACTGCTTTGAACCTAGAGACTAAAATTTACTTCGGTTGGTAGTCAGTCTGACCAAAACCTAGTTTTCTAGCCTTATTTTCTACCACTTCCCTTCACTTTACAATCCTTACAAATTAAACACTCTTTTCTTCCTATTTGTTAGTGATTGGGATGAGATATGCGAGGACGCAGATAGGCTCAGACCCTGTCCTGTCAATCACCTCTCCCACTTACTACCCTCTCTTCCCAGAGCAAGAAGGTACAGAATGGGAATCTAAGTACCAGCACTTGGGACTCCAGTGCAGAGCTCTGATAGAAGCTGGATTGGATCATGGGTTTAGGCTTGAACCCAAGTGATGCCTTCAACTCCTCTGTCTGTTCCAAGTCTTGATCTTGGAATCTTACTGCCTTTTGGCAACCACACTAAAGACAAACTGAGAAGAGAGAAGGAACAGATAGAGCTCCTAAGTGAAAGTGAATGCAAATAGGACAGCCATTCTGCCTCAAGAGACTAGGCCTTGCTTGGCTCTGCTTTCTGCATGAAGCCAAGAAGCAAGAAGTTAAAGACAGTGTTAAAAATAGGTGCTGAACCTTCAACACCCAGTGCCTGTCCAGTTGGAACCCTCAGTGTCATAGACTCTGTGCTCTCATGATAGGTGGAAAAGTCCTTCTTTCTTGGAGATGAATGAGTTGGACGGTATCTAGGAAGGCAGTGGGGCCAAAGTGGATGGCCTGGAGAAAATGGGATAAATGTTTTATTCTCTCCACTCCTATTTTATGACATGAGCTGATAATTGATAATGTTTGTGGTATTCCCTCTACTTAAAATTTACTGTAGCTCACATACCCCTTAGAATGTCTTCCCAATTCATTCTTTGTTCCTTTTCCTATCAGCCCAGAGCAGTCTATAAGTTGTTTGTATCCATTATGGCAAATATAACTTCCATCTTTCATGATCAATTTTCTCATATTTTATTTAGTTCAATAAGTGTCTCCTCAGTTCCTACTGCCTGAGAAGTATTGTACTCAATCCTGGAGATACACAATGTAAGGCTTAATTTATAGTCCTTGAAAAAATTAAGGTCTACAAATATATAAACTTGAAAAAATTAAGGTCTACAAATATATAAACAGAACACTACGAGGTGTTCGTTAGTTCCCAAGAACGTGCAAGTGAGTGATGAGGCCAGAAGGATTGTCACTGACCAAGTTACCATGTCCGGGAGATACCAAAGTAAGGAGCTTGGATTTTATCTTATAAGAGTGAGAACACACTGAAGGATTTTAACCGGAGGTGTGCCTGTGTCAGATCTACATTTTGGGAAAGTCACTCTAGGAGTTTTGTGAAAGATGCGTCTGAAGGAAGCAATATTAGAGGAAGGAAGCTCAGGACAGAGACCATTACAAAGATCCAAATGAAATGATGCAATTATTGAGTATATACTGTGTGGCAAATTCTGGACAAAAAATGTGTATATAGTGTGTGAGTATGTGCTTTTGTAGTATTATATGTTTATCCTCATCATAGCCTATAGTAGTTGCCTGGTGATATTTGTTGAATGAATTAGATGAAAGATTCCTTGAAGACTGTTTGAGAAATATGACTTAGAACGAGAATGCCTGCCCACCCCCAACACACACATATACTTGCAGGGAAATATGGACAATATGACATTTACAAGTTATAAAACTCTCTGTGTCGGACTTTTATCACTCATATGACAAAATGAGTAGTTATCGAACTTTGACTTGTGAACTCCTAGGCAGAAAATTGCCAAGAGTTAATTTCACAAAGGGTGACATCTACAGTATCTTGCATTTCATTAGCTGAACAAATTGTCTATGTTATAGAATTAAACTGAAGTGTGAGTAGCAGCATGTGGCTATTTACATTTAAACTCAATTAAGTAAAATGAAAACTTCAGTTCTCCAGTTGCTGTAGTGACATTGCAAAGGCTCAGTAGCTATGCGTGGCTAGTGGTTTCTGTATTGGACGGTGCAGATGTAGACATGCCCATCATCACAGAAAGTTCTGTTGAATAGTGCTGTTATAAATAGTGTAGTGTAGGTTAAAGCATAGATTCAGGATCTAACTGCCTGGCCTTGCAATCTGGCTGTGCCAGGCACTAGTTGAATGAAACTTACCTCTGTCTTTACTCAGCTGTAGGATGGGCATAGTAATACCAATTTGATAGGCAGTCATGAGGATGAAACTAGTTAATTCGTGTAAGATTCTTTGAACAGTGCCCAGCACTGAACAAATGCTATGTGTTTGCCATCATCATCATCATCGTCTTCTCTCTTCTTATTAGGATACACATGTTCCTTGAGTATGGAAGAGAAAGGAATTTACTTTGCCCACTCTACTATTTTTTTTTTTTTCCTGCAGATGAGCTCTTATCTGGCTCCTGGGGAAAAAAAAATCCGTCTATTTCAGCCAGCACTCTACATTGCCTGTGTCGGTTTAGATGTGTTAGAGGCTGCTTTGGAAGACTATTCCGTATAAATTGTTCATTTGTTCCTTCATTCAGCAAGTGTGCAGGGATTGCTTCTTGCGTGCAGGGCGCTGTATTTGCACGAGCTGGGGGACGAAGCGGCATCACTCAGTGCCGAAAAGCCCTGTGCCGAAGGAATGCCTACTCATTGTACTAAGCCGAGACAGGCTTTCCTTTACAGGTCTGTTGTGAGACTCTCGGCTGAGATGTGGCACTGAATTCCCTTTTGTAGATTTATACTGTTTGGGAATTTTTGTCATGGTAACTTGGGGACCTTTCTTTTTTTTTTTTATGAATTCTTTTTCTGGATTCTTAAGGCAGCATCCTTTTCATCACTGCACATGTACAAGTTGTTCTTGGTGTTGCTGGGAATTGCCAATGTTAAACATTCTGTGACTTTTGGGAATATTAATAAGCCTCTTAAAGTACATGTCCAGTTAGATTCTCTGACCTGCTGTCCAGAGGTTGAGGCATCATTAACCTGGGAAACTTTCTATGGTTTAAACAGTAGTGGGAAAACCATTGTCTTCCTCCTTACCTTTGTCTTGCCTGTTTCATTGGCTGTCTTCCTGGGAGCAGTGGAAAAGCAGGGTGCCCCATTCTAGAGCTCCAGAGGGGCTTTCATGCCCTAGAGAAGGAGGAAAGGAGAGCCAGTTAGGTTTTAGACTACTGTTGTGCCTGTTTTTTTATTTAAAAATGTTTGCTAGATCCAGAGGTTTGACGGATTAATAATTTGTTTTCCTTATGTGGGGAATTGCATCTTTCTGCCTCTTGCATCAGAGTCAGGGTGCCATATTTTATTTGCATAAAGTTTGAAGTATTTTCTTTTAGGTCTTATAGGAGTGAATTTGGAGACTTAAATTGTTCACAGGCTTCAGTCTTACTAATGCTGGGCCTTCAGATCAACTTGCCTAGGATAGAAAAACCATTCTTCCTTTAAGGACACTAAATACTGTCCTTCGGGACTCCAAGTGGCCATGAAATACTTGGGTTTGATGTTGGTACCTCAGGCTCTCAGCCACTTATCTGTTGTGAGATTCTTTTGTTGTCAGATTTGTAGTTTCCTTTTCAGATAATAGCTCATCTGATTTAGAGCATGAAGGTACACCTTCCTAGGTTTCTACGACAGAAAGGTATTGAGGAAGAGGGAGAAAAGCCAAATACCAGAGACCAGACAGGCCGGCAGGAAATTGCAAACATGGTGGAATTTTCAGTGCTTCCCATTTTTTGAAGTCATGGGTAATTTAAAAAGTACCCGCTTTTACTGTTGTTTGTTTCTTTGCTTGGAACCACGTCTATCTGCCAACCTTTCTAAAATGTCATGATGTAATTATTTTAACAGGCACTGTATGCTCCTTTATTTGGGGGATATTAACCTTTCTAAACAAAAGGAATGTTAATATACACTGGAGACACAACTAATGGGATTTCATTTTTCTTGTTAGGCAGGAAGCTTGATTTTTTTTTAACTTCTCCTAAAAGAATGCAGCCAGTGAAATAATTGCCTTAAGCTAATCCGTGATAGCGATTTTAAACGTGACTTTCCAGATCACTTTTGTATGGCTTAGAAAGAATAATGTGATTTTCTTGTTTTTGTTTGCTTTAGCTAAACAGTGTTGAAGGATGATATAAATTCAATGAATCCAAAACAAAGAAAATGCTAATTGCTAATGCGCTGAGTTCTTTAGAGGCATGAAATATAGTGTTTAATTCATAAGCGTTGTTTAATTTTATATAGATTTAGTTAATTTTTTGAAAGTTAGCATAGGACAGACTCAGAATAAATTAGCTAGCTAGCCATTTTCTTGATCACTATGTATTCCTATTTGTAGTGGTCATAGGCTCTGAGACAGTAAGGCAGAGCACTTTCAAGATTTTGCAGGGTAAAAAAAAACGTTCCTCTCTCCCTGGTTCTTTCCCTCCTCCCTTCCTTTTTCCTTCCCTTTCTTTCATGACTGGGATCCACTGAACCATTTTCATGCACTTCCTGAATCACCCTTTGACCAATAGCATACGTTTGCAGTGGGATGGCTAGTGCTAAGGATGGTAAGGCAGTGAAACAGATGAAAACAGATTGGTCCACGTGGGTGTCAAGCCCATGATTTTGGCCTTGTTATTAAGGACTCTGTCACTGAACTGCCCAGCCTCACAGTTCTATAGACATGTACCATCTGAGTGAAATATGCATCATTAATCCCTTTGCTGATGGGATGGACCTAGAACAGTGGGGTGGGGAGGAGAAGGGTGGCTAATGCTGTTGAATTGAACTGTGATCTCTGCCAAACCCTGGAACAGCTTTCCCTTTAAGCAACAAAGATGACAAGTTTTTGCTATTTTGGATTAGTGAGATGGTATGAAATGGTTTCCCTTTCCTTCCAGGCAAAAATACCAACAGACTCTGCCTTTGGAATGAAAGTGCTAATTTCATTTGGTGACTTTCAGACTTGAAATATGGGCTTGAGCAGGAATTGTGCATTAGTCAGCTGAGGCAGTGGAGGTTATTTTTACAATGCTAATTATTATTTCATGACAGTGATTTACTTTAGGATGTCTGCCGTTTACACCCCCAAACTAGCCATTGTTTTGGGAACAGAATTGGTTGGGCTGTCAGGCTCTTTTTCAAAGACAAATCTTACTGTTTTATGGCAGTATAGATACTTCCTACAATAAAGAAGGGAGCTTTCTTGAAGAGAGTCTTGCATATGAAATGTAATCTGGATATATATTCAAAACTAATAGGTTTATATTTTAGTCTTGATTTTTAAAGTATATTTTTCTGACGCCTTAATCACCTACCTTTATCTGCATTAAACTTCATCTTTACTGGGATGTTTTACTAGGATGCAGCTAAATTTTTGTTGCTTACATTGAACTTAGAAAGGAGTGACACGCATAGTTAACAAATAAATACAAAATGAAATTTAATATAACTCCTTGATGCGTAAAGGAAAATGAGTGGAAGACAGAGTTGATTGCATGTCTGGAAGCATATCTTCCTGATTTATGCTCTAATTTTAGTACTGAGTTTCCTTTGTAATAGTAAAATGTCACATTAGCATGTCCCTTTTAATAATCTAATATGCTCCCAGTGACAATGAATACACGCACTGAGTCTAGCTAGCTGAGGGTTTCTCAAACTTCGTAGGCCTGTGACCCTTCCCGATGTAGTTAAATTGCCCAGATGACCCTCCTGTCATATATTTTTAATTGTAAAGCACTTGAAATTAATCATGTTTTATTTCTTTTTAAGTAAGCACCTCGAGAGCAGTGGTGAGACGTTTTGCTCATGACACTTATCCACTCTTCAAGAAAATTAAAGATTGGAAAGGGCCTTGAGTCTCAGTGGCAGCAAAGCCATCCATCCACACTGGGGGACAAACAGCAGACAAGAACTGTGGTGAATACTTCTCTCCATAGTCCCTTGCCTGTGCACTTAGTGAAAATTGGCATCGGTGAATAGAACAAAGTAAAAGCATTTTGAATTATTACTGCAAACCTTCAAGTGGTCATAATCCAAGATTTTCAAGTACCTCAGTGAAGGCTCAGGCTTTCAACAATTTGTATGGTAACTGAGTGCCATACAAAGGTAAACTACGCCGAGCTAATCTTCAGAATTGGAATCTGCCTCTGAACTACTTATGATTTACATAAATTGATAATTTGTCTTCCTCATGTGTCTGCAGGAAGGAATTACTATTCAATTTGATTAACAAACGACAGAATTCAGCCTGGTAATTTGCCATCTTTATTAGCAAACTTAGAAAACTTCTAATCGTAATCTCTCCACTTATATCAACTCTATTCTGGTAAAGTTTATCTGGAACTAACAGAGGTAGTATGACCCACCTCACCTTTAACAAAGAATTCTGGGTGTGGTTTATCTTTTCAATCCTTGAGTACAGCCCAAGTGCTCAACTGAATTCCCATGAAACTCGAAACTTAATAATGTGTAATTAACTTCCAAAAATGAACGCTCCCTTCTTTTGAATACATTCCTGAAGAACTCCCTCACAATATGTAACATTGTATACAAGGAAGCAGAGCATTATGTTAATTTTATTTTTCATGCCCCACTTTGTCAAATGCCTTCCTTTCTCTTTAAACAGGTTGTAGTTGTGCGTAATGGACAAAACTTTTGGTGGAAGCTGAGCCATAATACGCAATTGACATTGTGAATAATTCAGAAACCTATTTCGGAGGTACATAACCGAGATGTAAAACTACTGTAGCACGGCATGTAAAACTACTGTAGCACGGCATTAAAGTGAGGGCATTCAGCTTTCTTTACATGGGTAACATGGCGTGTTTTTAAAATATATTAGTGTACATATGTTTATACAGTTGAAAAAAAAATAATCTACTGGACTGAGCAACCTAGTAGAATTGTCACAGTGCTTACAGATGCCCTTTCCTATTTTAGTGTCAGGAGAATCTTATCTTCTTGCATGTCAAAAAGGGAAGTTGAACTATTAGCCTTTTCAAGACCCAGAGTAAAGTTTAATTTTATAATGACATGAAATAAATGTTCTGTTATCTAAGTAATAGTTCACCAGAAAAGTCTGAAACGGCCCCCTTTCTCAAGGATGCAGCTTGTATGTGATGCTAATATTAAAATGGACCTGCCAAATTGAGTGATGGGAGGTGCTCATAACTCCAAGTGGGGAGATGCAAACAACATATTGCACACACCTGCTCTCTGCTTTACGTCAGTCTCATTAAGTTATTGAATGGGTGAGTGTAATGGTGAAGGAAGGGAGTAAGACATATGCCAGGAAGAAGCTATGTGTGGGGCTGGTGCCCTGCAACATTAAGAGTAAGCTGGCATGAAGAACCTAGGGGTAAGACAGGAATAAAGACGCAGACCTACTGGAGAACGGACTTGAGGATATGGGGAGGGGGAAGAGTGAGCTGTGACAAAGCGAGAGAGAGGCATGGACATATATACACTACCAAACGTAAGGTAGATAGCTAGTGGGAAGCAGCCGCATAGCACAGGGAGATCAGCTCGGTGCTTTGTGACCGCCTGGAGGGGTGGGCTAGGGAGGGTGGGAGGGAGGGAGACGCAAGAGGGAAGAGATATGGGAACATATGTATATGTATAACTGATTCACTTTGTTATAAAGCAGAAACTAACACACCATTGTAAAGCAATTATACCCCAATAGAGATGTTAAAAAAAAAAAAAGAGTAAGCTGGGTGTCTTTTGCTTAGAAGTCCATCCCTGATGTTAATCCTTGACGTTAGACTTGAGAATGCAAAAGAAGTTTAGATCATTAATAGCAGTCTATCCTGGGCAGATGTATTGGCAATGAGGATGGTTTTATTCACCTGTACCCCCAGCTCAGTTTATTGGTGTTGCATTGAAAATGGGTATTTATATACCCATTTTGTTGAGGTACCCTCAATTTTGTTCTATCTCTTTGACTTTTGAAATAAATCAATAGGTATTTTACCCTGACAATGTAGGGTGTTAATATTCTTTTTAAATAGGGCTGTACGTCATCTGATCAGGTAGAAGGAATTACTTCAGACAGTTTGCTAGCAGTTGTTTCTAGTAATGGTCACTAATTCCAACCGGAACAATTTAACAACAAGCAAAATATAAACCCAGGAACTGAATTGTGGGGCAAGTCCTCATAAGGCATGATGGGTTCTAGGGCGCTCCAGAGGGGAATCCATCTCCATTTGGTCCAATTTAGGCCTCTCCCTGGCAGCTTCTATTCATCCCAAAGAAGCCAGGGCAAAGTTGAGTTCCAAAAAGAATGCTGGTCAGGTCTTCATTGTTCGCCCCAATAGAAAAGAAGCTACGTGGAATATCTTTCAACCGTGGGTTCCTAAAGTTATTTAGAGTTGATTTTGCAATGTATTATAAAATTTACCCCTGTTTTGCTTATTCTCACACTGACATTTATGTCCCTAAGCACATAACTTCTGAAGACAAGCCACGCCATGCAGTGGGTGGCAGGGTATCAACGTGGGATTAAAAAGGCTGGGATAATGCTAAACCACACGTGGATATTTGAGAGGGGACTGCTTCTGCTGTGCCGCTGTCCAGCCTGCAAACTGAGGATCTCTGGGAAGAGGAACTTTTTTAAGATAATAGGATTCACGTGAGCAAAAGGGCCCATCAGAGGTTGTCTGGTTTCAGTGGTATGATCAACAGATAATGTACTGAATGTGGGCTAAGAAAGGACATCTGGAAAACCTAATAAAGAAGATGATTTCAGCTCATGTTTTCAGAGAACCAGTTAAATGCATGTACATTTTCTCTTTTGATTTAGAATTTTTAAAAAATTGAAGTGCCAAAAAAAAAATTGAGTAAAGAAATGCTTGAACATCTGGGAGGTGAAGCAAGAGGGTTCCTGGTTTCTGGTAGGGTAAGGAGCGCTGTGGTTAAGCTCTGACAAATGACACCCCTGCCTCTGGCCTCTGTCAACAAAAAGTGCTTCTTGGAGAGAACAATAAAACAAGCAGGATGTAAACATCAGCAACTTAAGTACTTGCCAGCTCAGTTGTTAGGGATGGAGGTGAAACTAAAGATTAAAGACAGCCTGACAAAATCCTACACACTCCCCAGCTGGGCTTTACACGTTATGAGATGTGGTAGGACAGAATGAGGGTGTTTAAAAAAATTATTGCTATTATGCAGCTGGAGGGCATTGGGCTGAGTTGGGAATATGCCAGGAGAACTTGTGCTGCTTGTGTAGATAAACTTGCAGGACTTCAGCTCTCAACTCCATCCAATTCTTTCTGTCAGATTCTCTTAACCTTGTCCTGTCCCTTGCTGAGCACTGACATTTTCAGAGCAGAAGAAAAACATGTTAAATTTATGTATGAGGAGGGGGGATGTCTGTGTGTTTTGCGGCACTCTGGTTTTAAGTGTTTGGGCTCTTTTGATTAGTTCTGTCCTGGGTTTGTTTTGTAGTCTCAGAAGAGCTTATAAACCAGTGCTGGTTAGGAGTCTAATTTGGATTCTCATGTTCTCTGGCCAGCATGGTGGCGGTCGGTTCTTTGTAGTGGGTCTGCCGAAGAGCTTCAGCCCCTTCTGCGGAGCCAAAGGGCCCCTGAGTAGCGTGCTGTCGCTGGACCGTTAGGTCTGCTTCAACCCAGGCAGTGCTGTTTTGTCAATTTAATTTATTGGGATTTGGCCCAAGATTTTGTTTGATGAAAGAGTTAAAAAACTGAGAAATATTTGAAAAACTCTGATGTTGGATTGTGAGAGACAGGCTAGAGAGGAAGATTTGGACCAAATTGTAGAGGATCTTGAACATCTGACAGAGGTGAACATGTTTTTATTTTCCCTGTAGACAGATAGATAATGGGGAGCCATTGAGGACGACTAGGCTGGAGAGAGACAATGTAAGGATGACTTAGAGAGAGACTCATATCAGAGAGCGGTTAGAGGGCTATTGCAGTGGTGCAGTCGTGATGTGATAAATGGTTTGTAGAAGAGAGGCAGGAGTAGTCATGGTTAACAGTATGAAGAGCAGTGATGAGAGCTGGGCTTCATCTGACATCCCAGCTCCAGTCAATGGCTGTGGCTCCCTGAAGTGCTATGATAGTAAGGATTGTAAAGCTATGTCTGCACTCAGGCGAGGGAGTTCAGTGGTTAGTGATGTCTATCATGGGTGAAAGAATAGGGGATGGTGCACCTCTTCTGTGCATATGTTGTCCCTGGTAAATGTAATCCACAAATCCAATAGGAGAAGTATTGGGGATTCGTGACAAACTGAAGGAGAGAATCAGGATGCTGGAGGAGTAAATTGTGACTGCTGTTTAAGCCTACCTGACCTGATTTAGAAAAGTGCCAATGAAAGGAGAAACAACCAGTAAATAGAGATATGATATTCAAGTTTTGGACTGAGATCAGTGCCAGAGAATTAGACTGGAGGTGGTTTGCAGAGATGTGAAATTGATTTTGCTCTTGCGATTTGGTTGGGGGTGGGGAGCAGGAAAAGGCTCGGGACAAGTTAGTAGAGATCAGCTCGAGTTGCCATGTCCGTATGGCTGCTGAACTCTGAATATGGACATTTTTACATCTTGAGTCGTATTGCAAGGAGATCAAGAATAATCTTGTAATTAACGCTGGTGTAGTGTAATAAGCATTTGGAAGTAGGTAAGTGTTTAGGGTGCTCTATCTGGACAACATGTAAATTTTGTTTAAACTCCATTGAAGTTTTTTATTTTTATCTATCTATCTATCTATCTATCTATTTATTTATGGCTGTGTTGGGTCTTCATTGCTGTGCATGGGCTTTCTCTAGCTGTGGCGATCGAGGGCTACTCTTCGTTGCGGTGCGCGGGCTTCTTATTGCGGTGGCTTCTCTTGTTGCGGAGCACGGGCTCTAGGCACGCAGGCTTCAGTAGTTGCAGCACGTGGGCTCATTAGTTGCAACACACGGACCCTAGAGCACGCAGGCTTCAGTAGTTGTGGCTCGCAGGCTGTAGAGCGCAGGCTCAGTAGTTGTGGCACACGGGCTTAGCTGCTCCACGGCATGTGGGATCTTCCTGGATCAGGGATCGAACCCGTTCCCCTGCTTTGGCAGGCGGATTCTTAACCACTGTGCCTCCAGGGAAGTCCCTTTTTGTTTATTTTAAACTCTTATCTGAACTCTACCTTTATTAATTGGCACATTTTAGTGTTGGCTTGAGCAAAAGGTCTCTTCTCTGCTATCTTGAGATTATATAGAATATTGATGCTAAGAAGAAACTCCATCTGAACTCTTACTATAGAAGAAAAAACAAGGGCTTAGAGAGGTTAAGATTTTGGCTAACATCACAAAGGTAACAGGTCGTATCCTTGGATCTGAGGCTCAGGTCTTATGATTCTCCTTCAACATCCATTTTCTGTTATTCCATGCTATCTTTTCTAGACTGTATATGATATGGAAGTGAACTTTATGTATAAAAATAAAGGATAAAGGATGTGCATATTCTGATGGGATAATTTGGAGGAATGGAGATACTGGCAATCCACAGCTTTTTGCCCTTTATGGTTTTTTTGGTTTTGTTTTTTTTAGAGAGGGCCATTCACAGTGCTGAATAGGCAGGTGACTTGGAGAAATACGGAATATATTTGAGCAGTTTGGAAACAGTACTGCATTTGTTCACCCCCAATTAGCACAATACTCAAAGGTCAGACATTAGATTTTAAAAGGGGCTTGCACTGCAGGGCAAGACTGTACAGAACTAGGGAAAATGTTATGTTGCATACTTTATCACAGTTATTTAGTTTCATCTCTTAATCCTCACATTAGATTATAAGGTCATTACAATAAGGAAATGTTCATTCTTGAATAACCAACCATGCCTAGATTGGTAAATTGCACTATTACGTGCACAATAAAAGTTGGCCTTTTAAAAAAATACACAAAGGTTTGTTAAAGACATTTTAGAAAGTCAAAAGGAGCAAAGCAGTTCTACTTCTAAGAATTTACCCTAAGGAAACATTCATGAAGACGTACAAAGGTTTATGTGTACGGAGGTTCATTATAGCATTATTCGTAACTATAATGATTATGATGGTAATAATAAAAACAATTACCATGTACTGTGTCCTTATTTTAAGTCAAGCACTGTGGAAGCACTTTATCTATATTACCTCACTTAATTCTCATAGCTGCCTATAAGAAAGATATTATTATATAAGCTCAGAGAAGTTAAGGTAATTGTCCAAGGTCAAACAACTAGTAAAGGATGGAGCTAGAATTTGAACCCACAAGGTCTGACTCCAAAGTCTATGTTCTTACTGCATAGAGCTTGCCAAGTACCAAAGATTGTCCTAAATACTGTACACATCCATCCTCATTTAACCCTCATAGGAACCCTCTGAGGTCAGCAGGATTATCGTCCCCATTCTACAGATAAGGAAACTGGGGCACAAAGGTTAGGACGCTGATCAGAGATCACACAGGCAAGAAATGGTAAACCTTGGATTTAAACCTAGGCAGTGTAGCTGTCTTTTCCTATTTAACAGAGCAAATGACTAGAAATGACCTAAATATTCAAAGACTGGTTTAAATGTATTTTGGAATATGAGAACAAAGCAGCAACACATCACTGAAAAGGAAGAAGATCAGTTGGAGAGATTAGCTTTGGCTTGGGGAAATCAAGAAAGGCTTCACGAAAGAGGTGACACAATTGGATATTGATGGTGCATAGTCTTTTGATAGATGGAGATCAGGAAGGTTATTCTTGGCAGAGCAAGGCCTGCCATATGGCTGTTTCCGTCGTTGGGGTCTTAGGGTTTAAGCCCATATACTAACCATTGGCTTTGGAGACTTAAAAACTGGTAAGGAGCTTATGTTCTCCACTCACTGTTCTTCCAGCTAGATTTAGATTCTCTTTATCTTCCCTCTGTCACAGGCAGTTTTTGGATTTCCTGATTTCTCTTAGAAACATGGTTACCACGTCATGTGTTACTTAAGTCTGATTCAGGCCAGAGTACACATGCAACTCTTTAATTCCTCAAATTGGAGTTCACTTTCTAGGTTCTCTATGATTTTTTTTAATCTGATTTCTCTGAAGAAAAGTTAATCTCTTGTTATAGTGTGATGGCAAGGCTTTGCAAGTAGAGGTATTTAAGTGTAGTCAAAATTCTTAAGGTAAGTGAAAGCCTTTTCAGTTGTTACTTATTTTTCAGTGACAGTTATGACAAATGGCTAGCATAATTTATTTTTGCTGTGTAGATGGCTCTTAACTGGGGATCTTATATATCGGGTATGCACTTTTTTATGAATTCATAAAATTTCAGCCTAAAGCACTGGATTAGACGTTAAAGCATTTATGTTGACAAGCAAGAAGTAAATTGTATTCTAATCCAGTTTGTATAACAAAGTGCAACTCAATTCACTAAGTTTGTATTGGTAGTTTTGCATTGCTGTGAGACTTAAGTTACATGTATAAGAGTTGACAGTCATTTCAGCATGTGTTAGACTTGAACTCCAGAAGGTAAAGGAGAAGTTCTGCTACTTAATTTCTGTTCAAACAGTGAATAAAGGATCCCCATATAATTCTCTGCCACACACTGGTAAATACACAGTCTAACTGAATCCACCAATAACCAATGCTGTGAGAGGCTTGTTTCCTTAAAGCTTTCATGTGACAAATTTATAATTTTATATGTTATTTCTAGGTCAACAGTTAGATTTATGTTTTATCTACTGAGCAAAACACAGTGCTTCTTTGTAAACTTTCTTATCATACTCAAACTGAAATTGCAAAACAAAGAATTTTCTAGTTCTCACATTCCTCCGTGGAGAGCTTTGTTTATATAGAGGTTATCTTGTGGTTTATTTTATATTCTACTTAAGTCTAAATTTTCTGCAGGTGGAATAAATATCCTACTTAAGGCTTTCAAATCTTATTAATTAAAGCTAGTTAGTAGTCATTACCAATAGTTTACTTACTTTATTTTTGCTTTGTTATAGCCCAGCAGGAGGCTACTTAAATTGATCAGAATATAAGCCTGTTTGCTCACTAAAATATACCTAGTGCCTGGCCACAGAAAAATACTCAAGAACTATCTGTTGAATGAATAAACTGATTATGTCTCTGACTTAGGAAGATATATATCTAGAAAAGGAGTCTAGAATATGCAGACCTCTGCATCAGTCTGAGAGCTGGTAACTTTGGACATTTTCTTTTTCTGTTTGAGCTAGTATGAACTTAATGTTTTTCAAGTAGGATATGTCACCAGTTCTTAAGTACACACGGGAACTCCTCTTAATGTTATTTTTGAAATGTATTACATTTTAGGACTTTCTACCAATATTTCCTTCCACTTGCGTGGATTGAAAGTTTATTTTGTTCTGTGACTCTCACACTGCGGGAAATTTGGTTTTAAATGCATCCAATTATATACCATGTGTATTGTGATGTGACTGTTTTTCTTTCTGCGGCTCCATCCTAAAATTCTAGTACATTTCAGCCCCTGCATAAGCCTCATTATTAAAAACTCTGTTTTCAGTACAGTCAATTCTAGCTGTTTGTCAGGGAGTTCCTAGAAAGACACATCATAAAAGGGATTGTCATAAAGGGTTTTGTATCTCCTCACAGGAACAGTGGAGCTTGCATTTACGACCAAAGATGCAACTAAGATAATCGTAGATGTGACCCAAATGCCATAAAAGCAAAAATTCAGCCATAAACCTACACGTTACTGTATCTTTCTTTTTATTTAATAAACATTTTAGGTATGTCAGATAGGAATCTTAAGTAGTCACTCTGCTCAAAACAATTTTTCAGTCATTGAGGGAGAAAGACACTATCAGAGTGGACTCGGGAATAACCACGTATGAAGTCAGCCAGCGTTCAGCATGCATGCTGGATGATTTGGAATCTCGTCCTTATAACTCAGATGCCCTGATTGGGGTAGTGAAGCAGACCTTGTTAAATAAACTGATTTAAAATGATCCTAGGTAGTTTGGTGATCTTATTGGAAATACAGATGAAATTTAGAATACCTAGAGAGATCAATACTTTTATCCTCTACCTCTTTTCATGTAAAATATTATGAATCTCAGTTGGGCTTATGAAATGGCAGATTGAAGAGGGTTCATGCCTGAGCTCTCTGGTAAAGGCTTTGATGCACTTATTCTGTGTTGTAGACTGGAAGGGAATTCGCTCTCTTATTTAACGGTCAAGAGACTTGCCAAAACTAAAGTTGCCCAACTGGTAATTTAACTTTGGAGCCAATACTCTTTTCTGCGTTTCCTATATTCTGATATTAGATATCTGCTTGTATGGTCATAAATCACTGAATAATTGGAGAATTTAAAAATTGAAGTTATTCTGAATTAAGTAAAATTAGTGAAGAGGCAAAAGATAAGGACAGCTTCTGTGGAGCGGGTGTGACCAAAGCTCCATGAAACTATGATGAGATGTGTTTGCTTTTTAAATTACAGCATCTTTAAATGGTAAAAAAGATGGAACAAGCCTCTTTAACATGAAGGTACAGGATCTTATAAAATGTACAGCACTTGCAGTCTTCTTCTCCTTCCTTAACAGTTTTATGCCAGGAAAAATTGAGAAACCTGGATATTTGGAGAGATAGCAGAGGGAGATGTAATTGCCCAGTATTTAAGGAGACTTGAGCCATGGCAAGACCAGAGGAGGGATGCTGTGACCAATTATGGCAGCAGGCAGAGACAGTGATTCCTGCACAGCGTGGTTCCTGTGTGTAGGCATCTGCCGTTGGTCACTAGGAGCCTTCAGAAGGCTTACGTCATCATGATACTTGAAAGCATATTGGGTTCACGGATTTCTAATATTCTTCAAAAAGACAGTAACTTCAAGGTTATGGAGAGAGAGTGCATTAGTGTGTGCCTAGATATTAGTAGTTCTTTAAATCTTTCTCCAAATGGTAATTCAGTGTTGGGCAAGTGTTTCAAACATTTAAGTGAATTTACTGCATCCCAGCTCTACTACTTACTAGCTGTGTAACCTTAGGCAATTACTTATTTTTTGTGTGTGACTTAATTTTCTCATCTATAAAATCCAGTTACAAACTCTTAGGGTTTTGTGAGTATTAAATGAGTTAACACGTCGGGTGCTTAGAGCAGCGTCTAGCTACTAGTAACACTGTACATATGTCAGCTCTCATGGTGATGATGATGGTGATGATGATGGTGTTGTTGTTTTCCTCCTCTTCCTCCTTCTTCCTCTAGTATTTATAGAAGTGTGAGCTTTCTCCCAATTCAGTCATTCACTACTTCAGGAGAACCAAGCTTCTAGACTAGTATTTTATATCCCAAGATAATTACAGTCCACTCAGGGCCAATCAGTATGTCACCCGCTTTGTCCTTAAATTATTCCCAACTAATCTCTCGGAGGCAGGACTTACAAATTCAGTCTCAGTTCAGTAATGGTAGTTGTTTTTCTCTGGAGGTGATTTATTACTAGAAGCACCAGTGTGACCCTCTTAAAACACGTTTATCTAATATAAATTCCTTAAGAAATGGATTTTTAATAAATCCTTACCACAACTCCATAGAGAATTAATTCAACAACATTTGCAGGCCTCTAGTTTATATATAGTATTGTGATAGAAGTTGTGGGGAATACAAAGAGGGCAAAAAAACAATTACAACTTAGTTGAGAAGATACAACAAATGCATATGCAAGGTTAAGTAGCGTTAAGAAAGATATAGAGCCAAGGGGTAGAGGGTAAGGAGACAGAACACCCGCGTCCTGTCTTAGGGAAGACTTCACAGAAGTATAAAAGGCAGGATTTCAATAGGCAGAATGGAGGGTTACAGGCTGAATGGTAGAGGAAGACTGTGGTGTAATCAAAGAAATCACAAGCCACCTAGTTTTACTGGAAAAGAGAGTTTATGTTGAGGAATAACTGAGGAATAGCAAGTTCGTGAAGTAGAAAGATACACAGTTAGGGGGAAAGAATGAAATTTGTGTTAACTATGAGACAATGTCTACAGCACATCAAATTAATACATGTATTTAGCATTGACTCCACCAACTGCATCTCAATAGGAGGCTAACAAACTGGGGAAAATCAGGGATCTAGTTGCAGGTGCCCATCAGAGCTGCCGGCCTGGGAACCCCCGAAAAGAGGCAGGAACGAATAGATTCATCTTTGGAGTCAGTCAAGCTTAGACAGACTGGTTTTAAATTCAGCTCAGCTACTAACTGCTTGTATTAGTAGACAGTTAATTCTCTGAACCTCAGTTGCCTCATCTGTAAAATGGTGGTCATATTAATAAGAAGGTGGCAACTTTGAAATGTTGTGAAGACTAAATGAGGTGGATAATATATGTAAAACTCTTACAAATTCAAACATATTGTGAGTACTTAATTAAGGGTAACTACTAATAACAGCAACACAGTATGTTTCAACCAGAGAGAATGACTTCGATTTATTTTTTTCCCATATTGAGATGCCACGTAAAGTGTTAACTATTCAGTGTTATACTTCTTGAAGAAAAAGTTGGAACAACACTCCTGGTGTACAATTATTTTTAGCCTTACTACTGTGAAATGTTAGTGCTTCCAATTATGGCTCTGAGATCTGGTAATGCTTTTAAAGGAACTAAATTATGAATGTACACATCAGGAAAGGACTTAAATTTAGTATTTTACTGAATTCATGTTTTGGTCCCAATTAATATATTGTAAATTTTTAAGAAGAGTAGGCATCTAAAGAGCAGGTATATGAAAGAGTTAATGATAAAATTAAATAAGGGTTTCCCTTTACCAACTGTTTTAGGAATAGAGGCTTTTCTGTACTATGAATCCCTACTTCTTATTTCTCCCCAGATTTGTCACTCAGTTTGTTTATTTTTAAAAAATTTATTTATTTTATTTATTTATTTATTTTGGCTGCTTTGGGTCTTCGTTGCGGCGCGCGGGCTTCTCATTGTGGTGGCTTCTCTTGTTGTGGAGCACGGGCTCTAGATGCGTGGGCTTCAGTAGTTGTGGCACACGGGCTCAGCAGTTGCAGCTCACGGGCTCCAGAGCACAGGCTCAGTAGTTGTGTCACACGGGCCCAGTTGCTCTGCGGCGTGTGCGATCTTCCCAGACCAGGGCTCAAACCCGTGTCCCCTGCATTGGCGGGCGGATTCTTAACCCCTGCTCCACCAGGGAAGCCCTCAGTTTATTTTTAAATGCTGTCATAAGTCCATTTTAGTTTTTTGTGCAGTGTCATAAAGTGAAAAGAATACAGACTGAACAAGACCCTAAGTTAAATTCCCTCCGTGTCATTTTCTAGCTTTTGTGATCTTGCATAAATAATTTCATAATCTTGAGCCTCACCTTCTACAAAATGGGGATAGTCAGGATACTTAACCTACATATTTCACAAAGTATTTAGGACTGAGTAAAATAATATATTTGAATATACATTATATATATATTGAATATATGTATTATATCTTGTATAAACTCAAGTGTTGTTCTCAAAGTGTGGTCCAGGGATCCCTGGGGATCTCTGAGATCCTTTCAGGGGATCCATAAGATCAAAATTATTCTTATAATAAATACTAAGATGTCGTTTGTCTTTTTCGATATCTTGACGTTTGCACTAATGGCACAAAAGCAGTGGTGGGTAAAACTGCTGGCACCTTAACCTGAATCAAGTCAGTGGCACCAAACTGTCCTAGAAATCATTATATTCTTCACCCCCGCACACTCTCAGTAAAAAAGAATGTCCTGATGAAGCGGTAGAACTTACTAATCTTATCAAATCTTGGCCTTGAGTACACATCTTTTTAATAGTCTGTGTGATGAAAGAGGGGAGGTGCACATGAAGTGCTTCTGCTCCATACCAGTATGGTGATTGTCTTAAGGAAGAGACTGACTTACAAGCTGAGCTAGCTGAATGTTTCATGGAACGCCATTTTACTCGAAAGAATGATTAAACAAGGGGTATGCAGACTTGGGTATTTCCTTGAAAGTAAAGTGAGCCTGTCCTTTTGAGGGAAACAGCAGACAGTGTTTGTTAGTGATACAATTCAAGCTTTCGAATGAAAACAGGAATTTTAGAAAACTTGAATCTCACCGAGAACTTGACAGCTTCCACATACTTAAAGACTTTTCTGATGAGCTTGGTGGTGATAAATGATTATGTTTTTTTTTTTTTTAAAAAAATGAAATGTGTCAACATTTGGAAGATCTGCATAACTTAGTGAACTAATATTTTCCAAAGGACCAATGCATGATGTTACAAAAAAAAAAAAATCAGGCCTGGGTAAAAGCTCCATTCAAAATGCAAGATAGACCAATGGATTCTAACGTAAAGTCGGAAAGTTCTTTAATACGGTTTCTGATTCCACATTCTAACAGCATTAAGAAACTACCACTTGTTGAGTTTTGGTATAGTATCGAAGAAGGATATTCATAATTATCTGAAAAGACTGTTAAAAGATTTTCCCTTTTCAAGTACATATCTGCCTGAGGCTGAGCTTTCTTCATCATTTACCTCAATCAAAGCAACATATCACAGCAGATTGAATGAAGAAACAGATAGAAGAACCCTGGTCTCTTCTTTTAAGCTAGGCATACATTAAAGAGATTTGTAAAAATCTCTCACTACTCTTTTTGCTTTGGACAGTGTAGTTATTTCACAAAAAATATATTATTTAGGTTAACAAGTAATGCATTTATTAGTATTTTAAGTGCATTAATAGAAATATGTAAACTTTTCTCAATTTAAACTACTAATAAGGTAAAAATTGATAGATATAACCTACATAAACAGAAGCTCTCTGAGGTCCTCAATAATTTTGAAGAGGTTTAAAGGGTCCTGACATCCTCAAGTTTGCGAACCGCACTTCTAGAGAGATAAATACTTAACGGTTTTTATGGTTTACTAATGCATGATATCGCCATCTCGTGACAAAATAGGAAAATGCAGGCATTTTTGAAGCAGTCAGCTGTAAGGCCCTTTAATGATTTTGAATGACTGCTTCTTGGAAATTTATCAAGAGAAAAAAGACATAAGTTTATATTTCCAGGGGATATGTCTGAGATATATGTGCCAAAAATATTAATTTTCAGAAGGCAAGCAAAGAACGGTTAATTAAATGGTTATTTTTTTAATTTTTTTTTTTTTTGGCGGTATGCGGGCCTCTCTGCTGTGGCCCCTCCCGCCGCGGAGCACAGGCTCTGGACGCGCAGGCTCAGCGGCCATGGCTCACGGGCCCAGCCGCTCCGCGGCACGCGGGATCCTCCCGGAACGGGGCACGAACCCGTGTCACCCGCATCGGCCCGAGGACTCTCAACCACTGCGCCACCAGGGAAGCCCCTAAATGGTTATTTTTAAAGGCTAACATTGGTTTTAGGGCAATCTTGTAATAAGAACACATTTAGTTTTTGTACTCAATATGCATATTTCGTAGTACATAGAGCCCCCTCATATGTGGTATTGTATGCTATGGAACGTGTATCTACTGTTTGATATATACTGATCAGTGTTTTTCGTGGTATTTCACTTTGATGGCATAGCATCATCATCTGATTGACTTAAGATTTTGTCATTGGTCAGTAACACAAACTTTGATGATCACATTCTTCTGAAGGGGGATGGGATCAATTTTTTTATGATGAGGATTTTAGGCCCACACTTGGTACGGAATTTGGGTCTGCTGCCGTTGGATACATCCCGGCAGTCCCGGGTGATGGGTCCTGTACAGACATGCAGAGTAAGCATTGTTCCTTGCCTTTTAGCTTCTGAGAACTAAAATATACGGTGTAAATATGTACAAACATGTTGCAGGACCTATGGACAAATAGAGCCAAAGCCAAATCGTGGAAGATACAGCTGCAAGAAACAGGCTCATGAATAATGAACATGTATGCTCTAGATTCAGTGTGCCTCTTTTTGCATCGATGAGCTGTGTGAAAAGGAAGGAACCTTACTTCATTTTCATTCAGTTAGATGAAGGCCCGCTGGCTAGTTTTTTTGACTGAGTTCAGCTGATTGTTTTCAAGATAACCTGTTCTTTTCAAACAGTTGTGTGTGTAGGGACAGCTGCGCTCCAGTGAAATGACTGGGATCCCTACCCTCTAACGAGTGTACTAATTTTCTGCCTGTATTCACTGTGCACCCATTGACCCTGCTGATGAATAGTTTAGACATCTGCGTGAATAATCAGACTGCCCACAGGAGAGCCACTTGCTTGTTTACGAGGCTGGAAATGCCATCGAGAGGTTACTGGCTCTAATTCTGTGTACCAACGTGAAAATAATAAATACCTCAGTAAGGTCTTAATCTGGATTGTCTCTGAGCATCCACAGATGCCCTGAAACTGGATGCTGAGGTGTACCTGCAAGTAGATGCTGATGTTTGTGTTTTTGAGAAAACTCCACAGCTTATATCAGACTCGTCCAAGGGACTGTGACCCCCATAAAGGCTAAGAACCACTGGATAGTCCTTTATAGCTTTGAAAGTGCCTCTACATACATTTTTATTTGATCCTCCCAACAGTTCTGAGGGAGATGTGGCAGGAATTTGCTCACTCTTTCTCTCTCTCTCCTTAAAATAAGAACGTGACTGGGAGCTCAGGTAGCTTTGTTTCATCCTATAGGCACAAGGAGCCATTGAAAGTTTTAAGCGTGCAAGTGATCTGATCAGATCATTGTTTAGAGAGAATGCCCTGGTGATAGGGTAGAGTATGTTTCTGAAGAGTGAGAAGCTAGTTAGGAGGCCGTTTGGAAGATCAGGTGAGATCAGGTGAGAAAAGGTGGTTGACCCTAAGTTTGTAGTAGTCAGATTTGAAAATAGATGATGGATTTGCAAAATCTTTGAAATCCTTGGGGAGTGTTTACCAGTTGGTTTTGGAGGGAGCGGGAGGGGAAGGGAAGGCAAACGTTTTTGAAGATGACTTTCTCAGTTGATGAAGTGAATAGAAGCAGGGTGGGTGGGGGGCAGGAATATTATAAACTTAATTTTAACCATGTTGATTTGAAGAACTGATGAGACTGCCAGCGAGAAAGACGAGCGGTCAGTTTAGAATGCTGGGCTGGAACTGGTGAGGTGAGCTTGACATTGCTCAGAGTGTGTAGGCAAAGCAGAGAAGAGTGCCAGCGATGGAACTGTGAGAAAATATCAGCCAGTGATATTTCAGGGAAGCCCCAGGGAAATCCAAGAGGAACATCACTTAATTTTTTTCCCTCTATTCCGGAGTAGAATAGTAGGAATTAGAGCTATGTCTTGACTCTTTATTTACTATCAGATTACTCCATCATTCCATAAATCAGATATCCCTGTAATCTACCTTCAAGTCAGTGGAGGCATCAAACCAAAGATGGTTGAGGGAACTCCTTTATGAGCTCTTTAATCTTCCCCATTCTTAGATATGGAAATTGACACTGTATCAAGCATATGTAAGTATCATACCGATCCAACTTTCAATACCTCCCCACTCCCCCTACCCCACCTCACCTCCCCAGTAACAATTCTGGAGCCACAACTACTTCGAGGCTGTCTCAGTTTCCCCAGTGATTTTTAAGTCAGGATCCTCACTAAGTATGTGTAGCATTCCTTTTGATGACTCTGCTACTACCCAGATCTCATAGTTCTTCTCCTTCAACTGAAGTGACCTTCATCTTCAGTCCACTTCAGCTGTGCACACACACGCCACACTAAAACACCTGCTCCACTTTCAGTATTTCAAACTCCATTAGGCTCCCCTTTGAAATAGCCTTCTCACTTCTATCTGCCTGTCCCTCTTTTGCTTCTGAGCTTGCTGTCTTCCTCCCCTCCTCCTTCCCTTCCCTTGTTCGCATCCTTTCTTGTGTCCTTGTTTTTCAGTGGGGGAGGGAGGAGGGGGCAAGAGGAGGCTGGTTACTCCCTTCAAATATCCTCCTTCTGTGCCCAGCTCAGAAATAATCAGATGGTTGAGTAATGATTGTGCCGGCCTATAGATTTCCTCACACGGTGTGCTTTGATAATTTCCAGTCCAAGTTCCTTCCCTGTCATCTGTTTACTTTTTTTGTTTTTCCCCTCCAACTTTCTGGCAGTGGGGCATTGTTAGAAAACCTCACAAAAACTGGGGCAACTGGATCGATAAGTGTACGGTGAATAAAAAATAGATCTGTATTTCATTTTAGTTTTGTTTGATCATTGTGTGTGTGTGTGTGTGTGTGTGTGTGTGTAAATATTTTGTATGTGTCAACTGATAGCTCAGAAATTTGGGATCTTAACTTTGTTTTTGTTAGAAAATCAGCCTTTGTACCCCCATGTTTTTCACTCACGGGTATAGATTTGATAAAAAATCTCCCCCAGATATTTACCCTTTTCCAGTTAGGAAGGGGACTGTTCAGGAGCTTTTTCTTACTTCTAAACTGTGAACGATATTTATTTATTTTGTTTTTCTCAGTTGGTTCCATGGTTCATGAAATCTTTATTATAGTAGGAGTCATCAACTGGATGGAGAATCATTGAAATTGTAAGTTTAGGACATTAGTTGGGATAACCTGCACAATGTGCATACTTTTGGGGCCCTTCATTTAACTTAAAATTAAAGGAGTCTTATTTTGGCAAGCTTCACAGATATGCCTGCAGGGCTTTCGGGATGGAAATGTCTGTCTGGAGGGGGGCTCTTTTGTTTAGCTGGATAGGCTAGGAAGTCTTTGTCCCACAACATTCATTGTTTTCAGTGCATCAATAACTGATCGTACTGTTAACAAGAAGTTTCCTTTGAGATTGAACCACTGACTTCCAAGAATGTAGCAAACTGAGTGGAAGTGCTGTGAACAATGTCTTCCTTATTTCCTTTAAAAGACCCATGAAATTGTCTGAAGAGGAAACAAATCCCCAGAAGTCACCGCGATGAGTATCAGGCATTGAGCCCATTCTAGTTTCTGGAAGGAATTTTTATTCTTCCTTGCGGTTGAAACCAGATGAAGAGGTGCCCCTTCTTCAGCGACCCCCATTCTGACCTGACCCCCTCTGCCCCTGCATCTCCCCTCCCCCACCCCGGCCCCAGCCCTTTTCTGCCTCTGGTTCTGGAATCCTGCTCTCTCTCTCCTTGTACTGACCTGTTTTCCCTTTTGTTCATCTCCAGTGCTGTTCATTGCTTTAGCTGATTTGGTAAATAGCGCTACCTGCTCCTTCTCTGGCTTAGCTTTTTTGTAGGGTTCAGGGGAGGGAGTGGAGACTGATCTCATTCCAAACAGACTCTACCTCCCCTCCTTTACCCCCGACCCCAGCTTCTGGCTTGGTCTGTGACCCTTGGTACTCCAGCATTTGCACCTGCCACACCTACTACCAGTCATCCTCTGTCGCCCCACCCCTTCATCACAGTGTATGTTTCGTTTGTCTCCTGGGTTGGTAAGCTCCATAAGGGCTGGGAAGGGAAGTTGGAGGGGTGGTGGATTCCTTCTTATTGAACCCCCGGCACCTTGCTCAGTTCCTGGCATGTGGTGATCATTGAAGAGACTGTCAAATTCATTAATGAAACTCAATTATTGGTAAGGGCTTTAAAGCGGTCCTCATGCAGGTAAGTATTGAAGACCAAGGTCAACAAACCAAGCTCAAGAATGTAAAAAAGGAAGCAAGGCAAATATTATAGGTGAATAATTAAAGCAAAAAACAACAGCTCTAAAGCAAAGGAGTTGTAGGAACCTGCAGTAAAATCTCTCTGAAACAGATCTGCTTTATGTAACAAGGAACTGTCAGAAAAGCTCTGCTTTGTAAATTCAGTGAGATACATAAAGAGGTTGCATCACGTAAATGAGAATTTTAGAAAGGGTATAATGAAATGAGAACTATAATAGGTAAAATAAATCTTCATTATAAATATTAGAAGGAGACTTAGAAAACTCAGCCAGTGATAGAGAATAAAGTTCACGAAAATGCCCAGAAGGCAGCGGAGAAGCCTAGAAAGATACAGCGCCAACCTAGAAATGAGAGAGCGTATTGAGGAAGACAGTGCAAAACGAATGCATCAACTGTGATAATTACTGGAGGGACATTTTTAGGATATAAAAGAGACTCAACCTTAGGTATTGATACCACATTCCAGGTGGAGTTTCTAGTTCCAAATCAACACTGAACAATATTCTGATGACTTTTTCTTTTTTAACTGGAAAACTGGTGGGTAGTGTAAGGGAAATAAAAGTGCTAAATTATGAGTCTTTCATTAAAAGAAGACTAACGTGATCTTTTGGGGTTACGTTAAGAGTAGATACATAGTGTTTTAAGATTTATTAAAAGTTTTTATAACTAATTAAGTAAAGAAACAGGATGCCTATAAAACTCAATACAGAAAACAGAATCAAACACCATAATCCCATCTAGCTATAGAAAAACAGAATAGTTTCATATTCCTTTCCTTTTTTTCATTTGCAGACTCACCTTTATATCTCATTTCAAAGAGAGATTGAATTTGGAAATATAAATATACGTATATATTTCTAAATAATACATGTATAATTAATTTGACTCTTAAAAGTTTTAACTACTCTTTTCAAACAACCTGTGTGATCTAGGCAGACAACAGAATTCAGCACCTAAGCTTTCATCTTTTCATTGCACAAGCGTACTATCCACCCACTATGGCACATAGTAGGCACAAAGAAATATTTGTTGAAGAAATGAATGAAGACATATATAAATTAACTAACACTATGTATTTGGAAAATGTAATTTCATCTACAAACAACAACTTCGTAAGTAATGACACTGTTTCTCCCTCATTATAAGAGAGAGAAAAAAGTTTTTACTCTGAAATGTGATGAAAGGTCTGTCCTGAGGTAAGACATGGAGGAAAGGTGGAGATTAGCATGCAGTAAGGAACATGTTGCTAAGTGCTGGGGAAGGCGGAAATCAGAATTCAAATTAAGTCCTGATTTTTAGGCTCTCAAAAGGTTAATTCAGATTGTTCTGGATGTCATCATATCAGAAAGATTTGGCCCATCTGGTAGAAAATCAGAGGTCAACAGAAGTGATTAAGCAGCTAGAAAAATCAGGTTCAAAAAGAAGATCTTAGTCTATAATTTAGAAAAAGAATTTGAATCTCTCAAAGCCCAGGGAAACAGAAGAATAATTTAGAATGATTTGGAGAGCTGTAGAGCTGATAGCATAAAATTGAGTAGAAAAAATACTTATTGAGTGTAAGACAGTTCTTAATAGACAAATTAAAGAACCATATAGCGTCCAAGGGAAGTAGTAAAGATGTTTTGATAAAATCTGACACCCCAAAGAAAGCCAACAGCTAACATTTATTGAGTACTCACTATGTATACTCTGTATGCATCATTTCATTTAACTTCCGCAGTAATCTATGAGCTAGGTACTGTCGGCTTCATTGTCAAAGGAGGCTGTTGAGGCTTGGTCACGTGACTGGTAGGAAGTAGCAGTGTGTTTTCAACTCCAGCTGCAGAGCCCAATCCCAATCACTTCCGCCTTCCAGGCTAGGCAGTTGGGTATGTTGTTGATATATCGAACAGGTATATTTTGCAGAGATTTGACAGAGTTGTTGGTATTTTTTAAACTTTATTGAAGTATAGTTGATTTACAGCATTGTGTTAATTCCTGCTGTACAAGTGATTCAGTTATACATATATATACATTCTTTTTCATGTCCTTTCCCATTGTGGTTTATCACAGGATATTGAATCTAGTTCCCTGTGCTATACAGTAGGACCTTGTTGTTTATCCATCTTCTCTGTAATAGTTTGCATCTGCTAATCCCAAACTCCCAATCCAACTCTCCCCCGCCCGCCCTCCCCATTGGCAACCGCCCACAAGTGTGTTCTCTTTGTGAGTCCGTTTCATAGATAAGTTCATTTGTGTCAAATTTTGATTCAACATATAAGCAATGTCATATGATATTTGACTCTCTGTCTGACTGGCTTCACTTAGCAGGATAATCTCTAAGTCCATCCATGTTGCTGCAAATGGCATTATTTCATTCTTTTTGATGGCTGAGTAATATTCCATTGTATATATGTACCACATCTTCTTTATCCATTCATCTGTTGATGGACATTTAGGTTGTTTCCATGTCTTGGCTATTATAAATAGTGCTGCTGTGAACAGAGGGGTGCATATATCTTTTCAAATAATAGTTTTATCTGGGTATATGCCCAGGAGTGGGATTGCTGGGTCATATGGCACAGAGTTGGGTAAGAACAGGTGTATTGTACAGAGATTTGACAGAGTAAACTAGCTGCTCTTCCGTGTACTAAAGAGGTGATCCCAATAAGCCATTTTTAATTAAGTAAAAAATAATAGTAATAATAATCTTTTCTATAGTCCCATCAAAGGTGCACTTCTGTTCAGTCTTCTGGATGAATGAATCCTTGCAGAAATAATATTTGTATACGAGAAGGTTTTCTTAATGCAAATGTAAAATAAATAGGTATTAAGCTCTGAACCCAACAGAGTAAGCAGTATCCAGCAAATGTCAGCCCTTCAGGATGTTGTTTTCTTTTTTTAAATAAAGTTATTTATTTATTTTTGGCTGCGTTGGGTCTTCGTTGCCGCGTGCAGGCTTTCTCTAGTTGTGGCGAGTGGGGGCTACTCTTCCTTGTGGTGCGTGGGCTTCTTATTGCGGTGGCTTCTCTTGTTGCGGAGCACGGGCTCTAGGCGCGTGGGCTTCAGTAGTTGTGGCGTGCTGGCTCAGTAGTTGTGGCTCGCGGGTTCTAGAGCACAGGCTCAGTAGTTGTGGCGCATGGGCTTAGCTGCTCCACAGCACGTGGGATCTTTCCGGACCAGGGCTCGAACCCGTGTCCCCTGCATTGGCAGGTGGATTCTTAACCACTGTGCCACCAGGGAAGTCCCCAGGAGGTTTTATATGACAGAAAATTGGCTGCATAGTAGTGTATAGGGGATTGGAGAGATAAACCTGGGTTGGAATTCTGGTTCTACCTTTCGTTTGCTCACGACCTCAAGTAAGTCGTCTAACCTCTCCAAGGAAAGCAATAGCTTACCTTACAGGGTAGGAAATTTCATATCGTGTTGTGTATGTAAAGGTAGCATGCATGTATGCAAATAATGTAGTATGTATGTGAAGATGGCATGTAGGTAGATTGCATGTATATTTCAAAAGCATGCATGTATGTATATATGTAAAATGCTCATTGCCTGGCACATGCTGACTGTTCAGTTCATAGCAGCTGGCATTGTTCAAATGTCCTCAGGGAAATACTTTAGAAAGTACAGCCAAGTGTTACTGTGAGGTGGTAAGTTTTTAAAAAGATTTAAATTTTGTGCAATCCTCTCAGCTGATGTATTTAACAGTAAAATTTCACCCTCTGTGTACCTTTTTCACAATTTGGGAATTTACGGAATGCTTTGGTGCTTTAAAGGCAGTCGTTTGCTTACCGAAAATGTAGCTTATGACAAATTCAGTGGTTGCCAGGTTCTAATATGTTAGCAGGCAGAAACATGCTTTTAATATTCATCATCTTTAAGTGCTACCGATTGACATTCAGTAGTAAACGTGCAGAGACGGTTGTGGAGCAAAACAGAGCAAGGAAGAGGAAGTGCTAATTTGTATTCTAGATGGAAATCTTAAATTAGTTTCCAAGATTTTTAAATGGATTTTTAAATGCTGGGCACATAGGAGATTGAGGTCATATTAATATTTATAAGGTTTGAGACGATATTTAGTGAAATATTTGTATAATTTAATTTTGGTCATTATCAAGTAGGAAGCCATAACCAGAAGGACACTGTTTGGTGACTGTTTTGTGCCTTATAGTTTGGAATAGACTGGCAAAACCTTGGACAACAGATACATGCTTAAAGTGCCCTTCTTTCTTAGAACCCAGAAGTCAGCGGTTACTTGTGTATAAATTCCTTGGCTTGGACTGTTTTATGTTAATTTCATTTAAGTTAATTAATTTAGAAATCAGTCTTGGTAATGATTTTTTTTTTTTTTTAAAAAGGGCTTCAAATGCTTGGTTTATTTATTTATTTATTTATTTATGGCTGTGTTGGGTCTTCATTTCTGTGCGACGGCTCTCTCTAGTTGTGGCAAGCGGGGGCCACTCTTAATCGCGGTGTGCGGGCCTCTCACTATTGCAGCCTCTCTTGTTGCAGAGCACAGGCTCCAGACGCGCAGGCTCAGTAGTTGTGGCTCACGGGCCTAGTTGCTCCGCGGCATGTGGGATCTTCCCAGACCAGGGCTCGAACCCGTGTCCCCTGCATTAGCAGGCAGATTCTCAACCACTGCGCCACCAGGGAAGCCCGGTAATGATTTTTGAAAAGCATTTATTGACAATTCTGCAGAACCCTGTAATCTCGCTGCTTTTATATTCTTTATTATACAGAACAGCTCCTCCGTTGGTTCACAGAAAACCTGCTTCCTATAGTTTTGCTTAGGGCTAATTGGGTTTAATGTAGTTTTGTGTGCAGAAGGTATTGACTTTTTGCATAGTATTTAATTTGTGTAAATATGTGTGTATGTAATGTTTTGCCCCTCCGAGTTTTATTTTAAATGTAACCCTTGAAACTGGGATAATAGAAATTCTTAGCTTAAGCCTGCTAGCAATCGCAGGTGCCAACGGTTTAAACTGCTGTAGAAATACAATTATGAGCAGCCAAGAGCAAATCTTGTTTTAAGGTCTGTGTGTAATGAATGCCTGTTAGTATCATAGAATACAATTAAAAAGAGGTTTACGTCTCCTGAGCTGTGATTGGTTCTTTCTGATGGAAGTGTAGACTCCCACGAGTAGCATGTGTATTCAGCTCCTGGTGATTTAGACACCAGTGAGCCTGGCATGCTGCAGGCTTGGATAAATTCAGGGCAGTTATAGTCAGGCAGAGATGGGAAAAGACTGAAAGATTAATGAGGGAGCTTAAAACAAAGCTCCAAAAACGAGAGCAATGCACTGCTTGGTCTTATGTAATTGTGCCGAATGGAAGTCAGTCTTGGCTGCTGTTGTTTAACAATCTTAGGAGGTTGGCAGGAAATGTTTGTTTGTTATAAACATCGGATCTAGAGGAGGATCTAGAGGATAGCTAACTCTCGCCTGCCTGCGTTTGCCCACAGAGACATACCCTTCTCTTCATCCTCCTTTTATCCCAGCTTGACCAACCCTTCCTTCCCAGCCCCACCCCAGCTCCCCAGCACCACTTCTTTGGGGGCGGGGACCCTTGTCGAGGATGCACGGAGATCTGACCCATGGCTGCCTTCAGAACAGGGCTACCAGGAGATGCATGTCTGAGGCGTGTTTCTGACACTCTTCCACCCCAAGGCCTGAAAGATTGGGAGCATATGTGGGTGTCAGAGCCGCCTGAGAAGGTAATCCCAGTTATTGTTGCTTCCCTGTGGCTATCGCGGGGACCAGAAACAGGGTTTCATTCTGGTTGATGGTTGTAAATAGCAGTTTTGTAACATTTCTTCCTAGAGATTTTAACTTCCGGGATCCTAATGGCTTTAAAATGCTATTTTCCCTTTGAAAATGCTTTTAATAGGTGCTGTAATGAACCTTCCATTTATGTGATGGACACAGTTGAGTTGTGCAATGAAGGTGGTCATACTGTTAACATGAAGCTGGGCACTTAGAGGGGAAAAAAGAAGTGCATAAATAACGTGATGTAGGTGAATCACTTCTGAAATGTAAAGCTTGCCAATACCAGTGAAGAAAAGCTGCCTTGAAAGAAAAATTGCCAACTCACAAGCAAATTCTTTAGCCCTTCAATCTAGACACACACCAGCCCTTTAACTTGGCTTTCTGTTTCCTCTTCAAGGAGTTTGGCGCCACCTACCGGGAGCAGGAAGCACAGAAATCCGTGCAGCCACTCTCCGTAGCACCTGGGGTTCTTCCATTGGTCATTCCTCATCTTTAGTTTTTATAAATTTGATCACTTTTTCATCATGTAGTATTTATCAAGCTGCTTCTTGTCCATGGAATGAAGCTAAGCTCTGTGAAAAAAAAGGTTACATCTGTACTAGCGGTTTGGCAGGAGATTCCTCACCCTTAATTGCTTTTTAAGGTCTCTGTTTCTGCTGTCGTGCACCTTTTCCACGGACATACCAACAAGAGAGAACAGAGTTATCGATTGGGGGCCTGGAGTATATCGCCGGTAAAGGTACTGCTGACTCCTTTACAGTTTTGCCTTCTTTTGTTTCTTGTAGAGAACGTGGCATCCAAATCATCATGCTTATTGTTACTTCGTTTATTTGTTTTGTTTTTATTTGTCTTATCTGGAGAGAAATGTTACGGAGTTTTAAAAACCTGCACAGCGAAGAAAGTTAAAGGTGCGTGATTCAGTTCAGAGAAGTCTAAAGGGAGACACGTGATTACTTTTACGGGCGCAGTAAGGAGGATCAATTAGTTTCATTCATCAGTATCTCATAACTATATCACTGAATTAAGTTCCCCATTGTTTCCAACTAGAATGATTTGGCTTGAAAGGAGTTAAGAATAATGTCAGGTTTTTCTCTGTTGTGTGAACAGACTGCAGCTCTTTTGTTTCCCACAAGCATCTCTAACCCACACCCTCTCCTGAGCGCCATCCTGCTTGGGTTCTTTGCATGGTCTTCCCCTCTCCTGCCCTGGAAAAACAACTCACATATCCCATACCAAATCCATTGTGGCCCAGATTGGCCCATTAGTTTTTGGCCCATTATTTTTTCCTTTTTCAAATCTCTTTCCTTAAAAGAGCAACAAAATCCACTAGTCCTCCTTCAGTGGGTCTGCATTTTGTTTTGCTCCCCTCCTTCCCATCCCCATCCTTGCTTTTCTTCTGGGCCAGTGACACCATGATTCATCCACTTTCCTAGGAAATAACTCTTAGTTACCTACAAAATCTCTCTACTACCGTCTAAATCAGTCAAGCTCTCCTGAGGTTGCGTTATCTCTAACATTTCTTGAATTTGCTTGTTGTGAAGCTGAATTTGTCCATCATTCTTCTCACCATCATTTCCTCCTCTTGAATTTCCTATAATTCATCTACTTCCAAGTTACATATCTTCTTCAGAAATTCTTATTAGTTGACTTTTAGTAGACTTGGAAAATGGGCTATTGGCTAGAAAGAACGAACTAGTCAAGTGAAATTTCACCCACCTATTCTTACCCCCCACCCTTTAAATTATGCTATAGAATTTCAAGACTTCTTTGTATTTGGACATATATATTAGTGTGTGCATTTAAACATCAAAAGGAACTTTAGGGTGAGAAGATTAATTAGAGTTTTGATGGAAAATGTCACACATTGGTGCTGGGAGGTAGCAAATATAATACTTCATATATTTCTACCGAGTGGTTGATTAAAAGTTGCTCAAAATATATAACACATCTCTCCAAAGCAGTTATATAATTGGCCAATAAGCACATAAGCTCAACATTATTAGTCACTAGAGAAATGCAAATCAAAATCAAAATGAGATACCACTTTACATCCACAAGGATGACTAAACTAAAAAAAGACAGACAATAATAAGTGTTGACAAGGATGTGGGCAATTGGAATCTTCATACATTGCCAGTGGTAATGTAAAATAGTGCAGCTAATTTGGAAAGCAGCTTGGCAGTCCCTCAAAAAGTTAAACATAGAGTTACCATATGACCCACCAGTTGCACTCCTAACTGCATACCCTAGAGAATTAAAACATATGTCCACACAAAAACATGTACAGGAATGTTTATAGCAGCATTATTCATAATAACCAAAAAATGGAAAGAACCCAAATGTCCAACAGCTGATGAATGAATAAACAGAATGTATACACACAGACACACACAGGAATATTATTGAGCAACGAAAAAGAATGAAGTTCTGACACATGCTGTAACATGGTTGAACCTTGAAAACATTACGCTAAGTGAAGAAAGCCCAAAGGCCACATATTATGTGAGTCCATTTATATGAAATGTCCAGAATAGTTAGATCTATAGAGACAGAAAGTAGGTCAGTGGTCTGCTAGGGACTGGGAGAAGATAATAGGAGTGGCTGCTTGTGGGTATAAAATTATTTTTGGAATGAAGATGATGTTCTGAAATTGGGTAAGGGGTGATAGTTGCACAGCTCTGTGTGAATATACTATACTAAATTATACTAAAAACCACTGAATATACTAAAATATACTATGAATGAATATACTAAAACCCACTGAATTGTACACTGAGTAAATTGTATGCTATGTGAATTGTATTGCAATAAAGCTATTATATATATACACACACACACATAGCCATATATGTATATCATTAGCAGCTGTGCGTGCTTAGAGTCTGCATCTGATGCATCTTCGTATCTTCTAAAGTACCAGACCGAATGCCATGCATAAATAAGCCTTTGATAAATGGTTGAAGAATGAACGAATGAACGATATAACAAACAAATTTATGAGTGGTCTTGTAATGTGAGGAAGAATTTTTTTTGGCAAGTGCTATAGGAGAGAGGTAAAGACAACGGCCAAGAATTGAACCTTCTGTTCACTCAGGCTGACAGTTCAGCTGTCCCGTCATTGATCTGCGATCATGACTGATAGAATCACGCAATGCCTTGACGTCAGCTAGATGGTGTGTTTCTTTTTTCTTTTGAGTGATAGGTTGACAAAATATACTTTAGCAACTGTATGTTGTGTGGATGATGCATGATGCTCATACTCTGTTGTGACCTTTATTTTTATGAGCTGTGAGAATTAAGAACCTACCAGTTTTAGTTTAATTAAGCAGTAAGACAGAACAGATGGTGCATTTGTGGGTGATGATTGCATTCCTCTGGTTCCCTCAAGCAGGGCTCTAACCCTGTGGAATGCTTTGCCTAGAGTGTCGCACCACTGTTGCAAAATGACTAGGAAGACAAACAAGTGGTACTAATGTAGTCAGAAAATCTTAGAGGACAATTTACAACAGGACCTGACTACCGTGGGAAGTTCTGGTAGTTAGCAGCTATTGGAACTAGGGTGTTAGGAAGAGGAATCCATGACATTATATGGTTGTAGTAGTTTCTGCCTATCTTATTTCTCCAACATTTGTGAGTAAAGCATAGGAAGATTTTTATTACCCTGGTATTCTTTTGCGTAATCTGGGTCAAACATTAGGAATGCACTGGAATATGATTCGCGTGTTTTAAAGGGCTCAGACAAGAATAGGTAAATGAGGAAGCACTGAGTTTATGGCAAGTTGTTTTACTATGTTTGCTTTTAGTCACTAGGAGAGCCTAGAGAATGTCCTACAACACGCATTTTTCCCGAGTAGTATGTGCTTACCGCTAGCATATTTACTCCAGAGGATGTTTACAAACATACATAAGCAGAGAGAATGTGGAATTAATCCATTGCTTCTCACTGATCACACAGCTCTTCAGGGAGAAAACTGAACTGTTAAGTTGAATTACTTTCTCTTATTGTTCAGAGAGAGAATATCTGTCTAGCTCAGATTCTTTTCCCTTTACTGTCTTTGAAAAATGGAATTACTTGAAAGCTGGCATAAAACTTGTAATTACACAATATTTTAGATCCTCAGATAATATACCTCGATTTTTCTCATTAATGCAATATATGAAATCATCAAGATGAAATACATTCACTTACTGGCTATAATGTTGTTAAAAGTATGAACTATGAGGATATTTTAAAATATAGCTATCATTGCTTTAGATAGAAGAAACCATTTGTCTTGTCTCTCTGCTACAGAGACTGGAATTCTAGTTAAATCATGAACTTCAAAAATAATATTTTAACAGAGGATATAATTTCTCTCTGGGAAAACCACGTTTGTATTGAATTTTTTAAAAAAATTTTATAAAGAAAGGATTTCCTTTGCTTTTTAAGGGTGTTGTCACGGCAAAACCTGAAACTACATCATCCTTCCAGATATTCTTCTAGGAGACCTTTTCTAATTAATTAAATGAAGCATTTCTTTTCTGAATTCCCACCAACTCCAGCACACCCAGGCATTGATGATATAAAAGTGAAGGTTAAATACTACTTTTGCAATTCTTCTTGTAGGAATAAAGGTTATTAACCTTCAGTTAAAACTCACCAGTGGGGCTTCCCTGGTGGCGCAGTGGTTGAGAGTCCGCTTGCTGATGCAGGGGACACGGGTTCGTGCCCCAGTCCGGGAAGGTCCCACATGCTGCAGAGCGGCTAGGCCCGTGAGCCATGGCCGCTGAGCCTGCGGGTCTGGAGCCTGTGCTCTGCAACGGGAGAGGCCACAACAGTGAGAGGCCCGCGTACCGCAAAACAAAACAAAACAAAAAAAACAACTCACCAGTGTGTAATACAGGGAAGATATCTATAAACATATAACTGCATAGGAAATCCAAATCCAATCATAATAACTGATTTTAGCCCATAAGTTATTAATGCTTTTGACAGGAGAAATTGTACATTACTTTTATATGGAAACATACTTCATTGCAAAATTATTAGTATTTCATTTCTTTACGGAACTGGATTTTTATCCAATTAAAATTTAGGAAAGAAGGAACTAGATTATTTCCCATTTACTCAGTATATAAGTAACTTGCCAATTCTTTTGTAGCTCTGTTTAATAAAAATATTCTACAGGACTCCAAAATGAGACCTCAACAGGAAGATAAAATTCTGCCTGATAATTTCAGGACTGTTAGAATTATTTATTTTGGTTCTCTAAAATCAGTAATGTGTTAATTCTCTATCATCGATTGTTTATCTAATGATAATACTTCCCTTTTATGATGCTGCTGAATAGTTTGCATTATTTCTGTATTAGCGGAGGTAATGAAATCTGTCAAGATGTGCGTACACCAGTAATTGGCAATCTGCACCTATAGCCTCAGTCTCTCCTGAGTAGTCTAGCCCTTTTGTTACGAGCATAGGATTTGGAATCAGAAAGACTTGAGTTTTAAATTCTGCCTATGCTACTTATTCGCTGTGTGACTGTATCATTTAGGAATTCCTTTTGGCTCTAAAAGAGATCCCCAAAATGATGGTTTAAACACTAGTTGATTTTGTCACCTGAAAGATGTCTGGAGGTGCACAATTCAGAGCCTCCACCCGATCTTCAGGAATTCAGCCTCCTTCTTTCTGCTTCACAATCCCCAGTTGGTGCCTTCTAATACAGGATGACTGCTGGGGGCTTAGGTAGAGCAGCTGCCTCTTAGGCAGCAGGAAAGACACTGAAGAGTCCTCCAGGCCGAACCGGTTTCTTTTCCAACCCACCCAGCCCTTCTACTTACAGTGCGTGCCCTAGATGTGAGGGAGGTAGGAAATGTTACCTTTACCATGGCCAGCTAAAAAAGAAGGGTTCTGTCAACCAAGGACTAAGGGAAGAATGGATATTTGCTAAGCAGCTAGCCTCCTCTGCCATAGTGACCTGGGGTCATTGAGCCTCAGCTTTCTTGTCCTTGAAAATGGTTGTAAAAATAGAATCTAATTCATAGATCCTACTGTTTTGAGTATCAAGTGAGTTGATACATCTAATGCATTTAGCACAGCGCTTGACATATAATTAATAAGCCATAAATGTTAATTATTATTCTTTCTAGCTATTTCCTTAATATCGACAGGTTAACATCCTATAGATATTGAAAACTTGAAGTGTTCAAATGTATTACAGATCCTTATTGCATTCCCTAGCTCATCATCTGCCTATTCTCACAAGCTAGAAACCATAGAGCAGTCTCTGAATAGCTCTCTATTCCCATCTGTACTCAACAGTTACCAAGTATAGTTCTGCCTGCAAAATTGTTCATGGATTTCTCCACCCTGTCCCTCCGTGTCCATTACCACTATCTGATTTCAGGCTGTCTCCATCCCTTGCTTTCAGCAGGTCTTCGCTGTCCACCAGGTAACATCCAAACTCCTTAGAATAGTATTCAAGTCTTCATATAATCTGACTGCGGTATTAGCTTTATCATGATTCAACCACACTCTCCTAGTTTCTCCAGATCACACCTTTCTTGTTCTCTAACTCCACTGAAAACTCATTATTCTCCAAATAGGACATTGTGACTCTGATTTCATCTTCAGGATAAATGTTGAACAATTCTCAAATTGAAACACGAGGAAACTAAGCATAAATGTGTTTCAGTCTGTAATTTTGAATATCTAGATGTGATTTCTGGAAACTACTTTGTGATTTCGTGTATGAGTCCAGCAGATAGGTATACCAACACTCCTTATCATAGCTGGGTATCTAAGTGTATAAGTATAAAAGAACAAAGGGCTCTTGAGTGAAAGCAATGGGTTTGGCGGGGAGGGGAGTTGATGTCTCTCTAATGGATGGGTTAGTGTGTTCAGCAATTCTCAAAGTATAGGTTTAGATCTAGAAACTCATTATTTTTACTTTGCTAGACAATAGCATTAGTTTAGGTGCTTCATGTGAACGTTATGGATGCATTTTGCTTTCAAATTGAAATAAAGAAGTAGAGAAGGTTAGCTTTATTGGGGTGTGTGTGTCTGGAGTGCCTAACAGGGTGTATAATATAATTTCAAAGCACTCTGATGCAATATTTGGAAAACTAAGTTTGTAGTACAATTAAGACATATCTTTGGTCATAGATTACTTGGCCTTTTGCCATTTTCGTAGGCAATGTCCTACTTAAATAGCCTGGATTGGCTGAGAAAAATAATTGCTGCTATGAAATAATTTCGCCATTACCGCTGTAATTAAGGGCAGTTTGTTAATGAAAGTGCTTGGTGAGTAATGACTGCAGGGCACTTCATCTTGCAGCTTCATGCCAGATGATTGGTTCATGTGGTCGAGGCAGTTAGGGAATTAGTGACACAGCTGTCATGGTTACAGGATGGATGTAAATATCCCCTGCAGTTGATGATGAAGAACTGTCATTAGCCTCCTGCCCCTTGGGAACTGGTCAGAAGAACAAAAATAAACTTAACACACGATGGTAAAAGCCATTCCTTCTGCCTCCTTTTCTTCAGTTTGAACAATTAACATTCTAATGGAAGCTGCAGAGAGCGTGCGGATGAGCCCTCTCCACTTTTTCAGGCATGTTAGAGTGATAAATGTTTCTCCTGGTAGGGCACTGGTTGTTCACAGTTTATAACCGCTCTTAATAGCTTATGGGCCAGTTAAAAACTGCTCTTTAGGGACCCACTGGCCCCATTTAAGTTCTTCTTGTTCATCTCCAGGTGTTGTGGATTCAGTCCCACCCTTTGAAGAGTGCCCAAGGATGGATTTTTGCATGCTGTCTGTGTGGCTGCAGGGGCAATGGAAGATCAATTTTCTGTAGTTGGGCTTATTTGCTTGTGTACAATTTATGTTGTTATAAATATGACCTGGATGCTTATCTGATCTTGCTTTGTAGTTTGAAAAAGCCCTTGTTGAAGATTGAGGATCTTTTTTTTTTTCTTCTTAAAATAAGACACCCTTGGTGTCTAAGTGTGCTTCCTATTTATATTCATTCCACTTCCTTGGTGTTTTGATGTTGTTTTTCATTGTAAATTTGCTTAAGCAATCTTTTGTAGAGTAATTTCATAACATGCACACACCGTGGTTTTACATTGAGATGCTCGTGATCTGCAGCTCATTAACTTTTGCTGACTGGGAAGTCAGTATTGCACTTTGCATTTTCTCTTGTTTTATCTTGCTATCTAGTCAGTTTTGTTCCTTGTAAAAGATGTTAGTCGGACACTTCCAGGGAACTTAAGCACAGCTTCTCTCGAGATCCAGTATGCTACATCTTCTCTTTGGGACCCTAAGGATAGATCACGGGAGTTTGTGTCATTACGTGTGAGTCATTACATACCCTCACGGAAGGGACCTGACAGTTTTCTGGGTTTCAGTTCACAATGACTATTCACGGCAACGCTATACATTTGAAGGATGAGTTTCTTGCCCCCTGTGTTTGGGTAAGTGTTTCCTGCACTTGCCTAATGCCGCTTTTGATGCCTGGATCTCCTCTTGGCTTTAGCAAGAGGTGCCAGATGTAAAGGATCAGAATTCTCACACTCAGAACTATCACACACTGTGGCCCAAACCTCTACCTCTTCATTTTACCTTCACTGGCTGTCTCAGAGAATGAAAAATGTCAATAAGCTTAGGTATGAACAGAGCCTTGTTCTGATGTTGAAATGCTCCCTTGGCTACTGAGTCGTCTGACTCCCCCTAGATGAACTCCTTACTCCTTTTCTCATTATTCATAGATAAGCCACTCTAGAGATTTTTCTAGCTAACTTCATTGTGATCAGATATTCTAAGATAGACGTTACCGTGCTGGTCCCAAATGGTGAGTCCTTAAAAGCCAAATAGCTTGAAAAACCTCACATGTTAAGCATTAAAAAAAGTTACATATGTGTGTGTGTGTGTGTGTGTGTATACACACACACACACACACACACACACACACACACATATATATATATATAATATATGTATATCTCAGTCCAATAAATGACACCTTCCTTTGGAAGGTGAAGGGTATTCTCAGGCATGGCCATGGCTGGCAAAATTATTTGGTTTCTGATGGAATGTGACTTTCCAGGCATTCCTCTTCACAGAGGGCCTGCGTGCAAGAGGCGCTGGCACCAGGCTTTGCATTAAATCAACAGTGGAAAGGAGGCAGAGAGATGTGTGCTAGAAAACACCTTCTGAGCCTAACGAAAATTGCGGTGTATTATTACTTAGTCTGTTTTTAGCTAGAGTATGGGCTTTTGTGGTAGGTCAAGATAACTAAAATAGGAAAAGAAAAAACAATTGTGTCTTTTATTGGTGTGGCTTGAGGTAGGGGAACTGGGGAACTCTTTTCTCCCTCAGGAGAGATGTGCCACACTGCAGTATGTAGATATTCAGTGTGTGTTTCCATTTTTGTTTGGTTTGGTGGTGTTTTGATTTTTTTTCTTTTTTTCGGCTAAACATATGAGACATGAGTTTAATTGAATTGCTAAGCCAACTCTGCAGGCACCCTCATAAAGTATATTTAAAGATGCTCTACAGATTCTTAGGAGAGGTGGCCATGTGAATTTAAGAATCTGTTGGGGGTAGAGGGGCATTTTCTGAGTTTGGATAAGTAGTTGAAATTCCCAAGTAAAACAGAATCTGTTCTCCTGCAGTTTTCTGGGATACTTTGGACAAGAATTGGAGTCTCCCTTTTTCACGTAACAGCTTTTATCAGGTTTCCCTCATTTCCCCAGGACAAGTATAAAACTTCCATAGTTCTCCACAATGAAAATGGATTGTGTCCCATCCTGTCCTCTTGCCATCCTTTCTATGAAAGCAACACTAATTATAAAAATTGAACATAAATTTGTACTGTTTAATAGGTTTGGGTTTAATTTTGCCTCAGTGGAAAGACATTCGATTAAACTAACCTTTTTTTTTCTCCTTCTCACCCCTTTTTCTTTTGGTAGAGCAGTTAGTAAAGGCGTAGGAAATTGATTTTAGTGTCACAAAGGACATTTCTGACAGGAATGTACTTTGAAATGCTTCAAGGCATCTGTTTCTCTTGCATATGCCCAGTGCAGCTGAGAGCTGTACCTAAATTACACTGTTCAACGTGTCAGCTCTGAATCTGATCACAATTTACATCCAGTTGCTTGGTTGGAATTTTTAACATTTCATGAACTTCCTCCCCTAATTTATGAAACGAGTACTCACTCAAAGTGACCGTTTGTTCTAGGTGCCAATATGTCATGGTAAAATTGATTGAGCTTTAGAGTTCTTTGTTTTCGTATGGTCACTTTGCCTGTGAAACGAAATCCTCTCTGCAGTCTGTATTTCTCCTGGCAGGACTGGTGATGATGGCTTGGTGGGTGTTTTTGTTACGTTCACCTTTCCCCTGGTGCTGTGTCTGTCATACAGTCTGGCTCCAGGAATTCCACTGGTAATAGTTCCTGAGTACAGGAATCACGTGTACTCTGTTTACTGCCGTATCTGGGGCCTCCAGCATAATACCCGGAAGGCACTAAATGAATGGGGAATGAACACTTTCTACATGATCATACTATCATCTTAGACTCTCGACTCCGAGGGCTCGCTTGTCTACCCTGCTCATGTTTCTTAGAAATTAGTAAGGCTCACTTGTATCAATTATAGTCAGGCATGTCCTTTGAAGTTGAAGGGCAGGGGCAATTATTTTGTGTGTGTGAACCTTTTACATTCATAGAAGAAATAGTTTACTGGGAATGAGAAGGGAAAGTGACTCTGTTGATGCATAATAGGGACTGGAGCTCATTAACTTAATTACTTGGTGGTTCCTGACAATGCTTTTCTCCCCCAGTGTTCACCCACATACCCTTACACAGTAGTTATCAGTGGCCTTGGATTACAGAATCCTGAGGAGAGTGGCTTCTACCCTTGCCCTTCCCTGTGCTTGCAAGTCCACAGCAGACCGAGGTCATGGTGATGTTTGTACAGGGGGGTGTCCTGGGGCACTAGTGCTGCAGTGAACTCACTTGGTTGACCTTGAAGATTAACTGGTCACTCCTGGTGTGTCTGTTGAGAACATTATCCATAATATTGTCATCGATACACTTGCATCTCTAATCGCAGTTCTCTGAGAATCTATTAGTGAGGATAGAAAAGCTGCAAATTTTGCAGTGAGTTAGATATTTAGAAATTACATGTTTTTTTTAACTTCGTAGTCTAGGGTAGATGTTCCGGTTCTGTGGATAGCCTGACTTCACCCGCCCAGCCATTCAGTGATCTAGGCTAACGATGCTCTGCCACCTTCAACACGGAGCTTCTGGAGCCACTGCAGTCATACCATTTTGTCCTCTCGGAAGGGAGAGAGAAAGGGGGGCAGCCTGCTCTTTAGGCACCGGGTTGGAACTGGCACAAGTCCCTTCTGCTCACGTTGTAAGGACTTAGTCACCTGACCAACCTAGCTGCAGGGAAGGCTGGGAAATGCAGAGCAGCAGCCAGCCTTGTGCCAGGCTGCCTGGAAGAAGGTTGAGAATGGGTGCGTGACAGCAGTCTCTCGGACCACAGGCTTGCTTTGTCTTGCAAAGTCCCACAGTTGACCATAGACTTGAAACTATCTACAATGATCATTCCCCCTTTAGTTTCTTGGGGCCAAAGCTATTTATAAAGATGAGTGTAATCACTGGCCGAGCATCTAGCTCACCTCATTCTGCTTAATATCAAGGGCTCGGCACTTCTCACACACATGTTTTTACACTTTGAAAACAGAACATAAGTCGTCTGACAGATACTTGCCATTTTACCACATTTGAATGCTTGCTTAATTTCCTTCCAGTTCTTTGTCTTTGGGAAGCAAGGTAGGTTAGAGATATTTTGGTAGACTTGTAATTCCTTTTTCTTCATTTGGGAAGATACTGTACATACCCTTGGTATGTTAATCATTATTCAGGAAAACCCAGAAGGCATAATCACTATTGTCTGCAAATATTATTGTCTAGTATATACAGATGGTCACTGCCTAATGTAAAATTAGGTTTCCGTTCGGGATCTTTGTTCAGAAACAGTTCTTGAGTTGACATGAGAAATTGTTGCCCATATTATTGCTTTTGGCTCTTCTAGTATATTTCCTCCAAGGATCTACAACAGACCTTGATTAGATTTGAGAGACAATGTCTGATTTCCTGCTCACATTGTTTAGAGAAATGATACTCCCAACCATCTCCTGATGGTTTAGTATGGAATATGTCAAGATCTTTGAGACATTTAAACCTGTGTTGAGATTGGCTTAGTCTCCTCTGCTACTTTACCACAAACAAGGGATTGTCAGAGTTCCTGCTGTACAATAGATGTTATTTTTAAAGAGAGGATTTAAATGATAGTCATCTGACTTTTTTTTTCACATCTTTATTGGAGTACAAATGCTTTACAATGTTGTGTTAGTTTCTGCTGTACAACAAATGAATCAGCTATATGTATACATATATCCCCATATCTCCTCCACCTTGCATCTCCCTCCCACCCTCCCTATCCCACCCCTCTAGGTGGTCACAAAGCACCGAGCTGATCTCCCTGTGCTAGGCGGCTGCTTCCCACTAGCTATCTATTTTACACTTGGTAGTGTTGATGTGTCAGTGCTACTCTCTCACTTCATCCCAGCTTCCCCTTCCCCCCCTGAGCCCTCAAGTCCTTTCTCTACGTCTGCGTCTTTATTCCTGCCCTGCCACTAGGTTCATCAGTACCGTTTTTTTAGATTCCATGTATGTGTATTAGCATACGGTATTTGTTTTTCTCTTTCTGACTTATTTAACTCTGTATGACAGATTCTAAGTCCATCCACCTCATTACAAATGACTCAGTTTCGTTCCTTTTTATGGCTGAGTAATTAATATTCCATTGTATATAAGTGCCACATCTTCTTTATCCATTCACCTGTTGATGGACATTTAGGTTGCTTCCACGTCCTGGCTATTGTAGATAGTGCTGCAATGAACATTGAGTCATCTGACTTTTTAAGTCTTAGCGCAGCCAGACAATTTTGGTTTTGTGCAGACAAAATCACCTTGAGTTTTGATTCATTTTTGGTGAGGGAGGGCCAAGAAATTAGTTAGGTATCTTCTAAGCCAGGATCAATAGATGTTGTTTATTTTATGTAGAAGATAGTTTCATTTTAAATATACAATAGTTCTGTATATCTTATTGCTCTAGTATTGATACTGCGTAAAACAGGAGTTGATATTTTTTGAAGTGTTTTGAGTATGATTCATTATAAGGTCACAGTCCTGTGATTTCAGCTATATTGAGGCTACTATTAATGAATTAGTACACTTCCACAGTGTATTTATATAGCATCCTACCCTCCAGTGATCAGAACATGAGATGCTTCAGTGTAGAAGTGCTTGCTAAAGGTAAAAGGGAGAAAACACACCTAACCAGTGGTGATATTAATCTGTTTTCAATGTCTTGTGAATGTGCGTAATGTCTAGGGCCTGTTAGATTGGAGTTATCAAAAAATAGAGTCCCTGAAATTTAAATAAAGTATCATTGGAGCAAGAAACAAATCATTTTTTTTTCCTGATAGTTAACCACCTGCCACCTTGTCTTGCTCACTTATTATAGCATCTTGTGTGACTGCCACTGCACTAGCACATCATTCTGTAATTCCGTGTTTCTGTAATTTCCGTCTTCCGTACTAGACTGTGAGCTTCTTGGGGGAAGGGGGCATGTTAATTTCAGGTTTGCATGGCACGTCTAACAATAAATGGGTGATGAATGAACTAAAGGAGGAATAAATATCTTAAAGTAGGAAAATTTTATCCCTATGTCAGTTGGTGGGAACTAATCTAAAGACATTTCCTCGGAGTTTGGAAAAACTGGTATATATATTTTCTGGATATAGGGAATCTTTTGCTGTACTTCTCTGCTCATCTGCCCATCTGATTATTTAGCCTTTTCTTAAAAATCAAGAAAAAAATACACACCAGGTACATTGGTCTAAAATGATGAAACTGTTGTTTTATTCTCCTCCTTGTAAAAACAGAAGCTTTTTGTGGGGGGAGGGATTTTCTCCCATGACATGTGTCTGACGCCCCCTGGCAAGCTCGTTGCCCACCCTAAGCCTGTTTACTCCTCTGTGATACTGACGACCTCACCACCTCTGTGTGGACTGAAAGAGGTGCTTTAGCCCAGAGGCTCACACGTATTAAGCTTCCAACAAGCATTAGTTATAAAGATAACGATTATTACGGTTTGTTCCTTTCCTCGTAAGTCTTCCTTGATTAAATATTTACAATTTCTATTACTTATTTGTGGTTGTTGTTTTCCTTTATTATGCTCTTAAACAGAACTGTTTCCATAGAAATCAAGTGACATCCTCCATCACTATGAACAGGGCTTAGGGAAAGTTAGGTATAGTTAGTTCTACTCAGTCACGGACAGCAGGATGCAATAAGATTGTCTTTCTCCCTGATTTATAGAGGTGTCAGATCATGCATTGGTTGAACTATGTAAAGCGGCACTTGTTTGTTTTTCAAGCGTATAATGCACGTAACTAATAGAATCCCTTCCTATCAGATGGTTCTGAAAGCTTTCTCAAAGCACAGTGAAATGATAAGATGCCACAGACTTTTGTGTTACCTACAAATATTACTCCTTTTTCCTTCAATTTAAAGACTAGATTTCTAGGTCAGCAGTTGTGTTAAGGAATTTTCTGTTCTTTCTGGGATCTAGTGATGTGGTACAGTGCCTCCTCATTTATCTGGAGGTCTTGATCAGATGACCTCAACTATCTGGAATACAGCTGAGGGGCCCAGAGTAAACCAGAAAAGCCTCTTGAACTTTCTGCCATGAAAGGTGTCACAAAGTCTTTGCATTAAAACGTATGCAAATTACTCAAAGAAAACTCCCCAGGGTTTCACCAAGACCAAATTATTTCTGAATTTTACAATCCTATAGAACTTGTACAAAATCTTATCTATTTTGTAATCTTTTCTCCAGTGTCCACACATTGGAGTCAGGTTTGAGAAGCACAGAGTAGAGAGATGCTGCTAGATTCTAGAAGCCTCAAGTGGAAGGAGAAGTTCACTGGTAACACTGGGCAGGATGCCGATGTGAAAGTGCTCAGTAATCCTTGCGGCAACAATTGTTTTGAGATAGAAACTGTTTTTATCCCCATTTACAGATGAGGATTTGGAAGTTCAGAGAGAGACTGGTTTGCCTCACGTTACTGCCAGAGCGGGTAGAGCCAGATGGAGCATGGGCTGTAGTCCCTGTTGCCAAAGCTGTATTAGCTGCCTGGCTTACTGCTCAACTTAAAGAGAAGCTTGGTATTCCTGGACTTGCCATTTCAATTCTACATAACGTACAAGAACTGAGTTCCTGTTTCTTAATTGACAAAAAGTGAAAAGAAAAAAAGGACTGATTGAAATCCATTATTAAACTTCTCTGGTTGATTGAATTGGCATAGCTGCCTAGCTCAGAAAAGGAACTATTTCAAGAGCATGGAGATTTCATGCTCACCCCCTACCCCATTCACCTACTCTTTTATTTTCTTTTTTACTTTGACAGAATTCTTGGGTTGTATACTGAAAAGCCCATGAGTTACAGCTAAACTGTACGTTTAAAATTATGCATTGACACTCCTTTTGGTTTTACTTTTTTTAACTTTTTTTAGAGGGTTGACAGCTTTAAAAGAAATAGCATGTTCCTTTAACCTCAAGAACATTTTATTTAAATTTAGTCACTGGTTTGGAGAAAGAATAAACAGAACCTTCACTTAACTGTTCCCATGTCTCAGAAGAATGAATGGGTAGTGATATGATTTATAGCTGGAATAAGAATAAAGAAGATAAAAGAAAAATGAAACCCCAAATTATTGGTTTCACCAGAGCATTTCTGATTTAATTCAAAATCGTGAATACAGTTTACGCCTTGCTTAAATGTTTCTTGCCAGGTTGTGGAAGCAAATCTCTACCCTTTGTGTAACATGTAGCTTAATTCAATGCTCATTGTCTATATAGATAATTTAAAGTGAAAGGAGGTAAATCATCATCCATATTTATATCCAGCACAGTGCCTCAATAAATATTTGTTGATTGAATAAATAGAAGAATGAATGAATGAATTTCATTCAAAAGGTAAAAGTTGATGAATTAGCATTTAGGCTATGTGTAACAGTTATGTTTTACGAAAGTTAGTGATTAAAAACTAGAAAGAAAGTTTCTGCTGTAGTTGATGCCTGTACCTTGCTAGAAGAAAACCCAAGTGTGGCAAATGGAATAGGTTGCTCTGTTAAAGAATTCACTCTAAGATTCTAATATTTTCCCTAGGAACCCCAAAGGTCAGCTTTGTACTAAATGGAAGTTATCTTTCATGGTCTTTTAAATGCTTTCTAATATATTTAGTGAGTGAAAGCACAGATTTAGAATAAATAGTGGTTACAGGTTCTATATACATGAGCACATTTACTGCTGTCTATGACTTACCCTTCTTATGTCTGAACTTCAACCATGGGTTTCCCAAAACTTACTTGTAGCAAACAGCATTGGATTTATTCAGCTGAGAGTAACATGTTTTGCTCCACAGTACTGAAATTTTCTGTTGCGATGTTTAAAACTTTCACCAGTTAAGGACAAAAACCTTGTTGCAGGTAAAAAAAATATATATATATACTTTGTGTCTTTTATAGTAGTCATTTTAGAAAGTCATATAGAGATATTTCATTGAGGCTGCCGTTGAACAAAACCATTTTTCTGTGTCTCTTTATGCATTTTATTTGGATTATTTGAATAGTCTCAGCAGTAGCAGATCTTTATCCTTTGGGGTAATTTAATATATTTGGAACCAGCCCAACGTCACTTGGAATCACTCTTTGAGGTGGGCGTTGTAGTTGTGGCTTTTTAAAAAAGGAACGCCAAGCGTAGCTATGAAACACTAGGATATTAGTGTGTCACACTGACTGTCATGGAAGGGGAGGTAAAAGGAGTAGTTCAGACTGTATGAGGGCAATGGCAGCATTACTTGGATAAGCAGATGGCCTTTCAGGGCATAATAGAAATTTGATAATAATAATAATGATAATAATATAATGTTAAGGATAATATGCATTTAAGTTTTTTAATCTGTAAACTCCAGTGATTTTTCTTGAATGTTTTAACTTCATCAATTAAAGCCTCACCCTATAAAGACCTAAACACTGGTGTGCAACACTAGGTCGGGAAGAACCCAGGCACTTAGGACCTAGCTGGTCTTAAAGACCTGAAGGAGAACGTAAGGATCAAGTTCAACCTTGGCATTAGATGACGCTGGTAATTGGGCCGCAGCATATTTTTGTCTCTAGCTTAAATAGTTGAAAATCCATTTTAAAATCCTCTTCTGACTTTATTCTTTGGTGTTTATATTTTTTGCCTTCTTTTCTCATTGGAAACAGAGTAAGTGTTTTGGGGGCCTCTCTACTGATGGAAGGTAGTAGGGCCCTTTGCGGAACATTTTCTGACTTGCAGAATCTGGCCACCGGGGGCATTTTACCTTTTCACGTTGCTTTTTGCAAAGGAAAATTACATTGACAAAAAATTATTTAGGCTCTAGTTATCACACATGCTTACTTCTGCTTGAAGTTTTTACCAAGCAAGCAAGACCAACAAACACTTTTAATGGGTTGGAGGAGAATCTATAACAAATACCTCTGCAATGTGGGAAATTAAATTTGCACTCAAGTATGGAAATCCAGATCAACAGAAATGAAATCATTTAAAATCTATGTTATACATATCTTGTAATGAGCATCAGATGGGCCTGAAATACAACACGCATTTTTACTGCAACGGCGTGATGCCGCTCTGACATTCTGACTCTGCATCACTCATTCACCCGATCGATTATTCATGGACAACTTAAATATTTCTCATTTTGAAAAGTGAAGCCTGAGTAATTGATGCATCCATAAGTTGGAAATCAGGTTTTTACTGAAGCCCAATAATGAATAAAAAGTGCATTAGCCAAATTAAAACTCTTGCATGTCTATATATTGGCTGTTGATGTGACTTTGTGAATTTCATTACTGTAGAGTGGAATCATGTTCATCAAAGAGCTTCCCAGAATTTCCCTTGTATTAAAGCTCTGGTTTACTTCTAAATTGGTTAGGGGAGATAACCCTGTGACAGTTCATCCTGCTCACTAGTTTATGTAAGTTAATTCTAATTCTCATTGACTCGGAATTCTAGAAAACATATTACAGGCCTTTTCTCTCGAGCTGTATTCAGTACACAAATAAATGTTTTCTCAGATTCTGTTGTATATCAATGTTCTATATAGGGAAATCATTAAAATGGTGCACTGCTAGAGTGGATGACTAGTGGTCTTAGTAGGTGATGTATGTGGGTATGTCTGTGTGTGTGTGTATTTCCCCCACAAATATATCTTACATAAAGTTTTGAGGTTAAATAATACTTATTTTTGAAAGTGATTTGATGCATAGAAAGACGTGTTGGAATTGAAGATAATAGAAATTAGATATTACACTGCCTGAAAGTTTACACTGCATATTCTTTTGTTTCATTTGAAACAGAATTTTTTCAGAACTAAGCATCCTAAAATGAATGACCAGTCTGTTTCTACCTCTAACATGAGTCACGGATAAAACATTGAGGGCACCCTTGGTGCTTCACCTTTTTGAGTGCTGTTGTCCATCCTCCGGAAATCTGAAGTCAAGATGCCAGTTACCTATTAGCTGCAGAAAATACAAAAAGGAGGGAGCTAGTGGTCGTGGAAGGAACTAGGTTTTAATAGAACTTTAAAGAATCCCTCTTCTATTGTGGCCAGCCAATGCTCTATTTATTCTTTATCTCATTGTGCTGTGACTCTCCAAGCTAGAGAGGAGAGAAAAGATTGAGAATCAAAGTGCGGATAAGAAGCGGAGACCAAAAGGACAAAAAAGCAAAAACTGACTAGAGGAAGCAGAGGACTGCCAACACAGAAAAGGAGAGGAATTTCAAAGACAGAATTGGATGGATACGTGTTGAAACTAGTAAGAGAAAAAGTTCTTTCAGATAATGCAAACTGGGTTGAGGTCTGTGTACGTAATCAGAGACTTGTCTGAGCTGGAAGAAGCCCACGACCGGGAGTCTAGATAAATCCTCTGGCCTTCTGGGGGTTGGATGGCAGGTGAGGCTAGAATCTAATTTTTTTCTGTCTTTGACATCGTCTCCACTAAGCACTGTCAAGCAGTGATTTGAGGGCTCCAAGGGATTTGGATTCTAGTGTAACCCTTAGAAGTTGGTTTCACCCTTAGTTGAATGAGTCTTCATTTCACTGTCTGAGCTTCTGTGTCTTCCCCCTAAGTTTCTGTTTCTTGCATGGGGAGATGGTCTATGCCATCTTGGATTGCTGTACCTCTAACAGGGGTAGTCGTTCCTTCACTGTCCATCTCTCATCAGAGATGGTAGGTTGATGGGTTTCTTCCATTGTTTGCATAATTATCGTGCACAGCTATAAACACGGAGGCAGTAATCACGTATTACCAGGTAACTTGACTACTCCAAAAACAAGGACAAAAATTGACTCTGTAAACATAGGGACTTAATAAAGTGAAGCTTGTCATTTGTTTTGTTTTCCTTATTTGAATTGTGAATTGAAATATATCTGTTTGTTATCCATTTTATTAATATTTATGTGTATATGTAATAGGGCTTTATCTTAGGCAGTTTTAATTCTTTGTATGTCTGTATACCTGTTTGAAGTATGATATCCGATCAGATTATTTCTTTGATAATTCTAAGATGAAATGCATAGGTAGTGGATGTGTCATTTTTAGCACAGTGTCTCTATTTAAGTTTCCTTTGAAGCCAGGAAGTTTGGACATAAGCTGTTTATTATGCCACAGTTATATATCTTCCTAAAGGAAACCACCATTGAATTAACTTTTGCATACTGTATTTCTATCAGAGGATTTGATCCTTGTTTCTGCAAGATAATCCTAAGAACTTTTTATTTTGAGAATAGAAAACCGTGATGGATTTAATTCATAAAGGGAAGCTGCTGCAAGGAATGTAAATGTAAGCGCTTGATAAGGTAGGATTTCCTAGTTGCTATGGCAACCTTTGGGTCATGAGCCTGAGAAAATATAAAGTAAGTCCCGAAGCTGTGAAGATGATTATAAAATTTAACTGTCATTCTTCATTTAGAGTTGATGGCAAACATTATTTACTTAAGTTTATCTCAAGGCAAGTGAGGATCCGTTTTTAAAAATCTGAGGCTCAGATCACAAATGAATCCATGTTTCACGTGTCTAACGTTGTAAAGCACGCGCAGCATTTATTATTCTAACCAGACTATTTGTACATAATATCCCTGTAGATTTGGTCACCTTCCTATGGAAGCCAACAGTTTTCGTCGCTTGAATTCTTAATGAAAACTGTAGAATGCAGCCATATACATTGAGTAATTTTGCAAAAATGTGTGTGCTTTCCATACCAAAAAAAGAAGGCCTAGGGAATTGTGTAGGAAGGAGGCCTTTGTGCCTTCTTTTCAAGTTCAAATATAAATAAACTATTTAGGGTGGACAAGTGCCAGGAGGGGATGTTAATACAGTTGTATATTTTCAAAGTATATCACAACCTGGAGATTAAAGACGTGGGTTAGAATCTCTTTATTAATGCTTCCCTGCTCCCTGCCAGGAGGTGGTGGTGGTGAAATCCACTTTTTTCTACTGTGGAAGAATGAATACAAGGTGTCAGATCCCTAAATTGAAATATGATGCTTAACCGTGCACTATGGCAAAGTACCCGCTTTTCTCGCTTCATCTTTCACAGAATGCTGTTAATTTGCACTAATGACCTATGAGACCCATTGCAAATTATCCAGTCTTGCAAATTAGTGAGTATGTGAACAAATACTATAAAACTATCAGATACAGCATCAAACAACTGTAGTTTATTGCAGGAAGAAAAATAGACCTGCATATTGAGAGGGAACATATTTTTACAACCAGATAAGTGCTTTCCTGTTGCCTGCCTGCCCTTCGGGAGCATCAACACATTATATGGTCTGTGGCAGCCAATGGCTTACTGGCTCTTGAGCAAAAACATCATTTTTTAAAAATGCAGGCATAGAAAATCTCAGTGATTACGTGCATACTGGAATCTGGTATTGAATTTTTTCCCATATCCTCTGCCTCCTTTAAAAAAAAAAAAATTCCTCTTTCCAACTTTGTATGCTGAACCTTTACACCAAAAAGGAGAACAGAATTTAAGGGTATTAAGAACAGAATGTATACTTGGCTGGCTTTTCTGCACTGCACCCATTCGCGTCTGAACCTGAAGGATTATTCATCCCCTCCCTTTTGGAGGATGAGGTAGAATCCAGCCCACACACACAGCAGCATACATTCTGCTCATCAAAGCACTTTTCTCCGTTGGTTTGTTTTCATGTCTAGCAGCAGAAATAGCTGCTCTTTTTCTTCCTATTTTTTATGCTGGCATCTTGTAATTGCAACTGGTAATGTGTCTTCTTCCTAACCTGGGAGCAGCACAGAGATGGCAGCATTCTCCCACTCATACACAGCCAGGCTCCCAGCTGGATCCCAGTGGCAGTTGGTGCAGCTCCACTTCTCTTTCCAATGTTCCATCCCCCTTCATCGGTGAACCTTACCTGGGTCTACCAGTTGCCTCCTTTATTTTTGTCCTCCTTGTTACTCATATTCTACATGGCTTGCTGATAACAACCACAGCAGCAGCCTCAGCAGCAAAAGCCACATCGATAATGGGCACTTTAAAATGCTTATTATGTTCTGTAAACTGTGATCAGTTCTGTGTTGTTTGTATTTATTGAATGCTTTGCCCAGTGTTATACACACACACACACACATATGTATATATATAATACATATATGTATATAATACATATATGTTTAAAATTTCATTTTAAATTTATCATTTTAAATTTCCATTTAAAAATGGAAAAAAAAAGATTTCCATTTTTTTCCTTTTTGTGTACAGTTCTATAAATTTTAACAAATGTGTATGTGTTATCAAGCTATAGGACATTTCCATCACCCCAAACAAACTCCCTCATGTTATGTGATAAGCATTTTGAATGCATTTGCTGTTTAATCCTCATGATGTTACGGGGTATGTACTATTATCTCCCTTTTTAATTGTTATTTTTTTGACGAGGAAAGTCAAAGTCAGAGAAATGAAGTAACTGAGTCAAGGTTGTACACCTAATAAACAGTGGAGCCAAGATTGGAACTCAGATCTGCCTCCGTCTAGAACTCCAGCTTTCATGCACTGTTCCATACTACCAATCACGAAAAGTGGCTTGGGGGTTGTATTCTCAGTAAAGTACAAAGGTCTACACATAAGTTTTAAATGATGTTGCAGCTTGTAAAGGATCACAGATATTTTTATGTGATGCACTCCCCGAAGACCCTAGTAGACTAGGGCTTTGTTTGTTTGTTTTATCTTGTTTTGACTTCAGGTAAGACTGGTAAGGGGACTGAATTGAACATCTTCTTGGTTCAGCTAGAAACCATGAATGCTTTTTGGACTAAACTGTCCAACACCCACGTCTCGTTACCGTCATGCTGTACCACCACCCAACCCAGGCAGTGTCATCCAGCTACACATAGAGACCGCAGCTAGGCTTTTCCATTAGCCATGGTCAGCTCACACTATCCTATCTCTCTTTTCAAAAATAAAACCCTTTTCAGTAGCTGTGGGCTCTTCTGTGAGGGTGAGTCAGCTTTCGGAATAATAACCAGCATCTTTCACCCACGCTTCCACTCTAATGTGCTGATGCTCAAATCATCCTAAATATCAATACAGAGTTTTGCTTTAGACTAGGGATTCTTCTGCCATCACTCAGTATAAATCCCCTGAAGTGCAAAAGAAACTACGAGCAATAAAGGAAGTACTAAATTTCTCTTTGGAGAAAAAAAAGGGGGGCAAAATGCTTTGTTCAGGGAAAGGCAAATGCTTCATAAATGGTCAGAGAAGCTCCTCTCTCAAAACTTTCCTAGTGTGGAGCACCATCTTAAATTGAGCTTGACGAGGATAAATGGGATTATGACCAGAGCCTACATGGATGTTTAACAGTTTTAAATAATGTATTTACCTCTTTAGGATGACCGTAATCAATGATGATCATGGAGAAACTACATGTTCTCATTTTATTCTTTCCTTCTCCTGGTTTTGCTTCTAATATAATCATAAAAGATCTAGGCTAAGTAAGATACGTTGTGAATAAAAAATATGAGCATTCCCTTTGTACAAGTTCAGGAATATTCCTCCTGAAATTTTGTTTCAAGAGATCTTCTCCAGAACAGAATTTGGATAGTACTTGCTTTGTGTAATATACTTATATGTGCTTAAGAAATAAGATCCACCTTGTATTGGTAAGAAACAAAGGAAAGACACCAGATATTAACACAAAATCGTAGTTTGGATTCTTTGATCCCTTAATTTGATCTTTCTCAAAGCAGCATCGTAGACCTTCCCTCCTTGTTGGAAAAGACATTCCTGTCTGAAGACAGATGATAAGGTCTGTTTTTTGTTTTAAATTAATTTATTATTTATTTATTTATTTTTGGCTGCATTGGGTCTTTGTTGCTGCGGGCGGGCTTTCTCTAGTTGTGGCAAGCGGGGGCTACTCTTTGTTGCGGTGCACAGGCTTCTCATTGCGGTGGCTTCTCTTGTTGTGGAGCACGGGCTCCAGGTGTGCGGGCTTCAGTAGTTGTGGCTCACGGGCTCTAGAGTGCATGCTCAGTAGTTGTGGCGCACGGGCTTAGTTGCTCTGCGGCATGTGGGATCTTCCCGGACCAGGGCTCGAACCCGTGTCCCCTGCATTGGCAGGCGGATTCTTAACCACTGCGCCACCAGGGAAGTCCCATAAGGTCTGTTTTAAAAGTGAGGATGTGAGTATCAAAAGCCTAAAGCCAGGGAAAGAGTTTCTTTCTTCTATTTGTAAAACTATTCATGATGAAGAGGGTAGGAATTATTGCCATAATTTAGCTGAGGGAGCCCCCTGAAAATCCTTATCTCGCAATAATTCCTCTCTAGTAATGTTATTCACGATTATCATTGAGCAGCTAATAGCACTGTGAGTTTTACATATCTATTTAAGCAGGTGTGGGATTTTTTTATTATTTTACTATTTTACTTCCCTACTTGTAGCCTCATTTAGGCTGGATCAACCGAAAAGTCTGTTGCATTTGCCTTTTATAATACATTTAGAGTAGCTAATCTGAAATCACAGTTTTCAATCAGAAAGGACTATTGGATGCCTTTATGGAAAGATTACTACAAACTAAGTTTTCTTTCCTTTTTTTCTGAGTTAGATTCCTTGAGTGCACTTTGCTAATGGTTGAACATTGAATCAAACAGTATATTTCTCCCATTTTTAAACATTGCAAATTCAAGGCAGAGGCTTCTGCTTCTGTCTTCAAATGAATGAGAATACCATTTTAAGGGAAAATGGCGGCTAAAGTGTCAGTGCTCTGTATCACCTCTATCAAAGAGACCGATTACAATGTTGATGGTGATTTTCAAGGCCATCTCCGTCTTGCTTCTGCTTCTTAAGAATGTATAATGCAGTCCAACCTTAAGACAAATAGGTCAAACTGCAAAACTCTGCAGGAATAGAAGAATGAATTTCAAAATAATAAAGCAGTCCAACTTTGAGATTCTATATACTGTCTAAATATCTCCCAACTTAGAGGAAATGCCTGTTAAACGGCTTTTCCATGGTGATGCATACTGTTGTCTAGGCTTGCCATTCTCACTCATTTTTAGCTCTTGCTTCTAGAGTTTATTAAGAGTTACTGATGTTTAATCTTTAATGATGGTTGAAGGAAAAAATGTCCATATGCAATGTTCACCAATTTTTACTGTCAGTGAACTCTGGAAAAAAAGCTATTCTCCTGTGGGGCAAGAAAACATATTTTTGAGAATATCTCAGCTGCAGATAAAGTAAGTGGCCATTTCTGGACCTGTCAAAGATAAAAATAAATGCAGTGTTCAACGGTATTAAATACCATACTTGAGCATAAGGGAGAGTGCATTTGTCTTATTTCATTTGTCTTCCCAGCCTGTGCCCATTTAGCACTGCAAAAGCAGTGAGCTTCATGGGCAGTCAAGCCTACTCTTTCATGTTTCCTTCCAGTTCTAAATTGAAAATATTTTTTTTGAAAAGAACTATGACAAAAGCAATTTGAGTTATTGATATCTTGAAAGAGAACCTAATTTAAGATTACCTTTGTGGTTGGTCATTGTTACCTACAGTAGGCAGATGTCATGGTGATCTTCTTAACATCAGTATTCTGAGAGAATCTGACCTGACAGTGTTCAGGTAACACCACAGATTGGGCTATCATATTGAGATTTCAAGTGCTTGTGCAAAGGGCTGCTCACAGAAATCTGCAGTCACAGAGAGAAGCACAGTAACTGAGAAGGAGTGGGCCATGCTCTTCCCTTGGCCCGTGTTCTGTGACATACTTTTATATTTGGCAAAAGCCATGTGATATTGAGTGGCTGATTAAAATGTGTTGGGAATGGGCTTTGTAACTGTAAAATGTAGAGAAGGAAAGGGGAAAACAGCGGTGTGTCTTACCTGATTTTCCAACCTATACATGAAAATGTTGTCTCTCTCTATTTCCTCATCAAAGACCCCCGCACCCCACCCCATGCCGGTGTAGTGCGATCGGATCTTTCAGAGGCGTGCCCTTACAATTGTCACAAGATCAGTGATTTCATGAACATATGGAACTAAAGTCTTTCACAGGATAAAGTGACGACTCTAGAAGGAGACATTGTTGTTAAAGAAGGCCATCTGTCTCTGGAAGTATGATTTACAGGGGCATTCACCTCTTCCCCAAGCCGTAAAAATAGTTCTAGTGACTGGATCTCTTCCTCCTTCTCTCTCTGCCTACTTCCCTTTCTCCTCGCCCTCCTCAACCTAACCCTAGAGCCAGAATCATTCAACAGATTTTGTGAGAAATGATGCTGTCATTTAGCTTCTTCTGAAAAGAGGAATGCAGTATACCGGCGTCTTAGTTATACTCCTAAAATCCCCCCCAGACAGAAAACAAGTGTTACAGTTGTCTCCGTGTGTCAGAGGAGGAACCCAAGGCAAGGAGATGAATTGGAACGCCTAACACAGAAGGGTGTCGATAACAGAGCTAAGACTCATGCTCAAGTCTCTACCATGTGGATTATTCACAGCAACTGTTATTCCCCAGAGCATCCCTAATTACCACCTACAGCCCTGTCAGCTGGTGTATGATCAGGAAACCTACCCTCATTTCAAACTATGCGGAAACGAAACGAGAAGCCGTTACTTCTACGGGACCATGCAGTGCATTCCAGAGGCAAGTATGAATGGCATTTAGCGCTGCCATCTTGGCTCATCCCCATTAGCGCAGCTTTCCATTCTCTCTCCTAAATAACGAAGAGTTAGTTATTCTTTAAGCCCCTGTGTCCTGCCTCCTGATTCACGATTTACCTTCATTTTCCAAATTTACAATCCCGTAGTTTGCTTGGCTTTTAAATCCACTTTGGTGCTTACAGTTTGTGTCGTGTTCTCGGCCCTTGGGGATGTTTCAGATCACATAGAATACTCTATTGAGTATATATTAGTTTCTTGATCTCAGCAGAGTAATGGATGCTGAAATATTTCAGATAGATGTATTCTGTAAAGATTCACGAACTGCATACTCAGCCTGTGTCAGAAGCACAACATGTATGATTTTATTTGTGGCTTAATCAAAAGGAAAAAATGCCAAGCAGCTTTGACTAGCTGGCAGTGGATCTGTTTGTGTTTGCCTTGTTTTCTCTATAAGACACCTGCTGGAGATGAGAGCCGGCAGAAACACCGAATAGATATCCAGAGCTTCATTATAGCAGTGTCTCTAATGATCAAAGAAGCCTTTTTATACCATCTTGTTCCTGATCATGCAGCTGAGTGTCTGTCTGCCTGTCTGTCCACCTTTTAATTGCATCATCCCCGTCTCTCTGATCCTCGATGGTTCTGTCAGTGCAGTTCTGCTTTCTACCATTTCTGATCATAGTTAACACAAAATTTTCTGCAAAGCTAACCAGTAAAACTGAGAGCTTTCTAATAAACTTGAACCAAACCATTTTAGGAGAAGTTAATTTTCTATCGCATATCCAGTCAAGCCCTTGCGCTAATTTATTCTTCGAAGCCAAATACTGTACAGCGAGGAGGGGAGTGTGGTTTAGGAGTACTTGAAGCATTATGTTTATTGGATACAAAAGGAGCTTGTCCTCAGATGCTGCAATCTACTAAATACTGATTCGTTAAAAAAAAAATTGGCAGTAGGAAGTCAGGAATTTAATTCACTTGATTTGTTCATTTGTCAAATACTTATTCAGACAAGCCCATTATGTGTAGGACTATGTGTTTGATTCAAAAGTGAGATACTGCCTGAATTCTAAAATGAGATGAGGTATGTACAGATTAATTATAAGAGAAATATTATATGTTGATTTCGATAGAAAAATACTCAGAAAGTGGTCTGATACTCAGTGGAGGAAGAACTCACTTCTAGTTGAGCAGATCAGAAATAGCTTTATGAAAGGAGCAACCCTGAAGTTGGGCATTGACAAATGGGGAAGATTTGTGCCATGTAAGATTATAATAGTTGAAGGTATTCTAAAAAGAGGGACCAGCATGAGATAAAGCATGGAAGCAGGAAACCCCAATTCATGTTGGGAGGTTGGTGTGTTGTAGGCTAGCTTGTCTGAAACCTGGGGAGGCTGATCACGAGAAATAATGCTGAAAAGGGAGATTACAGAGGATCCTTGAGAGATTTCAGTATCATGTTAGCAACTCTGGATTTTCTTCAGAAGAAACCAAGAAGGGGAAATAGGGGTAGTACATATGGATTGCAGAAGGGAGCGACTGAAGGCTGGAGGATCACAGTGGTCCAGCCAAGGGGTAGTGAGAGCTTTAACCAGGGCCAGCACAGTGAAGAATAGATATGAAGACCAGGGAGGGCAATGAGAGGGGTCAGATGACTAGAGAGGATGCCCTTAACAGTGATGGAGGGGCCAGGAGGAGGGCCAGCTGGGTGGATGGGTGAGATAGGCTTTGTTGTGGACTTACTGAGTGCTCATTGATCCAGGTGAAAATGTCCCGGACTCTGTTGTCATTATGGACATGGGAGTGGATGAAGTGTGTTAGGGTGCTGGGGAGAGATTTGAGAGTCTTCTATGTATAATTAATAGTTGAATTGATAGGAAATTTTTGATAAAATTTGTCTATGGAAACCATATTTATTAAGTAATAAGCATTGTGTCTCATTGAGCTGATTAATGCAGACACATTTTGAAAGTTTGGCAGTTATCTGAGATACCTCTCTTTATTACTTATAAGGACCCTGAGGAATAACTACATTTAGTGGGCAGGAAGAAGAGGCGGAATGGGGAAGGAGGTACAAAACCCAGAAAAGTTGGCCAGGAAAATGGGGACTCTCAAAGTTGAAGGGGGAAAAGTTTTGAAGTGGGAGTGGGTCAGTGCAGCGTTAAACACTGGAAGAGACTGAGGTAGATGAGAATAAGCTATTGGATGTAGCGCCCTAAGAAGAAGTTGTTTTAAGAGCGTAGCTTCTGTGGTTTGCTTGCAATTAAATTGTAAAAACTGGCAGCCACTTTGGAGAATACTATGGAGGTTCCTTCAAAAACTAAAAACAGAGTTACTATATGATCCGACAATCCCACTCCTGAGCATATATCCAGAAAAGATGAAAACTCTTAATTTGAAAAGTTATGTGTACCCCAGTGTTCACAGCAGCACTGTTTACAATAGCCAAGACAGGAAGGCACCCTAAGGGTCCATCAACGCATGAATGGATAAAGAAGATGTGGTACATATGTACGATGGAATCTTACTCAGCCATCAAAAAGAATGAGATAATGTCATTTGCAGCAACATGGACGGACCTAGAGATTATCATACTAAGTGAAGTAAGTCAGACAGAGAAAGGCAACTATCATATGATATCACTTACATGTGGAATCTAAAATATGACACAAATGAACCTATCTATGAAACAGAAACAGACTCACAGACATAGAAAACAAAACACATGGTTACCAAAGGGGAAAGGGGTGGAGGGATAAATTAGGAGTTTGGGGTTAACATATACACACTACTGTATATAAAATAGATAAACAAGGGCTACTGTACTGTATAGCATAGGGAACTATACTCAATATCTTGTAATAACCAATAATGGAAAAGAATCTGAAAAAGAATATATGTGTGTGTGTGTGTGTGTGTGTGTGTGCTTTATAATATATATGTGTGTGTATATATATATATATATATATATATATATATATATAAAACTGATTCACTTCGCTCTATACCCTGAAACTAACACAACGTTGTAAATCAACTATACTTCAATTTAAAAAAAATTGTAAGAACTGAGGGAAGGAGTGTTTGGTGAGGAAGTGGAAGCGCTGAGTATAGACACTAATGGAGAGAAGGCTGGATTTCCCTGGGGTACAAGCCTTGGCCTCCTCTCCTTGCAGATGTGTGACTCGAGTGTCCCCGTGAGGAGCCTTCAGGGGCAGGGGGTAGGGGCCTCCTGGAGGCTGCATCTGAAGAGGCAGGCTGGCTCTGATCATGTGTCCTTGCCGATAGCCATCTGAGCACAGTCCTGGTTAGTACCTGTACTGCCAAGATACATCTCTCCACCCGGTGCTCTAAACTGTACTGTGGTGGCCACTGGGAAGCCATATCTCAAAACTTGGATCTCGTATTTGTGCTTGTGAAATAACTTAAGATGTGTTGTCTTGATTATCTTATTTACTTCTCTTAATTATAGAGTCTGATCCAAAAGATTATTTATGAAGTATAACCAGCCTCATGGTTTAGAAGAGAGAAGGTTTGCTTTTTGTTCTGTTCCTAGGCCTGAAATTAGGATTTAAATTAGAGGATGTTGATTACTAATCAAAATCTGCAAAATCCTGTGTTTTTTTTTTGCTTAAGCAGCAATAATAACAGAACTAATCATAGCCAATAATAATAAATATTATTAAACGATGATGATACGAAAACTACTATGTTTATCTCATCAGCAATACTGACTGCAGAGCAGTGCAGTGTGACATTTATTTGTTTGCTTCAAATTAATGGTTTTGGATTAGAACCATTAAATTTCAGGTAGAAACTTTAAGCACAGGTTAGCTTGTGTTGTTCATGTAGTAGAATAAAGGATAAGAACCTCTGAGATCGTTAATGGATTTTGTGGGATCTCTGTAGGACAGAAGAGTTATATTTAATCTTTTAGCTGTAAAGAAGTCATTGAAGATTTTGGTTTTCTGCTTTTTTCCCTTTTTTAATGTGATTCCTTCACAGTAGTTTAAATCACAACTAATTGTGCTACAGCATTTGGTAAATGTCATGTACCCTACTTTTCTAAAAGCAGTGAAGTAGTGTAAACATGTGGCTTCCTTTTTCAAAAGATCTATCCAATAATTATCCTGAAGGCTATTACAATATGCAAATAGCAAGGGACGGCCTTGTCTCCTAAATTAGAATATCAATATTGATTCAACATGTGCAAAAAGAAAACAGTATTTCTGACCAAATGTTAATCCTGTTTCAGGATAGTGAGAATACCACGGGATGTCAAGCTTCCATCAGGGTTTGGGTTCCAGCTGCCCCAGTGAGCGATCTTCTGTGAGTTATTAGCTGCACGGCCACCCCTAGTGTCATTTTCTCATCCACAGAATGGATGTCCACTGTCTGTCCTGCCTGATACAGGTTCCTGGGAGCATCAAATGTGATGGCGTACTCAGCACACCATAATGTCCTAGACAAGTGTAGATTATTATTATTTCAGAAGAAACTTCTGTCTTCTCTGAATTCTTAATTATCACTAATTTAAAATGTATTAAGCATCTGATTTGTCCTGGCTTCCACATAGAATTTAAATTGGCCTTGGATAGGGATGTGATGGATTTCCACTCTCTCACGTTAGGGAAGCTGAGGCATGTAGAAATAAAATAGACTGCTTTTTGTGTTCTATTTAAATCATTTTCTCTTGCATATTATTAAGGAACTTAAAACACATAGTAGAAATTAAGTTCAGATTGCCTGAAATTACTGCATGAAGCTACAACAAAGAATTTCTTCTGAAAATTAAATGATAGTCTTACAGTCGCCTGCCATTTTAATGTAAACAGGACAGCTTGCATTCTGTTCAGTTCTCCCGTCTGGCTGTGCATATGTGTATTTAGAATCCTTGGACTTCAGACTTGAGCAAGGTTGGCAGTGACTGTTCAGAAATGAGTGTTTTTGCCATCACACCAGGTCACTGACCCCTCCAGCTGTCATTTCAGTGGGTGGTAAGAAACCAAGACAAGCCCCCAGTCATCATTATTCTTAGGCTTGAAATTCTCCCAGTGTGTTTTCCATAGGTTCCCAACATACAGATTACTTCCTAATGTCACTCAGACGCCTGTATTCTCAGAAGTGCCAAAGAAGGACTCCTCTGTAATCTCTTAGAATTATTTTCCCAGCTGGATTTGTCAGGCCACATTTAAAAGAGCAACATGCAGTTAGATACTCATTTTTCCTTTTTTTTAATTCGATTACTGCTCCAGATCACAGGTGTTGTAAGATTTCTCTGACTCTGTAGTGTTCTATTCTGTTTTATTATTATTATTACTATTATTCCTTTTCAGGGCCAAGTGATTGTGAGAGAGATTTAGCTGGCCATTTTGGCAAAGTAATGCTAATTCATAGGTCCTTTCCATGGAATATTCTGGAAGGGTGTGATGATAATATCAAAACTGCATTTAATTCGTGAAGAGGAAGGAAGGGTAGCACACGAGAGACAGAAATCTGCTGTTCTCTTTGTAAGTGAAAGGTCACGCTACTGAGCGCTGCAGGGTGGATTGGTGAGAAATGAGCTCCCGTTTGCTAGGAATTAGAATGAGTCTATCTGATCTTCCTTCACTTGTGACCTTTAAAGATGCAGCTTTTAGATTGATAAGCAGGTGGGCGCTTTTAGGAACCCAATGCAGAATTTGTTTCATATAAAAAGACTATCTTTCAGACACCGAGGATATTGCTTCCACAAAGGGTTTTTTTTCCTCCAAAGCCTCTGGAGAAAGAAATTCAATGATCATATCTTATCTGTCACACAAAAAGAAAATTCAGAATTACTGTATGTTCAATTAGAACACGTTTTTTCCCTCAAAGCATGAATCATTTTCTGGAATACACATCCTCATGTTAAGAATCTCTAGGATGGTTTGACAGTGGGCAGCCCTCAGAGCTCTCCCCTCCAGATCTTCCATCCAGCTCCACTCTAGGAAACCTCCTCCAGGCCGATAAAAGAGCTTCCCGGGTTGCTATAGTGATCCTTTCATGTTGGGCCCTGTGCTATCTTGAAGGCAATCAGAGGAGAGCAAGGAGTGGGGAGCAATATAGAGTTAATGTCAGGCAGCCGAAGGGGATCTGCACTATTATATTTGGAGATGTTTTGGTTTGCTGAAGACGGGATGGCGGTCAGTGCAGACCCTCAACCTACCGTGGACCCAATTTGATGCTTGGATATTTAAACATAGCATTTTTTTATGATATATGTAGACTCTAAACCTGCCCTCCTTTGTATTTAAAAAGGTTGAAATAGCTTACTTCCCATGGCCAACAAGCTCAAATGTCTCTTCCTCTCTACTGGTTTTCAGTTCTTAATTACATCATCCATCTTATTTGTTCTAATTTCCTCCTTTTCTTTTCCTTATCCCCTCAGCCATCAACAGCTCCAGCCCATCAGCATGTTTTATTTTGTCAAATGCTAGTGTTTTATTAGGCTTCTGTGCTGTTCCTGCTTCTCATTTGATATTCCTCCCTGATAATAAATTCTTCATAAAGCGCCCCCGATCAGATACATCGGGTCTTCTTTCTTTTCCTGTGTACAGGTTTTAATTTCCTACTCAAAATCACAAATGAGGTTAAAAAAAATGCATGCCTCCTGCACAGTGTATCCAACTTCTGAAATGTTTAGGGAGAGAAGAGGAACTAGCTGGGTGACTTCTGTCCTGCAGCCCCTCTGTAGCAGTCAATAATAGCAAGAATGGTCAGTGCTTGGAGTCAGCTTTCATATAAGCAGTTCTTCTTTCATTTAAAAATACTGTTTACGAAAACACAGTTGTGTGTTGTAGAGTCCACATAGAAAAACAGTCCCGTCGGAAGTGTCTCAGAACTTCAGAGCTACGGGGAATAGAAGATGCCAGCATATCCGCAGTCGGTACAGCCGGTCCTCTGCAAATGCCAAGCCTACCCTCTCATCCCTTCCTTCAGCCATTCGTGCGTGCACGTGTGATTCCTCAGACGCTCACTGAGAACCTCCCAGATAACATCACAGGCTGTGAGCGTGACGAACAAGGCTCTGGTCCTCATGGAACTTGCATTCAAATCCATTTGGACCTGTCTGAAGGAGAGCCCGTCATGATAGAAAATTCCAGAACTGTGCTGTGCCTCACAGAAGCCACTCAGCCCCATATGGGTATTTGAATTTAAGTCAATCAAAACTGAATACAATTAAAATTCAGTTTGTCAAGTGCTCTAGCCACACTGCAAGTCCCTAAGACATCCAGTGGGTTACCCTGTTGGACGGTGCAGATGGAGAACACTTCCATTATCAGAGAAATTTCTACCATCCAGGGCTGCTCTGGAACGTCCCCCCTTCTTAGAGCTAAATCATGATTAAAGAGGCAAATATGTAAGTGAATAACACTCTTATCTTTGACCTCCAGAAATGTTTAAGCTTCTTTGGATTTCTCAATTCTTCTTGAGAAGAGTCATCCCGAAAAGCCATTTGTAAGCAAAATCAGCATGGTGCTTAGCCTAATCCGGGGGGAGTGTGAGGTGAACAGGCACAGGACAGGGAGAGAGGAGGCCCAGGGCGAATGAGGCAGCCTCTAGGCTGTCTGAGTCATCCCCATCCGGGTGGAGTGAGCAAGGTTAAGACGGGGTGGCCAAGCCCTACCCAGCTTTTCATTCAGCTCTTCCACAAACTCTTCTTAGGCCTTGAGAGGCCATTGCAGTGAAGTAAGTAAAACCTTTTCATCCCTAGTGGAAGGAGACAAGTGTCAAGCAGTGACAGGGCAGCATGGTGAGTACCATGGCACAGGAATTCATGAAAGTCTCTGGGAAGACCGAGGGCATTGACCCTGACTTCTGGGGGTGTGGGAGGAGGGAGAGAAGTGGAGGGAGGTCCTCAGGGAGGGTCTGAGTGGACTTTTTGTTCAATGTACCCTTCTTTAGCATAAACTAGTTTAAAAATCTAGGCTGTGTAGAGACCGGTCTCTACACAGCCTAGATTGTCTATTATATGAAATAAGCCATCAGAAAATTCTTCAAGTAGCAAAGCTCGGTGGTTCATTTGAAATGTGTGCTGTAAAATGTAACTTTTCTCCTGGTATTCTGGAAGGTGAGTATTATTTTATTTTGTTCTAGGTGTGAATTCCTAGAAGATAAGCCATTCTCTCTCCGTCGCCATCTCTTACTCTTGGCCATGCTGGCTTCTGTGCTGTTTCTGGAACACACTAAGCCCATTCTCCCTGGAGGGCCCTTGCTTGATTGCTCCATTTGCCTGGAACTAAAACACGCTTCCTCCCAGATATCCATTTTGCTCTCCCACATGTCCTCCAGTTTCTGCTCAAATGTCCCTCCATCACACAGGCCTTGCCTGTATAAAATCCTATATAAAATATGAGGCCTACATAAATATTAGCCTCCCACACATGGTACTTCCCACCCACCCCCTCCCTTAACCTGCTGTATTTTTCAAAGCACTGATCATCACCTGGCATATTATATGTTACTGTCTTTATGGTCTGACTCCCGTCTTTAGAATGTAAGCTCCATGAAAACAGGAACTCAGATTTGTTCAGTGTCATATGCCCAGCACCTACAAGGGTACCTGTCGTAGAGTAGGTCTCAACAAATACATAGGGAGTGAATAAATTCTATCTTAATATATATTATAGGCCCCCAAAGACATGGTTAGATTAACCATTTTTTTTTTTTGGTTTTTTATTGTTTGTGTAAAGATAACTGATATTTACACTTTGTAATTCAGTAATTCTCTGTGACCAAGTATTAGAGTCGACTCTAGCATTTCGCTGCACCAGATAACCATTGGGCAAAGCTGATGCCCTGTGCTGTCCATCAGACGCCCAGGTGGACCCTAGGATGGCATCGTTCAAGTACAATTCGCTGTGTTTGAACACTCCTCCCTGGCACGTGACTGGAATGCTGGCAGTGTGTGGCCAGACCAGGGAAATGTCAAAGGACCACCCTATTGCTCTGATTTTAAATCAAGCACCTGGGCTTGCCTTTTCCCCCTCCCTTCCTTCCTTCCATCATACCTTTCAATAGAATAACAGCCCTAATGATAAAACAATCTTCAAGTTACATCCCCAGGAACCTTGTTATCAGTGCTATAGATTATCAGTGTAGAAACCTTAGAAGAAAAACTTTGGTGCAAGATGTACGAGGCCCTTTTCTTTTGAAGCGTGTCCTTCTTAATTGAGAGACCGCAATATGTTCTTGCCTCTCTTTGGATACTTGGCCCTAAATCTAAACAGGAGAGAAAAGGAAAGGCATTATTTCAGACAGGCAATGGTTAGGATAAGGGGTCAGGAGAGACCTACTTCTCCTTTATTGATTTTGTGAAATTGTTTGAAGAATGATTCAGCATTTTGGGGTATAAAAATAACAGCTTCGAGTTGCTTTTCAATTAGGCGAATGTACTTTTGCCGAAAGGTTCTGTTGTTCTTGAAACGCACTTTCCTTCTGTTCTTTCAGAGCCTCTTTAATCAGTAGTGATGTGACAGGAGGTACAGCCACCTTCCTGACACCCCCTGCTTCTTCCCTTCCCTCACTCTTTTGTGAGGCTGAGTCGCCAGGAAAACTGATTGGCAAAATTGTTCCTTAATTGGGGAGAAAAGTAGTTCTCTAAAGACAGACGCTATCTAGAGCATAACAAATTGAACTACCAGAATGTATGTTTCACCCTGGTTAGGTTTTGTTTCAACTAGGAATCCTAAGGAGCCAGGGACTGGGTTTAAAGCAGGCATTTATCTGAACATTAAAGTATTACTGAAGTTTAATTTTTTTATATTATTATTTAGAGCATGGTAATGAGATTCTTGTTTTCATTATTGTGTCCATGGTCAGGTCAGTGCATTTAAATTCCTTTTAAAAATGCAGACAGTAATGAGTTTTGTATATACGCTGAATGCCCTGGGCTTTAACAAAATGGCTAATAGGTGTTTCTGTGGCCTAAGCAAAAGAAAACCCCCTTTGATGTCCTTTTTTGTTTATTTGTTTGTGTGTCTGTGCGAGTGAAAAGATTATGATGTGTCATTATATTACCCCTTGTTGAATGTTTATTACAGTGGGTGATACGTGTCTGCCCTACATGCAGGATACACTTCGGTGGGCATAGGGCTAGTAACAATTTTAAGTTCTCTAATTTTTTAAAAAAAATTAATTATTCACATCTAATAAAATACCACTCCCTTTAGAAGATAAATGGAAGAACTAAGAAGTGAGCGTGCTTATTATTGTCTGTACTTCTGCAGTTTCCCCATGTCTTTGACTTTAGAGTGCCTGTGATGCTTTCTGTGAAATTATTTCAGTAACTAAGAGAGGTGGTGGGTGTGCTACTTAACTTGACTGTGGTAATCATTTCCCAACGTATGAGTATATTAAACCATCACGTTGTGCACTTTTCAAGAAAATCACGTTGTACAACACACAACATGTATTCATCACTTATACCCCAACATAGCTGGAAAAAAATTATTTCATCTTCTCACAACAGCCACATCTGTGATCATTTTATAGATGAAAAATGCTGAGGCTCAGAGGAGTTAATGTCACCAGGTAAAAAGCAAATATTGAGTGTTAAGGTTTCAGGCTCCAGCTAGGCTCAGGGGACTCGTGGTCACCAAGAGCCAAGCTCTGTCCTCCAGGAAGGGACCTTGCAGTGGGGCTTCACCTAGAGGTCATGAGTTTCGGGCTCAGCCATACCACCTGTGTGCTCTTGGATAAGTGACTTAATTTCTCTGCTTCCTCATCGAGCAAAATGAGGCTACTGATACCCACTTTGTCTTTGTTCTAGGATTAAATGAAATAGTTGAAAACACTTAATAGTCATTCAGTGAATGTTAATTTTTCTTATATTTCTAGTCCAAGTCTAATGTTTCCCCTTACAACCCCACTTTGCATCACAGACATGACACCTCTAAACCTCTATCCAAGTTTCCAGACTTCAGCACTTACTAGCTGGGTGGCCTTGAACAGGTAAGTAAATGCTCCCTGCCTCAGTTTCCTCATCTGTAAAATGGGGATAAGAGCACCACTTCATTGGGTTTTTGCTGAGGATATAAGAGTTAATGCATCTGAAGTACTTCGAACAGTTCCTATCAGAGTAAGTGCTCAACACATATTGGGTATGATGAGCTACAATACTAGCCTTTCTCCTTTTAAATTGTATTCACAAGTATTTTCACTATGCATCTATTAAAACATTTTAGCCAGTTCTAATGTATTTGATCTGATTTTAAACCTGAGTCTTTGGACTGTATAAATCAAGGGGTTGGCAATTTGGTTTCTGATCCCTTGGCATTGACTGATCAACATTTGGTTCATTGGTGAGCGTTTAAGAACCACCAGTGAGAGCGTTAGAAATTAGCAATCCTTCATACTGTCAGGAAGCATTGAGATTAAGCTGTCAGAGGCCGAGGGTGAATGCTTCATTGGATTGAGCCACTGAACCAGTTGGATTCTTTGTCTTCCATGGCATTCCTGGATAGAGTCCATTTAACTAGGAAGTAGACTTTGGTCAGTCCATTTAATAGGAAAGAGCCTAGAAAATCCTGTGTTAACCATTTAGACATGTTGGAAACAGGAGAATGTTAGTTATTGAGCTAAACACCTTTAAAAAGAAATCAGGAAAATACTATGGCGTGAAGGAATACGTAACCTTTGACTTTAATATACAGCCTAAACCATACCTTTAAAGCATTAGAAACATTTTTTCCTTGTCTTTCTTTTTTAATTCATCAGAGTGACCCTGTTTTATTGGATGCTGGGATGGAGTAGTGGTGAGGAGAAAATGAGAAAGGAGAAACTGAGCCCTTGGCATTGTGGCTGGTGACAGATTCTAAACTTATGTGAATGTGCTTTATTCTTTTTTGATAACCATCTTCCCCTGTGTTTTTCCTTTTTTTTTTTTTTTTAAACAAACCTTGTCTGACTGACTATAACCTTTAAATAATTGGTAAACTGAAGCAGTGAAACTGACATTAAAATCTAATGAACAGGGCTTCCCTGGTGGTGCAGTGGTTGAGAGTCCGCCTGCAGATGCAGGGGACACGGGTTCGTGCCCCGGTCCGGGAGGATCCCACATGCTGCGGAGCGGCTGGGCCCGTGAGCCACGGCCGCTGAGCCTGCGCGTCCGGAGCCTGTGCTCCGCAACGGGAGAGGCCACGACAGTGAGAGGCCTGCGTACCGCAAAATAAATAAATAAATAATCTAATGAACAGAAATGGAAGGAGGGAGCGTCATTCTAGTAAAGCTCTGGCCAGCCCATCGTCCCCCTATTTTGCGCTGAATGATTTCTTCTTGCAACGGGCAACATCGGCAGTGGTAGTGTCAAAATATCTCACATCTATTTCTGTTAGTAATAGTGCCATAATGCATCATCTCTAGGCCATGAAATGAGTGACCCATTTCTAGGAACAGAAAGTCTTCAAACAGAAAGCGCTTCTCTGTCCAGCCCTGGTCTGTCTGTCTTACTTTCTCTCCCTGGGCGCGTGTGCGCGCGCGCGCACACACACACACACACACACACACACACACACACACACACACAGCCCATGCTATTAAGCCTCCGCCCTGGTTCCTGCAGGTCCCCCTGCCTGGAATGGCTCCCTCAGCCTCAGTAATTCTGTCATCTTTAGGAGCTAGTCCAAGGCCCAACCCCCTCAAGAGCTTCTCCTTACTCTTCCTCCCTGGTTTGGATTCAGTCCAACTCTAGACGTATTTCCTGAGTGTGAGAGGGCCTGGAGTTCCCACACCGAGCAAGGTGGGCATGGCCTCTGCTCTCAAAGACCTTACAGGGCAGGGGGGGATATGGGTGAGGAAAGGCTTTGCAGCGGCATGGTAGGTGCTGAGACATGAGGTACAGGGTGCTCAGGGAGCTCGGACAGGGTGCCTTGTCTAGACCTTGCCCAGTCTTCTCACAGATCTCACCTTGCCATGAGCGTCTAGAGTAGCTCTAGAGGGTTCCAGGGAAATTGGCATTTCATTTTATGCTGCCTTGCATTGTTTTCTTCTGTGTCTCCGCAGCTGGATGGTAACTCCCTTGAGGGAAATAGCCTTTATTTTATTTTATTTTTTATGCTGCCTTTTAAAACTCTGTAGGGGTCTTACACAACACCCAGTGCATGGAGAATTCTCAGTCAACGCCAGTTTACTTAGCATCTCTTCCCTTTCCTCCTCTTCTTTTGGCTTTGCACAGAAATGGTTCCCCCCACTGCATTCCTGCATGAGGCCCTATAATTTGAAAATGGCTGTTCTCTGAACCTTGTTTTTTTCTGCCTAGTGAGCTCCAGCTGATTGGTTCCTAGGCAGCCATGTGTGTTCTTTCTGCCACCACACACATCCTTCCTTCCTCGGGGCCCATCAATTTAATTATACTCCAGGCTCTCCAGACCTACCATCCCCTCTTTTGCATAGCCTCTAAAATATTGTCCTCTTTCTGGGACTGTTTTCCTAACGAGGGTGGAGTATAATTTAAGGGCTTAATTTTAGAAAACTATAAGAAGCAGCAGACCCATAAAATGTTACGATTCACGACCACTTGTTTTGGTCTCATAATGCAACCTAAACTAAAAAGCCACTCCTCAAAGCTATACAAACTGTTCATGGATGTCTTTAGTATACGTGTGGAGTATAATTCAGCCCACAGAGAGGCAAAAGATGGATTCATGGGGCCATTTGCCTTGGTATATGTTAAAGACCAGTAATTTCTAAGCTCTGTGGAAGACCTTATTTTACTATAAACCCTGGGCTCTTTCTTAATCCCACTTAGTTTTCCTTTCCATTTTAATATCAATGTGTCCTCATTTATAGACCCTTTCTTGCCCCTATAAATTATTTCCAAGACCCTGACTGTGCCCTCATCCATGGCCCTTCTAGTCTCTGCTACCTTCGCCTGTTGAGATTGGTATATGAAGATGCATTGGCTAGAAAGCCAAAATGCAGCCTCCATGGAGAGTTACCCTGGTCATTTATCAGCTCTGACAACCCCTGGGAGGACCCTTGGTCCTCCCCTCACACCTCCTCAGAGGGCAAATAAACATTTTCCTGGAAATGAATGAAAGAACGAAACCCATGGGCATTCTAGGCTCTGTTTTTCTAGTATTATGATAGAACCTCAGTGTTGATCGTTAACCCAGATTGCTAACTATAGTTTCCTCAGTAAGATACCTCAACTTACGATACCTCTTGTTTGGATTCATATTTGAACACTGAGGATAGATACCGTGTCTTACCTTTTACTTTTCTTCATGATGACGTTATCTAGGTCATTGCACTTTAGAAAGTACACGTGTGATAATCTCCTGGAAATTAAATGTTTAGGCCATAGAGTAGATGAACCTGGTTTGGAATCCTGGCGTAGGCACTTATTCAGCTGTGCTCCTTAGACAAATTACTTAGCCTCTCTGTTTTCTCATGTGCAAAATGAGGTTAATTACCGAACCTATCCCATGAGATTACTGTGAAGATAGCATGAGATAATCTATATAAAAACCAGCATAGGGCTTCCCTGGTGGCGCAGTGGTTGAGAGTCCGCCTGCCGATGCAGGGAAGATCCCACATGCCGCGGAGCGGCTGGGCCCGTGAGCCATGGCCGCTGAGCCTGCGCATACGGAGCCTGTGCTCCGCAACGGGAGAGGCCACGGCGGTGAGAGGCCCGTGTACCGCAAAAAACAAAAAACAAAAAACACCATAGTACTTGGCACGCATTAATCAGCAATACTCACTTACCAACGCTTATTTTTATTAAGGGCCTACCAAAAATAGTCATTAGAAGGAGAGAAAGCAGGAGCAACTTACCAAATTCAGATAAACTCGACGGTTTCAGTAAAACTCCAAGATGGACCACTTGTATGTCATTGATCCCTGCTGCACTTGGTGAAGCCAGTTGAGATTGTGTTGTAAATAGAAGTATACCTGAAAAATGAACCACTTATTAAACTCTATGGTTAAATGTCAGTGACAAGGTGTTTTGTTTCTTTCTTCATTAAATACAGTATTATGACTTTTAACTTACTTCTTGCACATCAGTTGTTTAGCTGAAAAGGAAATTCTTTTTTGTGGTAGGAGCTAAGCTTTTTTTTCGTTGAAAACCACTGTAGTTATAGACAGCTCATGTATTTCCACTTAGGGTGTACCTTGTACTGCATATTTGCCCTGGGTCTGAAGATCTGTCTTTTTTAGCTGACTCATTTTAAGCTCTTATAGAACTAAATGATTTCCTTGAAGAACAAGTTTCATTATTGGGCAGGTGGAACTGGCAGTGGCCATTCAGAATCTTAAGCTAGAGAGCAATGATTTACAAAAACTCAGCAACTTTGAAATAAGTTTATGCATAATTAATAATAGGATATTGGCTAAAAAATATTGGAGAATTGTTTTGAAAATATCTTTGCCCCCTTTTAAAAAATCCATTTCCCCCCAAGAGGTAAAAATAACATTTATCTTGGTATTCTCTTTAGGCTCAAGTCTTGAGGGGGGAAAAATTCTCCAGAGCCAAACCCTTGACTTGGTGGAATTAATACTCCCATTATTTATTATTTATTTTCATTGGGAGTTCTGGGGCCTTCCCTGTACTTCAAAAGAGCTCACCCTCTATGCTCTGGAGAAGTTTGGTAGCTCATCTTGACCACCATTACTGTGGTCAAGGATCTTCCATGACCCATGCCTTTAGGAAGGCTCAGGCAAAAAGACACAGCCTGGTTCTCTTTCAGCCCTTTTCCCTAATGAGAGAAATAGATTCTGCCGTGTACTTGGGTGGGTTTCCTGATCTACTGGGAGTCCAGTCCATTAATAGGTAACGTTAGGTCACCACCAGAGGGGCCATGGTCCCTGCAGTTGTCATTTGTGAGCTCTTATTTCTATTCCATTGAGAAGCTGAAATTGACAAACTGTCTAGGGAGCTGTGTGGCTCTTTGCTGCCTTCTTTTGAGCAGGACACATTAAGTATAAGTTACTTGTCATGGTGGAATTCCTCATCATTAATCAGTGAGAGACCACATTCCTAGGTAAATCAGTAAGCTTGTTGACAAAGCCACATCTTGATAGAAGATGTACCTTTTGGGCGTCCTCTCGCCTGCTGGCCTGGTCGCAGTGTTGCCGCACACCCAGAGCAAGCTGCCTTATTCCATTCTGACGATGGCGCTGCACCGTGTATCTGTGAGGATCTGAGCCATCGCTGCTGCATGAGGCCTGCTTTGATTTGTACACAATATGAATAACTGTGTATTAGGCATGCTGTAATTTTTTCATCTTCTCTGCCTACAGGGACTATATTACCTTATCAGGGTAAAGTTCATTCTGTAGGACTGATAATTAATCCCCTGTTCCTTTTCTTTTCCTCCTTTCTTATCTGGTGGTTACATTATATATAAATTCCAGCATTTTTCATCACTATGCCAAATAAAGCAATTTGGAGATGCAAGCAATAAAAAGCTTATTTTTATAAGCCCTCTAGAAAGAAAACTGCACAGATTCCATTTTAGTGAAAAAAAGGCATTCCGTTATGTGGTCACATGTACATCTACTACTAAAACCAAGTGCTGGACGAGTAAGACGACCAGCTGCAACTGATGAGTTTCTGGTCTTCTGAGAGTATCCCAGAAAAGGTGCTCTATTTGTTTGATATTTCCACTACCGATGCATTTCCTGCACACACCACATTGTCTGTGCTCCTTCTCTTGCTTTATAATTTTAAAAACAGAAATAAGATAGTCTGTAGAGGTTATTAACTCAAGATTCACATCCTTAACTGGATAGCAAATGTCTTACTAATTGAAGCTTGTATTTCACTGGATTAAAATCCAGTGGCTTGATGTTAGCATACAATGCAGCCAAGTCCATTGTCCTTTGATGAGAGGGGCTCAGCTTTGTACCGCCCTACAGTATTCAAGTCTCACACTCCTCCTAGGGTGCTGGCTTGCTGTAATTTCATTTGGGGACCAGCGAACATTACAGCACGGTGAGCTGGGTAGGAGCTAAATATTTCAGATGTAGGAAGGAATACTGTTCTAATTAAACTGAATCTGGTGCCTGTGGCAAAATATGTGCTTAATATATTGGGGTATGTGTGAAAAATTACATGTATTTTCTTAAACTATTTTTCCCCCCTCTCATCCTTGCTGAAGGGCTTTTGTTTTGGATATTGTTTACTGCAGAGGAATTATTTCATTACTGATACGGGAGAACACAGTAAAATCTGGAGAGTCGCAACAGTTACCCTGGCCCTTAAATATTTCTCTTCTTTGGATGAATAGGGAAGAGTTCAGACTTCTCCTATAAGGTGGAAAACGAAAGAGCATAATTTTTCTGCATTACCTAATACAGAATCCCAGGTACAGATCCCTGGGCTCTTACCTGTTTTTCATTAGAAAAGCAAAGCAATTTTAGCGTAAAGTAGATCTTGAATATTCAAGCAAAGATCAAGGCTGAGCACAGGATTTTCGTAGCCTGACACTTTTATGTTAGGTGCTCTTTGTGAAATATTTGATTTGAGGGGTCAAAAATGTTAAATGTGGCCGATTTCACTTGATAGCCCATTAATAGGCATCGACTGTACCCAAACTCGATTTTTGTAACCTAAGAACATCTATATCATGATACTGTAATTAGAAATAAGTGCTAGTGCATCTAATTTTCTGATTTGTGTGTTGTTATAGGGTCTGTTGACAAAGGGCCCAGTAGGAGGTGGACTTGGGAGGGATGACATTCTTAGAGACTGTCTTGCCTGATCCTGTTTTGCCTCCTTTCCAGTGACCTCTGAGGGCCTGATTCAGCTGTCATCTTGATTTACACGACTCCCAAATCCGCATCTGCCTTTTTTTTTTTTTTTTTTTTTTTTTATTTTTATATTTATTTTTGGCTGTGTTGGGTCTTCGTTTCTGTGCGAGGGCTTTCTCTAGTTGCGGCGAGCGGGGACCACTCTTCATCTCAGTGTGTGGGCCTCTCACTATCGCGGCCTCTCTTGTTGCGGAGCACAAGCTCCAGACGCGCAGGCTCAGTAGTTGTGGCTCACGGGCCTAGTTGCTCCGCGGCATGTGGGATCTTCCCAGACCAGGGCTTGAACCCGTGTCCCCTGCATCGGCAGGCAGATTCTCAACCACTGAACCACCAGGGAAGCCCCGCATCTTTCTTTATGCTTTGAAAACGTAGAGCTACACATCACTCAGCTGTTGAATACACCATCTGTCTTCCCTGCCCGTATCTTCCAGGCCTCGCATCTTCATTGATGAGTCTTAGCTCTCCAGACTCACTCTTGGCATTTACATGCATTCTCTCCACGCTTCTCCCACACCACCATTCAGACCAGGTTGTGTAACTTCTCCTTTGTGATTCTAGGATCTGATCTTTCGTCTTCATGCCTGCTGCTCCTCCCACCCTCATTCAGGCCAGCCTCAGCTTGCCTGGCAATGCTCCAGTAACCTCTCGGGTAGTCTCTGCACGTCTGTGGCCCCCCCACTTCCCACCCTCGTCACACACACAGCATTCAATCCATCTCTAACCTCTGTGGAATTCCTCTTCCTGGAGGATGGTGTGGTACATGATACCTCTTCACTCCATTCCATCCACACTCATAGGCTTAACCACCTTCTCTCACTTTGCAGCATCCAAAGGTTAAAGGCTTTATTTTCTTCCCCGACGTTCAGAGCCCTCAATCGTCATCTCCAAGTAAGGCCCTGCTTCGCCCATTCCTCTGGAACATTCACAGGATCTTTATCATATCCTGTCTTTTATAAGACATATCCTGTCTTATTCTTTGAAGACCTGTCTTATCTATCCTACTAAATCCTGAATTGCTGGAGAACAAGTGCTTTTTCTTTAACTTACTTATATCTACCACATGCCATTATAATCAACTGACCAATAATGCATACAACTGACGTTTACTGAGCATTTACTATGTGCTGATTACTCTTTTGAGTGCTTTACATACATATTTTTTCTCATTTTAGCTCATGAAAAGGTATTATTATTATTATTATTTCCATTTATAACAGTGCACATGGAATTCAAAGAGGCAGGAAAGATCACTTTTCTGCAACATAGTCAGGCAAGCCTTCATGACAATCCACAGGACATGGTAAGGAGGGAATTTATTGTACAGATGGGTAGCTGTGAAACAGGGGCATGAGGACATGATTGGGGAGGGGGCGAGAATTGCAGGGTAGGTAGAGCAATACATGGGACTGTAAGTATGATATCAGGGGTGAAAGAAACTGATGATGGGAATGAATACTGCACCTCGGCAAGCAGCAGGAAAAGGAGTTCCACAGAGCTTGGTGCCCACAACCCTCACTCAGTACTCAGCACAACGGGCTTTGTATTCTTCTGCTCCTTTTTACTTGTCTGTCCTGTCTCTACCACTAAACCCTGAGGTCCTTGAGAAAGAGAAATGTAGCCGATTCATTTTTGTAGTTTCAACATTCAGTCTGTAGTACATGCAAAATCAGTGTCATTTGTTGATGACCATGGAGCAAAATTTAAAATATTATAACAGGCAGCCTTCCCTCCCTCAATAGAAGCCGCCTTCCTGTGAAGCAGGCGGGAGAATAGTGTGGAAACCCTATCTGGAGGAGGGACTTTACAGAGTACAGAAGGGCTTCTCAGTCCCCACCCCCGCCTTTTTTTTAAACCAATTTGACCACATACATTGTATTGCCATAACCTCTGTCATGAGAAAGGATGGATTGGGGTGATTATAACTAGCACTCCTACTAGTTAAGTTCTGGCTTGATCTTGACATTCCGTGGAATGGTCGCCAGGATTTCAGTGGACTGTTGTTGTTGTCATTGTTAATGATGGTGTTCTGCAATTCTGTGCTACTAAATTGAAAAAAGCATACCTTACTCTTTTAGCCTGCATTTCAGGGAGTTGTGAGCCCTGTGTATTTTGTCAGGCTGTGCTTTCATCAAGTCTCTGTAGCAACATTAGAGCACAGTGGCTGATCGTCAGCTTTCAGGGTGTCAGTGCTGTACAATAATCATAGGTAAGGGCTTCCCTGGTGGCGCAGTGGTTGAGAGTCCGCCTGCCGATGCAGGGGACGTGGGTGTGTGCCCCGGTCTGGGAAGATCCCACATGCGGCGGAGCGGCTGGGCCCGTGAGCCACGGCCGCTGAGCCTGCGCGTCCGGAGCCTGTGCTCCGCAGCGGGAGAGGCCACAGCAGTGAGAGGCCCGTGTACCGCAAAAAAATAAAATAAATAATAATAATAATAGGTAAGACAAAACAAAAACTTATCACGGCAGAAGAGATGTCTATGGCCACCTTTGTGGTGGGCATGGTGTTGCTGGCCAGCACTATGTTTTTGTCTACTCAGGCTGGCTGTTGGCTACCAACTATGAGATGCTCCCTTGCTGACAAGCCTCCCCCACTCTGTACTTTACCCTCAGGCTCACAATTTGCCGGATGCAATCTTGTTGAGAAAATGTGGTCTTTATTAGTGTTCGGCACAGATCGAATTTTCTTTGTCCGCTTTTGCAGAGCTGGTAGGATGCTTAGTGCGGGGAAGAAACAGGGGACAGGTGACAGTATGAGGACAGGAGAATGGGAGTTTTCAGGTGCTCAGAACCAGACTGCCGGCTTAGAGAGATGATTTGAGCACACCGGGTAGAAATAGCTCATTGGCACCCATGGAACTTTTTGCAGCATTTCAGTCGACGACTAATTATCAAAGAGGGTATACTTGTCAATAAAAATGGAGTAAGTTAGTTTATAGATACATGAAAAATAAATGTATATGTCAAAAACAGCTTTTGCCCTCCAGATGTTTATGATGTGATGAGAACGCAAAACATATATATGTTGCTAACCCTCAAAGTGATATGGCGGAATGTACGACTTTATATATAATATTCTATTTTTCGTTGTGAGGCTGTACTGCATATTCTCATGTATATTTCTCTGTTGGTCTCCACCTAGCTTTGTCTGTTGCCTTGGCTCTGTTTTGTTGGTCTAATCTATTCTACAGAGAGATTTGTGAGTGGCGGGCTGCACCTACTCTTTCTTCTCCCATACGCTGTCTCTTTAACAAAGGCCCAAACGTGTGACTTTTTTCCCACCTAATCTTGATGGTGCCTGTTATTTTAAACAGTTCCTCGATTTATAGGTATTACTGGGTAGCTTCTTAAGCACAGATACAAATGCTTTGCGAGTAGAAATGAAATGCCAGAGAATCTGTAAGAAATAGAAATCATAGTCATTTAAAATAGTCATTCTATAAAGAACTGTAGAAAGGCGAAACTAATAAATACTAGCGTGAGCATTAAATATTCACTGCCTACCACTTCTGAAATGGTACAACAGCATCATTTTTTAATGATGGGTAATGATAAAACACATCAATTTTAAATAACCTGTTTTCTCCTTCCCTCTTTCCAAAGCTGTGAGTTGGCAAGCTTGAAATTAAACACAGGTAATGGTAATAACTAAGCTTCTGCTAAACAATCATGGAATAGACAGTTTGTTGTCTGGATGTTCTGTGGCTATTTGAAAAGACTGGGAAATTGAAAATTGGTGCTAATGGGATCAGCTTGAATTTAAAGAAAAAATACATCTCTGTTAGTGGCAAGCAAGAAATGTAGAACCTTAAATAGCAAGTGCACCATTATCCTCTAATGCATTCTTATTAAGGTTCACCAAGTCCTCGTAGAATAGTTAAAATGAACCTTTAACTATAACACATTTCTACTCCTTTCCCTCCAACCCCCCTCTAAAATCCCTTTAAAAAGACTTCTATTTTTAGTTGTGCTTCACTTGTTATTTAATAAGTGATTTGCAAAATACAAGAGGAGCAAATAATGATAATATCTTGAATTCATATGTTTCTTTGCTATGAAAGAACTGTATATACCTTTCATCTTCAATCTTATATGCCATGCACATTTAATTGACAGAATTTTCTCCCTGTCTTATAGATGGGAAACGCTAAAGCATCTGTTTCCTAAGCTTATGTTGTAAAGTGGTTTAAGAGCTCGTAAGTCCTGAGACGGGGAAACACAGGGTGCTGTGGGACTGAGCCTATCTGGAAAAGGTGGAGTCCGGTCAGGTCTCATGCAGGAAATGGTATCTGAGCAGAGATCTGAGAAATGAATTGGAATTAATCAGGCAGCAAAGGGGTGTGAAGGAAGTAGGGGAGAGCAGGTTGCTTTGGGAACACATAGAAATAGCTATATCCCTGCAACGATGGCGAAGCTGAAGGGACAACGTGTTGCTGAGCAATGATGCAACATGAGAAAGGGTTTTTGTGTGTGTGTGTGGAATTGAAAGAACTGGGTTTCCCCAAGTGTTTTTTGATAATTCTGAATCTCAAGAGAATGGTGGCTGACCCTTTAGAGTGATTGAAATGTGTAATCTTGATTGATGGGAAAAAATACGTTATGTACCTTTGCTGAAAGAGACCATGGTGGGGATGGAGGGTGTCCTGAGTCAAGTTCATGGGAAGGGGTTTGTAGAGGAACTAGCACATGTGGGAAGAATCAAGACAGGGACAAAAGGAGGAGCGCTTGTGGGGAAACAAGTCCAGGTTGGGGAGAAGACACAAGCTCTGCACTCCTATTGCAGCTGCTGGGTCACTGGGAAGCGACCCCACCCAGGAAGTCCTGGTACACAGAGATGCTTGAAGCATGTAGCTGGTAAGGAAAGGTAAAATGAAGTTAATAACAGCATGAGGACTGTATACATCAACTCTTCCGAGGGATCTACTTCCTTTATACGCCAGTTCGAGAGCTGGCTGTTGTTCCTCCCAGCTTTTGTTGCCGTTGTTGTCACGCACCCCGGTAGGTTTTAGGCACCGAGCTACAAAGGACAGAAACATTGCCAACGGCATTACTACCCTGGCCCATTGTCAAGATATTATATTAACAAGTTGTGTGAAACTGAAATAGGGACAAGGGGAGAAGCAGACTCTTTTAAGTCCAGCCATTTTGTTTTTCAAAGGACAAATCTCCCTGGGTGATAACTCGCGGATTGATGGGGATAGTGAAATGGCACTCAGAAAGGAGAACTGTTAACACAGTGTGCCAGCAGAGCTGGTGCTTGGGCTTAAGCACCTGGGCCGTTCCGTGATTCAGAGCAAGAAATGAGAAACGAGCCCCGGTTGTCTAAAGAGAACCTGGCAGGAATAGTCCCTGGGTTTCCATTTGAACACGACTCCATTAAGAGATTACTAACTAAGAAGCAGTAAGGTTTGTGGTTGGATAAGCAATTGAATCAAACCCGCAAGCTCATCTGGATGAATTCACAGGTTCCTCTACCTGCAGAAGTCAGCTGGGATTACACACATCTGATGGCAATATTTAGGAGTGTGGGGAAGGGGGTATGATTTTCCAGGGAGGAAAACAGATCTTGAAACCCCACTGAAGTGTACTGTGATTGGGAGACTTCTCTGGAGAGAACAGAATTTCTATTAAATGGGCATGCAGATCACCACTGTAGTATGTCACTTGTACGTCTTTTGGTGACACTTCTTTGTCGTGTACTTTCAAAGATGGCATTAAATTTGTCACTTGCTCTAGGCGTCCTCTTTCTCTAGGCGATGTTTTGATAAATGTTGATGAGTTCATAACTGTAAAACCAAATGACATTTACAGCGTGATACACGCTTTGCCCATTGCATAATTCTATCTAATGGCTTCGCATGTAGTAAGGCATTTACCATTTACTTTTGTGTAAAATGACAATCTAAACCCCCAGGCCTGAATTTTTGTTTTTTTACACAAAGACTTAATTAAAAACCAAACACAATTTATTTTTGTATCTGGCATTTAAGGTACCTAATTCTTTGGTTAAATGTGTGATAATCGTATGTTTCTAGTAACAAAGATCAGTGGGTTTCTTTTTTTTTTCCCCCTCTGTCTTTGAAACATCAGTGAACTCGTTTAATTATCAAGCTGATATCTGGTATGACTTCTTGTTTCTCGTTTCTAGTTAAAAGAGCTATTTTGAAATTTAGCACAGAATTGAATTATGTGTTCAGTGAATGGGGAACATTTAAGAGGCGTTTCTAAAATTAATGTGGTAGCAAAATGATAAACCACCGCGGAGGTCTAGACATACTTAGACAGTGGTGATGTTTCGAGCCTGTTGATTGTGGTCGGGCAAAGTTTTGTGGGCTTTTACTTTCTGGTTTGATGTTTTCTTGTATTCTGACATCTAGCATGGAGACAGTCATTTAGACCTTTTAGAGCACTTAGGGTCATAAAGGAGGTGACTTAATACAGCAAAGCAGTTTTGTTCTCTAGCCTGCATGTCAGACCAGAAATACAGCTTCTAGTATCTCGCTGGGATATCTACTGTGTGTTCCTGGGTAGACAACTGAGTAGCTCTTGAGGAAACAGGCCTGTATAGTAGTGGTTTATCTTTCCAGCCCTGTCTTGACCCTACCACCCTGACATGAAGTCCTCTGACTTGCTTACCAGTGAGCAGAAGTTCAAGTTGTTCTCTCCGTCTGCCTGTCCATCGTATAAACGTCGTGATGTTGCTTTCTTTCTTCCAGACATAAATAAAGCTCCATCAAAATAGGTCTCTTCTCAAGTGTTTGATCATAAGAATATCCTTGCTTTGAGTCTCTTCTGAAAAACAACTACTGAGTTATTCCTGAATATCATGGAGTTTGTCCGCCTGCAATGGCTCCTATTGGAGCCTATTGAAAACTTAAGCTTTGTGGAATGCTGGAGAGTTAAAAGATTTTCTTTTTCTTTTTCTTTTTTTTTTGAGGTTAAACTCATCACGATCTGGTTGTTGTGTAAGTTTCATTTAGTTCTAAGTGACTTTTAAATTAATTTGTGGGGTTTTTTTTCATATTATAATATGAGCACCAGTTATTTATATGCACTTGACTAAACCTGAAGCCCAAGGGAACTAGTTGATAATAAGCAAAAAAAAAAAAAAAAAAAAAAAAATCTGTTTAGAGTGAGTGAGCTCAAAAAAACCGATTTCTGAGCTGGGATACAACAGCTGAAGACATGTCGCAGCTGAATATAATCCCTTGGCTAGGAGGCTTAATAGAAATGAGAAATGCAATGACTACAATTAAAATGCAGGTGTGAGACCGTGGCTGGTGTCTCAGGTCAGGATTTTAATAACGCATCTTTGAACTGCTTTCTTTTGCCTTTAACAAAATCATAGAGCAATAGTCTTTGAAAGTTTGTAAAAAAAAAAAAAAATCTATAATAGAAGAACTGTTGTTAAACCAACATTTAAGACCTTCCAGAGAGCCTTCAGAATTTATTGGAAGAAGGGACAGAATAATTTTCTGAGGAAGAGTGGTTAAGAAGAACCATTTTCATGCTTTTAGTCTGGGACAGGTGGTATAGATTAATGTTGAATACATATAAAATCTATTGAGACTAATTAAAGATGCATATCCACATGGAATACCACATCTCAGTGGGTCTTTGGCAGCCAATCCAACCAGCGCATACAGTGTTTATGCCAAGCATTTCTCTAATTTAGCCAAGAATGGTATTAGTGAAACTTCTGAAAACTGCCTTGAAAATCCTTAGTCTCTTTGTATTGTAGAGTCTCTCTTTAAGAGTCTCCATCTCCAAGAAGGACTTCTTTGAATAGAGAAGATTATAACCTATGTTCACCTGTAATGGGTACAAATATACAGCAATACAGAGTAAGTAGTTGGCTGTACCTAGCCCAAAATCTTATATGTAGAAGAGCTTCAATTGAATTATATGGCAATGGCTATAATTATATATCTTGGCCCTTTACCTCTTGGGAAGACATCCATTTGTAACCCGGTGCTTAGCCCAGTGACGATGAAGCTCTACTAAGGACCTGTCTCTGGTGTTTAATCCAGGACAGTGAATTGACACATCAGCCCAGAAGCCTCTATCCCTCATCTAGGTTGGCTTAATACCCTTCGGTGACTTGGTCATTTCTCACAAATGCTAATGAACGGTTCACTTTGACACTGTCGACAAACACAGGCTGGTTGTTGTATTCAGATGTTTTTCATACCTGCTAATGAATAAACTCCCAACGGTTCACAGGTGGCTGAAGGAAGCAGCAACTTGAGGTGTATCCCCAAAATGATTTACTAACTGTGTCTTAAACCAAGAAAACGGGATTTTAGAGAAAGTGGGAGCGTTTTTTTTAAATTCAAGGGTCAAAGTAAGGAGGATTCTATTTTAAATAAAGGAACTTAATCATCTTAGATTGTACTCCATATTGAAGTTTTTATTGGGAGTAGAGGTAAGAGTAGGGAGTACATACAGGCAGATAAGAGTGCCTGTTTATCAGTTAATAAAAGAGGTATCGACAGTTGTCCATAGAGCTTTCCTTTAAATAAACATTGAACTGGAGCTTTATTGGGCCATCACCTACCCAGTCAGTAATGGGCTTCAAAGAGGCCACCCTTTCCAGTCCTTTTAAGATTTAAGCCAATAAAGCAAATCCTGTAGGTGCAGCAAGAATAAGGGGGAAATGTTCTGGAAGAAGAGGGGAAGGGGCCACCCAGAACTTATGACAAATAGATTAATATTTATAGACATCAGCAGTGGTCTCTTACCAACATTTATAACTCCCAACAGTGGCAGATTGAGGGCTGAATCAACATTTTTCCCCCTCTGTAAAATAATAAATATGGTAAAGTAGCTCTCAGAACTGCCTTTATCATAGGGATAAATCAGGACAGTTTGTGTTGCAGGAGAGACTTAAAACTTATAAATATGTTGCCCTTTAGGCTACTATTCATCAAAGTGTCTGATATGAAATCTAGACTAAAGGCTTTTGTTATTGTGCCTGCTTATTCTCTTTTAGAAGTATAAATTGGAAAGAGCACAGTCATTTTGGTCACACTGGCCTGCTGTGCTACTTAAATTCATGTCCCTTTTGGGACGTATTTGAGAAGGAAATCGTGGGAGCTGACTACTGCACACTTCTACACAAATCCTCTTCATCCCCTAAACCTTCCTCGAAGAAGGCATAATTTCCAGCAGGAAAAACATAGCACATAACTGCCTGACAAATGGCCTATTTTGGTGCAGTCAACTTTCTTTCTGAGATACTAGAGCAGAGAAGTTGTTCCTTAAAAGCCTCATAAAATCCAGAGGGACCTAACTTTCCTTCTGGGGGCTCCTGTCCAACTGTGCACCAATGGGCATGGGTTCTTCCACTGTGCAGAGTGTAAGCAGGCCTGGCTGGTGACAGATGCTTTAAGTCACGTGACCTGATAGGTATTATTGCTGGTGAAACCTCATACTGCTTGGCAGTTCCAAATCTGAATTTCTTGGCTTCTGTGGTTTGGAGTCAGAGTGGAGGCCCCAGCTCTGCCCTCTCCTCCCCGCCGCCCACCCCAGTGCCTTTAGATTTGGGATCACAGATGGTATGTGGAGAACCCCACAGAGTAGGTACTGAGCAGTTTTCTGTTTTGAATGTGTAGTACGGCTCCTGGTTTTCAAGAATAACTAACTGGGAGCACCAACCTCACTTTGCCCTTGAATGGTTTACAATTTAGGAGACCTGAATGACGGAAATGGAGGGCCTACAAAGGAGACATTGAAGCCGGCTGCAGTTTGATGATTTGCCCACTTGGCTGGGGGAAGCTGCTGGTGTAGAGTTGCCCTGGGAAGAAACGCCAGGCTCCCTCGGGTCTGCGGGTTGTTTCTGACGGTAGTTAGGGGGAATTTAGAGAGTTGGGGAGCTCTCACTGACCACTTGGGGTCCTCTCCTGCCATATCAACGTTTCACAGGAGCACAGTGTGGACCACTGGGTTAGTTTGGATTTGCTTGAATGCCAGCACGTCGGACTGACGTCACACCACGATGCTAGATCATGTGTGGGGATAGTTCTTTCTTTCTTTCTTTTGGCCGCACCACACAGCTTGTGGGATCTTAGTTCCCCGACCAGGGGTTGAACCCAGGCCACGGCAGTGAAAACACCAAGTCTTCACCACTGGACCGCCAGGGAAGTCCCATGGGGGGGATAGTTATTCTTGGAATGCCAGTCTAGGAGCCATGTTAAGGGAGAGAAATACTTCGAGCCAGGGCATCCAAAAATACCCGTCCCTATGTGATACCCAAGCATTTTCACCCGCTGCTGGTCAGTGCAGCCAACCAGAATGGGGCAGTGATGTGATGTCAAGATCTACCCACGTGAGGGACTGAAAGGAGGGCAGCTTGGGGGTCCCACGTGTCCTGTCGAGTTGGTGGCAGTTTGACTTGCCAAGTCAAATTTCTCGTCCTCTGTACGAGTCAGAATGCCCAACCTTATCACCGGTAACTGACTCTAAAGAGGGGCTCAGGACCAGGAGAGCACAGGTTTTCTCTTTATCAGATGTCTTTAAAGCCGCTTCGCAGCACATCCCTACGATTGCTAACACCATTATGAAGATTGACAGTTTCATCAAGAAAGCAAAGAAGAAAATGTGCAGACAATAAACGGACGCAGTGCTGGGCCTGGCTCCGGGTCCTCTCAATAGTACTTCCAGAGCACTGAGCCGGGGGCTGGGGGTCCTTTGCTCCTCCCAGACCTGGGGCTTTTTTACTGAGCACAGAGCCCGAGGTCTTTGGTAGCCCCTTTCCTGGCACTAATAGGTACTCTAAGACTGACTGAGGAGAGAGCTGAGAGAGAGAGAGACTGGCTTTGTTGTGATGGTGAGGATTTTTTTTTTCTTTGCATGAAGAAGATATTCTGAGAATAAGCCTCCAGTGTTTTCTAGCAACTTTCCCACCTCCCAAGCTGAAATACATATCCCTAGGTCTGCAAATATTTTAGTACAGTGGCCAGACCAAGTGGACCCAAAGCTCAAATGTAAAAATCAAGAATGTCTTCAAAGGACATAGAGCATCTCTGAATTGTGAGCATGTATCCACAGCTGAGAATTCCAGTCACCAGCCTCTTACCCCCAGGCAGGTGCCCCCCAAATGTGTGGGCTGTCACCTGAAAGGCCAGCGGTATGATGATTCAGTGCAAACCCATCAACACCACTGGCAAAACAATTCTTAGTAAAGACTTGCTGAAAGATGGTTCCGTGAAACCATCGCAGAAGGGAGCCACTATGTGACACCACCACTTCTCTGAGTTTGCTATGTGTTAACAATATATTCTCAGTGGTAAATAACCCTCTGCTTACAAGACCAACCTTAGTTACTGAGTTTTGTTCCCTTGAGGTTTGAATTCAGCCCCATGACCATGTCATAAACACAGTTCTGACCTCCGAGGGGGCTATTCCTAATCTTACTTCTTTTGAGTGTTCTTCTCAAAGGTTAAACTTTCCACCCAGCTCGGTTGCCTTCTAGTCATCATATTCTTTAAAGGAATCAAAGGGGTTAATTGGTTTCTTCAGTAAGGAGATTTGTGTGGAAGAAAGCAATTTTAGGTTAGTTTGAGTAGTAGCCAGGGAAGGGCACTGAAAGGGGTGGCACGTGTTTCTGTTGGGCAGATAACCTACATACAGCTTCCACAATGTGTGATTTCCAGCGTATGCTGAAATAAGAAGTGCTTATTTGATTTATTTCCCACAATGGTATGGCATTCTCTTCCTAAGTGGCATTTCATTTGCAAGCCAGGTACTGTAAATTTGAACTGAATATGTAAGTAAATATCCCTCAAGGAGATAGCGGACTGGCTGGCCTCGGCTGAGACTATACTGCTCAAAATGCAGCTCTTGGCTTGTGGAAAAGGCTCCACACCTGAAATGCATAAGCTTCCAAAAGGGGGCACGTTGGACCAGCCAGCCCAACCAGCTAAAGGTTAGTCTGAGCTATAATTTTGGAGGGTCACCTACAAACAAAGTCATATTTGGGTGATGTCGCCTACATTAGCCCTCCAGCACTTCAAATTATATTCAACCCATTGGAACTGCTTTGGACTTCCTTGTTTGGGCACATCGCCTTAGTGCAGGCAGCTTGGTACATTATAGCTTTTACTGTAGCATCTTTGCATGGCAGGGACAAAGACAGTGACAGCGTTTCACCAAGTCCTAACAAGATTGCCTCTGTGCATAATTGTTAAACTAAAGGGCTGTCGATCCACTGATTTGGAACAGGCAAGAAGCTTAAAGAATGGAGAAACCCCATAATTGCAGAGTAACTTGTATTCTGATTTATTATTTATCACATCATGGTTAAAACAATTTCCTACAGTTTTATGTATTCTTAATATTATTTTGACATTGAATTTTCAATGTAAGATGCAAAGGCAGGTTTCAGAAACTTTTTAAACATTTATATATTCGGGTAGTTATGGGGGAAAATCCCTTTTTTATTAAGGTACAAAATGCATGTTTATCAAAATTCATCTCAGATTCCATTTAGAAATAAAGATATCTCGGCTTTGAAAGAGCTTACCGAACTACAAAGGATGACAGATATTACTGACAGAACAAAAAGTTATGAATGATAAAAGAACCCAGGAAATGTTTATACTCATGTGGCTATAAGTTAGCAAGTAGTAGAAGAAAGAGTGCCGTTCTTTGGTTTGCATAGAGCAGGCACCGAGTTGGTGAATATGGAAGATAACACACAGTGTACGTTGTGGTGTGCTTCATGGGGAGGTATCCAACATCCTCTGTGGTCCAGTCCTGCGTGGCCGGGGGCCCCCACACTGGGTTTCACTGGCTGATGGATGCAGACATAGCAGTCAGGATGACTGGCTGCTTCTCTCATCTCCCATAGCAATGATTAACAGGAGGCCAGAGGCAGAGTAGGGCAACACAGTAAGCCTTGTGCAGCGATCCCAGCTGAGAACCAGAAAAACGGGGACTTGTGAATGTTAGTTATGGTTCAGAGATGTTACATTTCGCAGCTGTGAACAGCATCCGTGGAAGCCACTCTGAAGGACAGTTGCCTGGTACTAAGGCACAGCTGACTATAACGCTGTGTTTAAGTACAGTAACCGGTTCACTGGAGTAGTAACCAGTGGACCCAGGCACTCTGCACATCCTATTGGCGGATGCTCACGACACACTGGACGTTGGCAGGTGGACGCTACTCATCTACACGAGTAGGTCTCGTCTCTCACCACGGTGCTGCTCAAACTTCAGGAGACATCAGACTCACCTGGAAGCTTATTGAAACAGATTGCTGGGCCCCACCCAGAGAGTTACTGATTTAGTAGGTCTGGATGGGAGCCTGAGAATTCAATTGCTAACAAGTTTTCCTTGTGATGTGAGACTGTGGTCTAGGGACCACGATTTAAGGACACCATCCTGCTAGTTGAGTTATATGCTCACCAAGAAGCAACCTCACTGATTCTCAAACCATTTGAAAGAAAAGGCTTGGATTTTACACCAAGAGGTTGGTCAATGAAAGTACAGCTATATGTTTTAAATTAAAATAAAATATTTACAGCATGTAAAAAGAAAATGTAAATGCAACCCTAGAAAGAATCGAGATAGTAAGAACAGCTTTATTTTAAAAAAAAAATTTGTTTTTGTTTTCTGTGCTTCCCCGCAGTGTCATGTTTTTGACCAATGAACTGCTGGCCCCAAAGACATCTGATAAGACAATCTATACTGTAGGAGGAGCGTTGGTGCTATGGCACAGGGAGGTGTGGTCAACGGCAGAGAGGAGGAAATCTTTTTCACAATTTTATGAGGGATCAGTGCTGGGGCATGTACGAACGTAAGAAATAGGTTCAGAAAAGCATTTCCATATGGATAGAAACAGCACTCAGTGACTGCCGTGAGCAGTGATGAAACTGTAGGAACTTAAAAAAATACAACAACAGTAGGAATGGACCAGCCACGGTGCCCAGATTTGGCATAAGACATAGAGGCCCAGGAAGATTAAGAGCCAGGCATTATTCTCATTTGCAGCAACATGGATGGACCTAGAGATTACCATACTCAGTGAAGTAAGTCAGAAAGAGAAAGACAAATACCATATGATATCACTTATATGTGGACTCTAAAATATGCCACAAAACAGGAACAGACTCACGGACATAGAGAACAGACTTGTGGTGGCCAAGGGGGAGGGGGAGTGGGGGAGGGATGGATTGAGAGTTTGGGATTAGCAGATGCAAACTATTATATGTAGCACGGATAAACAACAAGGTCCTACTGTATAGTACAGGGAGCTATATTTAATGTCCTGTGATAAACCATATGGAAAAGAATATGAAAAAGAATGCATATATATGTATAACTGAATCACTTTGCTGTACAGCAGAAATTAACACAACACTGTAAGTCAACTATACTTCAATAGAATAAATTTTTTAAGAAAAAGAGCCAGACACTATTCTAGGCACTGGAGAAGGAGCCAAGAACACACGAGTTCCTTCCCTCAAAGAGGTTAGACTCAGTTTTTTTCTTATGAGAAAAGAGGAAGATTTCAATATTGGTATTGAATTCCTAAAAACAAGAAGATGTTAGGATTCCTTGGTTTTAAAAATTATCAGACCATTATTCTCCAGATAAAGCCGAGGCTGTCTAGTCTACTTTGTTTCAAGTGCAAACACAATCTACTGAATGCCGTTAATTTTCCTTAATGCTGACTGGCTTTGCATTACTAAGGTAATGGTTTGCATGTATCCATTTCCTTCCTAAAAGATGGAGAAGTGCAACCATTTGCTTGCCTCCATGGCATTCCTATTTGGTAAGGTCACCCCACTTGTAGCTTATCCTCGTTTTTTAGGAAATGAGGATAGTAAGAGAAATCATCATTATCATACAATCTCCAGTGTTTATTGAACCCTTATATCGTCAGGCCCTGGGCACAGTCATCCTCTCATTTAATCTTCACAGTAGTCTTCTGCAGTGGTTCCTTTTTTTTTAAATTTTTAATTGAAGTATAGTTGATTTACAATGTTGTGTTAGTTTCAGGTGTACAGCAAAGCGATTCAGATAGATAGATAGATAGATAGATATACAGATATATTCTTTTCCAGATTCTTTTCCCTTATAGGTTATTACAAAGTATTGCGTATAGGTCCCTGTGCTATACAGTAGGTCCTTGCTGGTTATCTATTTTATACATAGCAGTGTGTATATGTTTATCCCAAACTCCTAATTTATCCCTCCCCCTCTTTCCCCCTTGGTAACCACAAGTTTGTTTTCTATGTCTGTGGGTCTATTTCTGTTTTGTATATAAGTTCATTTATATCATTCATTTTAAAAAATTCCACATATAAGCAATACCATACAATATTTGTCTTAATAGTTCCATTTCTGTAGATGACAAAATGGAGGCTCAGGTGAAATTACTTACTCAAGGTCACAAAGCTTTACAAGTGGAAAGAGGACTTGAGCCTAGATCCATCTGACTTCACCATTCCTACCACACGCATCCTTGTACAGGAGCTTTCATTGTGTTTGTGGAAACACTAGGTCTCTTAAACCAGCGCTTTGCACAGAATGTTTTTCTGTGGTCTTGAGATAGGGTACACCTGTCCTTGGTCACTGCAATAGGTTACAGAGATGGAAGTGACTATTTTAGAACTGAATGTGCCGTATGTTAGCCCATAGAAGGGAGCCATTGTTGAATGTTTGTTTTTTCTAATTGTGTATATTAAGTAAAGTGACTGCACAAACAGTCCTCTCCCGCCTGCTAATCTGCTATAAATCAACCTTCAGATGTTAATAAAACAAGTCAAGACAGACGAAGTTCCATTTGTATTTTAAACTCCCAATTCATCAGGGTCTCCTCCTTTATATCTTCTGTGCGAGTGTCCTTGGTCTTAATGTAGCTGGAAGATAAAACGCAGATAAAAGAGCCATTGTCTCAGAAGAGCATTAATAAAAAATGAATGTTGATCCTAATTGAGTGGTATTTAAACATACAGGGTGGAGGCTGCAGTCTGCAGTGAGCATCTGAGTCTCTTAGAATTTGACTCTCTGTCTCATCTTCCTCCTCTTATTAGTGTGCCCTTACCTCCCAGCTGCCTTACAAGAATGTAAATGGTCCTTCGCACTGGAGTTAGAAAAGGTTTATATAAACATAGTATGACAGCAGATTCCCAGATCTTTTGCTATGGTTGTTCTTATTTTGAAGCGATGTACTTTTCCTCTCCTTATCTTTTTCTAACATCTGTTTCAAAAATGTTGCTCAGTTGACTCTTTTGCTGTTCTGTCTTTTTCATTGTTTGCCTATTTCTGCCGGTTCCTGGTAACTTTTAAAGTTCTCCCTAATTTTGTTGTGCTGAATGTAATAGAAAGAGCTCCCAATGGCCAAGGTGGAACAGTTTGCACAGTGATATTAATCATGCTAGTTATCAGATTAAAGCCAAAGAATAAAATAAACATCCATTTGAGTCCATACTAATATAAATAAATGACTGAATAAAAAAATAAACAGATGGAAAAAAGGGAAAGCTCTTCTACACAACAAGAACTTCAGTTAAAGGAGTGGGAGAAATTAAAAATTACCACTTGAACACCATAGTAGTGATTGTGCTACAGGCAAGATCCATCCATGAATGCTAAAATTAATGAGCGAAAGTTGAAGGAGAAAACAGGATAGTTGCATAGCCTCAAAGTATCTCCCCCAAAATATTTATTAATTGCTCTAGTGATTTGAACATGTACATATATCCACAAATTCTTTAGATTTCTCCCTCTAGGAGGTACAGCTGAATTCCTCTCCCCAGGAGCAGTGGGCTGGACTTCAGTGACTCCAATTCTAACAGATGGAAAGGGAAGAATAATTATTTTCCAGTGGTGAAACCTTCCATATGTCACCATAGCCAAGTGGCCAGGGTTAACATCACCAGTAGATACTGACACTGTGTCTATTCTCATGTGATGTGAGAAGGGTACATGACCTCTGTGGTACTCTTCCCCCAATTCCATGACCTCAAACCATTTATGGGAAAACGTTAATCAAACCTAAATGGAGGGACATACAAAATAGCTGACCAGTACTCTTCAAACCGTCCAGGTGATGTGGTGGTGGTATTTACAGTGTCAATTTTATAGTTTTGATAATTGTGCCATGTTCACATTAGGGGAAAGGAGTTTATTTGAACTCTCTGTACTATTTTTGCAACTTTTCTGTAAGTCTTAAAGCATTTCCAAATAAAATGTTAAGAAAATGACACCTCAAGGGCATAGAAAGCTTAAGGTAAAGAAATGGTCAATTGAATTCTCTTTTATTCACTCATTTATTCGTTCGTTCATTCAGCAAATGTTTGCTGCCAGACACTGTATGGAATCCTGAGGCTATGGTGGTGGGTAAAAGATACGTACATGCTCTTCCTTTGCAGAGCTTGGTACAGTGCCTTGGTCAGAGGAAATGTTTGGTCATCACTTGCTTCTGTTAGTATCACAGTTTAGTGGGGCATGTGAAGGTTTAAACAGGTGCTGAAATAGGACAAGTGGTGTACTTATGGGAGCACGTAGGAGTGGTACTTAACCCAGTTGTGAAAGACTATAAGGGTTCCCTGGTCATTCTTTGTAATATGAGTAAACCCATTGTTTAGTCTTCCGTTTAAAGTATGTTCAGTGTTCTCTGCAGGAATGACATACTCATGACCTAAATTTTGAAGTTGATTTCATCTTCTTAGTTTCTGAATGCCTTAAAAGTAAGAATAGTGTCATAAGTGTTTTTGTGTGCCTCAGATCCCGAGAGATGCAAAGAGTTTTTGTATGAGGTCAAAGGGGCCTCAAATTCCTTTGGGTCGGAATCACTATTACTTTGAGTTATATTTAGCAACAAAAAATATGTAACATAGAGTATATAGATGCTGCTGTGATTTTTAAAAAATTGAATAGTAAAACTATACTGGAGTGCATGAAATTTATGATGTTAAAAAGATGTTCTCGATAGATGTGGAAATCAGAACAAATACATTTGCAGAAGGATTTTCATTGCAGCATTTGTTAGAATCATAAAACTTTATGATTTATAAAACTTTATATATTTAGAAACAATCTAAATATATAACAAGAGCAGGATGTCTAAATTACTTTTCTGGTATACTTATATGATGTGCCGTAATACAGTAATTAAGAATTTTATACACACACATGCACGAGCACACACACACACACACACACACACACATGCATGTCCCATATATGGAAAGGAATATACTAAACTATTAATAGTAATTATCTCAGAGTTGTGGTATTTTTTTGTTTATACTTTTATTTTACTTTTTCTTCCATGAGTATGTATAATTTTTATAATTAGGATACGAGTTAAATTTTTGAGAAGGGTATTAATTCTTAAAAGTGGTCAGGTAGAGGTCCCAGGACTCCTAATGCAGTGGTTGAATAACCAACGCTTTCAGTAAGATGAGAATCCTTCCAGAGGATTCTCAGGAAAGCTGGCCTCATTCTTCTTGTGTGGCATAAATAATAAGTTTATGTTAGCTTCATTTCTGTGCACCATTTCTCAGTATGCTTTTAAACAATGTCTTTGATGGTTTTGTGTAGGAAAAAAACATTGCGTCCAAAATAGGTCACCCTCAGGACACTTAGCCCACCTCATGGCTCCTCTCTCACGGCTTGTAAATCTCAAGCATTGAAAAGTATTTGGCCTGTGTAGCAAGTGAGTGAATTCTACATTGCAAATTCCTAAAAGGTACGGATAGTCTCATTAAAAGCATTTGGAAATCTTTTTCTTAAAATCAGTTACAACCTGGTAAATAAGCATGGTCCCTCATTTATCGGTGTTGGTCATTCTCATGTGACTATCTCACCTATTGTGAGCAACTGTGCCCGTCGTTATTCTGAAGACTTAGGTCTGACCTAGGCCACTCAGGCCATCAGGCACAAAGGTAGAAGCCCACTGGCCACACTGGGAGCTTCTTGATACAATATGCTTAGGTTTCAAACCAAAGAAGGGGGAACAGTTCTTAAAATGCTAAGCCCAGCCTGCCCCTGACTCATTCTATGTCCCTAGATCATTAGAGGCTGTCCTAAGACCAAGCCAGAGAGGTCAGTCTAAGCACATGCAAACAAGAGGGTGAAGAAGAGCTGCCATCTTGAAAATGGAGCAAATGATGGAGAAGCAAGTCAGTTGATAAAGGCACCAGAGCTCAAGACAGAACTGAGCAAATGGGAGGCTAGAACCAAGGTGGAATGAGGAGGGGAGAGGCATGGATCCAGGAGTGGGAGAGGGAGGCAGTGATGCAGAAGAGTCCAGGAGATCTTTGGATGGCATGATTTCTGCTTGTAGTCTTTTGAGGAACCCTTCCTTTAGCTCCACTTGGGCTGTACTCAGACGTAAAGCGGCAGACTTCTAACAGCCAGGTGGGGACCCTAGACCTGCTTTTTTCTGTAGATAAAGCAACTTTCCCTTGGGGAAGAAAAATCAAGTTAGAAAATTAACTTGCCTCCTCTTTAAAAAAAAAAAGCTTTCTAGGACATCTATAACTAGATGTTTTCTTAATGTGTTGAGCAGCAAGCATTTAAAATATATATATGTGTGTATGTATATATATAGTGCTTTTCATCTTCATTTCACCCAAGCTAAGACTCTTCCTATTGAAAGATGGATGGAGAAAACAAAAAATATGTGAACCTACCATATCTCCTTAGATTTATTTAGCCTTTGCCTCCAAAGAGCTCAAATATCTTATCGATCTTGGTCACGTGTTATAATAAAAGTAGATTTTTAGCCTTTTGACCTCACCTCGCAGTGTCCATGTCAAGGGTTACCAGAGATGGTGTTGGACCCAGGGCCTAGTTCTGAGCCCCACTATATTATATGGTCCAAACCTTAAACGGATAGTTGAGAGCCAAAGCCAGGTTCCGGACTAGGTAGGGAAACAAAAACTCGTGACACCGTGCAGCTGGGATTCTCTCTTTGACCTGTTCACAGGCCTTTCATTGAGCCTTGTTTACCATGCTTTTCTTGTGGTTTGTGACAGATAAGAACTGTATTGATTCCTAGCATCTGCTGGCAGTAACCTTTGAAAGGGCAGGTGGTGCCATCACCACAGAATTTTATCTATCAATATCGGAGTAATAGAAAGACAGGGATGACATCTAATCACAGCACGGCTGGCAGATCATAAATCTGAGCTGATATGGTACTAGTAATGGGCGGTAGAAAAGGGACACGGATTAACATTCGGATAAAGTCAGGGGGACATTTAGATAGAAAGGACGAGATTTGGCCATGGGAAAAGTCCTAATGGGAATGGCCACCCTCACAGAGACATGAGGAAGTTAAGTATCTTGCCCAAATGTATACAGCTATTAAGTGGCAGAGCCCCTCTCTGAGCCTCAGTTTCCTCACCTATAAAACGGACACAGTGAAGGATTCAGTAAGATGATGTGTGCCAGTTCTCAAAGTGTGGTCCCTAGGGTAGCAGCATCACATCGCCTGGGAATTTACTAGGAATGCAAATCCTTGGGCCCCACCCCAGACCTGCCAAATTAAAAACCCCAGGGTAGGGCCCAGGATTCTGATGCATGCCAAAACAAGTTGAGAACCACGGGTGTGGCAAAACACCCAACAGAGTGCCTGGCACAGAGCTAGGGTTCAAAGAAGCAGCATTTAATTGGTGCTTTTTTAAATTATTAATAGTATTTAGCCTTACCATTTATATTAATAATGTATTCTGCTTACAAACTCTACAATCCTCATACTTTTTTTGACTCTCAGGTGAATTAGTAGGAAAAAGAAACATTTTTTGACAGATAGACATTTGTGACATGTAAGCAATGTCATAGGACTGGATATCTAATTCCTACACTCTGAATTACAAGGCTAGAGGATACCAGCATTCTAAAGGTTAATGTTCGAATGTGTGCTTTGGACATATCGATATTAGTGCCTTTGACATGTCGGGAAGCTTCCAGCCTGGACAGTGAATAGTGCTACTATTTAATAACATAAATGGAGTCTCTCTGATTCTGTAAAGAAACGGCCTTCCTTAGGGCCCAGAATATATAGTCCCTTCTGCAGTTACACTCACAGTATTTTTAATCATTCCATGTTTTCATTATATCCCAAGTACAAGGTGTTACAAAGAGTCCCTGGTGCTGGCAGTCACTCAAAAATTGACAAATCTAAAAAGTGAATAGAACAGCAAGTAGCCCATTAGAGGTTTTCTTTTTTCTATTTCTTTATTTAAGAAAAAAAAACTTTTTTAAAAAGAAAAACTGTCTTAGAATGTTAGGAGGGTTGATTTTGGCTTCTTAAAAATGAAAACTAGTAGTAATAAAGTTCCCCAATTGTTGGTCTTTTCTCTGTAGAAATTATGGCTGTGCACAACTGTGGCAGTTTAACTGTGTTTCCACGAAGTATGTAATTCACACGCTAAATGTGACAAGCGTGACTGCCTGTAAACCCAACGACTTTTTTAAGAGACTGAAATTCAGAACATTATTCTCTCTGAAACTGCACTTTAGTAACCCAGCAGAAAACCCTTCAGATGTATTCTCCCACTACAGGAAAGCCATCTGGGTATGCCAGGAGTAAAAATCCTGAAAGCTTTCATATAAGAGCACATTGGTTAGGGGAATGAAGTGTGAACCAATTGCAATCGCCATATATTAAGGAACAGGAAGAACAGAAACTAGATCATGGCAGTGACCATTGTGCTGCTCCACCCTCTCTTCCCCCCACCAAAAAAATAAAATTAGAAAAGTTTATTAGGAAACTTACACAATGGTTGAAATTCTAAACTTTATATACTTAAGTTTCAGCGTGATAGGAGAGAACCTCTCCAAGCTGAGGTTCTTACACTTAGGTGAAACCTTTGCTTCTTTGCTTTCAAGGTAAGTGTCATTTCCTCCTGTGAGCTGGTGCTAAGGATGCTGTTAGCCTGCATCCGGAAGGCAAGGCACATTCACTCTAGCATCCGCTCCAGGCTGATCCATGGATGTTCATTAAGAGGCTGTGTAAAAGTGAAACTCTTGTTTACCTTTTCTTCCCCTGAACATTCTACGAGGCTCTTTCTGTGTCTGCTGCTTTCTGCCTACAGCTTATGACTCTTATTATTTCCCTTAAACCTCTGTTTATGTCATTACCTACAGTTTTGCCGCAATTTTGTTTTTCACAATTCCGGTTTCTGGGTGTTCCCAGAGTACCCAGAATTTTGTTTTATTTTAACATCTTTACTGGAGTATAATTTTATTTTAACATCTTTATTGGAGTATAATTGCTTTACAATGGTGTGTTAGTTTCTGCTGTATAACAAAGTGAATCAGCTATACGTATACATATATCCCCCTATCTCCTCCCTCTTGCGTCTCCCTCCCACCCTCCCTATCCCACCCCTCTAGGTGGTCACAAAGCATGGAGCTGATCTCCCTGTGCTACACGGCTGCTTCCCACTAGCTATCTGTTTTACATTTGGTAGTGTATATATGTCCATGCCACTCTCTCACTTCGTCCCAGCTTACCCTTCTCCCTCCCTGTGTCCTCAAGTCCATTCTCTACGTCTGCGTCTTTATTCCTGTCCTGCCCCTAGGTTCTTCAGAACCTTTTTTTTTTTTAGATTCCATATATATGTGTTAGCATACGGTATTTGTTTTTCTCTTTCTGATTTACTTCACTTTGTATGACAGACTCTAGGTCCATCCACCTCACTACAAATAACTCAATTTCGTTTCTTTTTATGGCTGAGTAATACTCCATTGTATATATGTGCCACATCTTCTTTATCCATTCATCTGTCGATGGACACTTAGGTTGCTTCCATGTCCTGGCTATTGTAACTAGTGCTTTTGCAGCAAATTTTATGTCCTGGACACAGAGTGAAAAAGTCTGCTGTAATGGGGTAGTATAGATTTCTTTTCCCCTCCCTTCAGATTGTATAGTTGAATCTCATCACTTTCGTAACAAACCTGGGCTGCCTCTTTCAGTTTTCATTTTAGACTGCTTGCTTTATTTCCCTATTTGTTGTTTTGTCTTCACTGGCTCAACACACACGAGCACAAAACGTACAGTAACAATGAAACCAAAGAAGCAAAAATTAACCAGAGTGCAGCATGCAAACTTACAAACCCACTGAGTGTGGGAGCACCAGCTGGAAGAAGTCGGGTTTTTTTGCAGCTGAATGCAGAATAATCTATCTGCCTTGGTTGCAGTCAGCTAGCTGCTTTGGGAGAGGATTTTTCATTTGTGTAGTGGTGGTTCTGTGAAACTTGGAAAAGAACCCAAAGTTCTAGTTCCTATTGACTTCATGAACGATTCACATCAATTCATCGTCATCGTGCAAACTTGAAGTCGGTTTTTACAGAAGGAGAAGTTGCAGAAGCCATGTTACTCCCTGGAGATGGGCCTCACTTGGTGGTGCGGACTTACCTTCTTCTTCACCCCATGACTCACTGATTCACTAGTTTCCTTGAAACCTGTTGTCTAGGAACAACACACTTCTTTCTGTATTCTTCCTTGGTTAAGCCATCAGTCTCAATGTTTATGATCATGAGAGAATTGCTGTACTCCAGGCCAGAGCCCCTCAAACTGTAACGCACTCATGAATGGTTAGAGTCTCTTGTTGAAATGCAGATTCTGACTCAGTCAGTCTGCTGTGATTTGAGATTCTTCATTTTTAATCATCTCTCAGGGATTTTCAAAACTACCGGTCGACCACACTGAAATAGCAGGGCTCTTTTGGGGGTGAGGGTTGCAGGGGTGGAGGGACACCCAGGTACCCTAATTCTATTTTTGGTACAAGTGAGGCTGCAAAAACCCATCTCCGTGGTGAACAACAGTGGTGATGAGAATGGGTGTGTGAACTGCCGTCCAGCTCCTTTTGAAAGTTAGCTCTTTGCTGGTCCTTCCTTAGAAGGCCACTAGACACTAACTGGAGTTGAACAGAGGTGACTGAGGGACACCCAGGGCCCCCTTAACGGAGCTGAAAGCCCACTAATGTGCCTCACCTGGAAGGGCTCCCCACTCCTCCTCACTCTCCCTCCTCCCACCCTGAGCTCTGCCGTTCCCCCCTCTGGATTCCCTTACCTGGCTCTTATCAGCTTCGAGTACTCTGTGGCTGAAGTCTCTTAACTGATCTTCTTGGCTCCAGTGTTTTCCCACCTCCCGTCTTCCCTCCCTCTCTGCACAAACGTTATCTTTCAGAACACAGGTGTGATCATATCACTCCCTGGATTAAAATCACTTAATGGTTCCCTATTAATTACAAGATAAAGTGCAAATTCCCTAGCCTGGCCTGCAGTGTCCTTCAATATCTGGACCTAATGACCTTTCTAGAAAGCGCCCCTTCCTGGCACTCTTCAGAGCATACCACACTCTTCCCTTTGTTCTAAACACACCACGATCCTTCCTTCTAGTGTCTCTTCTTCATCCTCTCTGGAATTTGCACCCCCATCCTGACAGGGTCATTCCTGGCTTCTCCAGTTTCCCATAGTGCATTAGCATCCTCGTGGCTTATGAGTCTCACCACACTGTGCTGTCCCTGTACGTACACATGTCTGCCTCCCTCGCAACATCGGGAACTTCATTTTTTTTGGAATTTTATTTTATTTATATTTTTATACAGCAGGTTCTTATTAGTTATCTGTTTTATACATATTAGTGTATACATGTCAATCCCAGTCTCTCAATTCATCACACCACCACCACCACCACCACCCCTGCCACTTTCCCCCCTTGGTGTCCATATGTTTGTTCTCTACATCTGCGTCTCTATTTCTGCCCTGCAAACCAGTTCATCTGTACCGTTTTTGTTGGTTCCCCATACATGCGTTAATATACGGTATTTGTTTTTCTCTTCCTGACTCACTTCACTCTGTGTGACGGTCTCTAGGTCCATGCACGTCTCTACAACTGACCCCGTTTCGTTCCTTTTTATGGCTGAGTAGTATTCCATTGTATATATGCCCATCGACAGATGAATGGATAAAGAAGATGCAATACATATATACATCAGGAACTTCTTAAAGCTGGGCTGTTTACTCTGTTGACCACTGGAGACACAGCACTAGGGCTGTTTCTTTTCGACCTTGTGAAAATATCTGAGCCATGGAAAAGCAAATGGTTAGTTTCAGAATACAACAGACAATTGGAATTAATCATTTCAAAAGCAAAATTAAGGAAATTCTTAATTAAGTTCACTTGAAGTTCACAATTATATTTAATGAGAGATATGGGTACAACTTAATGTTTTGATGTTAAGAGACTTGTCTCCAAAAATGAGACTGCCTCAGTGTAAAGGTCTTAGTAACTCCCCTAACAAGCATTGATTAAACACTTTCTCTGTAAACTGACTCTCTGTCATGCTTTGGGAATACAAAGATGAAGAAGATGGTATGACTGTTCTCAAGGAGATACAATAATTATAATTTTTAGACCCATTTTACATGTGTAAAACCTGAGGCTTCAAGAGCTTAAGTAACTTTTGCAAGGTTTAGCAAATAACTGGCAGTGCTAGCAGTTGAACCTAGATCAAAATATTTTTAAAAAGGAAACCACCCTGTAAATAAATGACCATAGAACTATCGGTGTAATAAGTGCCAAGACTGACAATTACAACACACCATGAGCCAGAAGTCTAGGAACGTGGGGCGGTATCAGAGCTTCATGGGGAAAGCGAATGACTTCCAGCTGGATCCTGCGGCATCCTCCATGGTCAGTTTACCTGCCTTTATACATAGCTTAGTAATAGATGGGTTTGAACTAATAATAATAACATTAAAAAACAAACTAGAGTCAGTCACCAATTTATTTTTATTGGTTTGCTTCCTACATTCAAAGGTGTATTTTTACCGAAGAATATCTATTGGGCTTCCCTGGTGGCGCAGTGGTTGAGAGTCCGCCTGCCGATGCAGGGGACACGGGTTTGTGCCCCGGTCCGGGAAGATCCCACATGCTGCGGAGCGGCTGCGCCTGTGAGCCATGGCCGCTGAGCCTGTGCGTCCGGAGTCTGTGTTCTGCAACGGGAGAGGCCACAACAAGAATATCTATTAGTGTCAAAGTATTATTGTCAAACTAAGCCAAATATTATTGTTAATTAAATTTTGTCTGTGCACTTTTCTTTCCTCCAGTGTCAAATGAAGGGGGAAATTACACCCCCCTCATGCCACAGTGACACACCACTTAGTGAAGGTTACGTGTCTAGAGACCTCAAACATCCTGGATTAGTAAGCAGGAAAGGTCTTAGCACCAGTAGCTTTCTCAAAGCTCTTGCCCTTAGTAATAAAGGAAGGAATTATCTTCAAGAAGTGACAGCCAGCATTGGAGGGAAGCAGCAAGGACATATACAAGCCTGACAGCTGAGATTGTTTAGAGAAGGGCCACATAGTCCTACGTATGTCATTAACTCATGTCATCCTCCTTAAATAGGAGCATAGGACAAAGTGGCAAGTCAGCAAGCTTTGTGGAAATTGTTTTTGTTTCATTTCATTTCGTTTTAATTTTGGCCTTCAGAGAGAGATTCAATGGTATGGAAAGCTCACTTTTGTGGAACAGCGTATTCAGTAACTTGATATCTGAGGTGTTGACTGACGGTTGAGGTTTTCCAGCAAGGGTGTTGTGTGTTACATGACTAACCTAACATGTTAAACACTCCTTAGAACACGGAAATTGTCCACTGAACTAATCATGACCGTATAATTAAAGGAGGGAAAACAGAAAATAAGTCATGTTTGTAGTGCTATAGATTGAACCTAATTTTAAATGTTCACTCCTCTGCCTGCATCTGCTATTCACCTTATACTTTTCATACTGAGGATGGTTTTAGTTTGCAATTTAACATTAATGATGAAGATGTTTTAATTTACTCTGTGCTTTTTTAGTTAGCCTTAGAATGAAAAGAATGCTAGCTAAAGCTCTGAAATTGAAAAAAAAGGATTCCAGCAGATCATGGAAGCTCATAAGAAGGTCCGAGCACTATAGACAGAGGCTGCGTGGAGATAGCCATGATGCTAATGAAGAAGCTGGAGAAGGAAAAGATTATATCCTTTATTTAGCATTTTTGGAGCTTGAAAAATACTGTTACTCACATTTCCTCACTCGATTCTCATGATAACCTTGGAGGAGAGATGCCATTTACCCTTTTTAAAATGTGAAAACAGATTCAGAGTTTTTCCCGGTTTCACCACCAGTAAGCTCAGAACTGCAGCACAAATTCCTTTTTTCCGAGTTTTATGGTCTCATTTTCCTTAGATGCCTCTGAAGTGAAAATAAGGTACAAGTGATGTCCTTATCACACATCTTCTAATTTCAGTGATGATTAATCAACAGCCCACATTCAGATGATAACTAATCAAGTTATTTTCATAATGGCACCACTTTGGAGACTTGCAGGGCCCCTCTGACTGACATAGGCTTTCCGCCGGGGACTCGGCAATCAGGAAAGTAGAATCTGGAATCTCCTTTGGCCACTCTCCATATGCAATCCCTTCATCAGACCCCGGCTTAAGAAGAGCTTTCTAACTCATATGTTTCTTCTCAGACTCAGCTGGGACCAGAGGTTAGAAAACCACCACTTGCTTTGTGACGGACGGATAATAGAGGGAATAGCTCACCATAAGGGCCTTAGTCACAGAACCCAATTTTCCAGCTAAGAAACTGTCATTTCATAAAGTAGTCCAAAGCTGCTTGGATTCCTGGTAGGAGACGTGAATAAGCTGAACGTTGCCACGTTATTCAGCATGATGCTTATCATGGATTTACAGCTGTTTTTTCAACAAACCATATTACACACGCTCGGAATACCCTCTAGCATAAGAATGTGAAACATCCATCCCCTCCCATTTCCCCGGTTTCTGTTCCTGTAGTCATGTCAATTGAGGTTGACATTCACTCTGAGTCCATATCTGATGTGTTCCAACTGATATCCTTACTTGCTTGTCCTGTCGGCTCTAAGCTTTAAATTTGGAAGGTGTTCAGTGGCTCTTGTTGGCAGGAAAAATGAACGAGGAGATGTAGAGAGAGACTGCTATTACAGCCAAATTTCAGTCACATAGATTGTCAATACTAATGAATGCCCTTGAAGCAGACACTCTCAATGCCTGAAGTTGGAGTTGAACTGCGTTTTGAGTCGGGACCATTCGGCAGAACAGACATCCTCTCTCTAAATACTAAAGGACCCGTATTTGGACTCTGGTTATAGAGCTAATTATATCGCTGTCACATATTGGAACATGCTGATTGCTGATGGATAGGCTTCAAATTCCTTCTAAGCTGTATTATTTTAGTTTTAGTCCTAGCTCATAGAAATCAGATACAGTAGATTCTTCCATTAGTTCCCCACCGTTCTTTTAGCATCATAAAATAAAGCCTCATTAACATACTGTAATTGTGACTAGTGCCACAGTTAAATAGACGGAGGTTTGGATATTGGTTCCAGCCACTTATTTAACCTCTCTAAGTCTCAGTTTCCTCATCTGTATAATGGGGATGATGATAAGATACTGAACCACGTAGGATTGCTGTGAGGATTAAATGAAATAACACAAAAAACAACGCATAGCGCCTGGCACACAGAAAACATTTTTAAAGTATTTAGCTATTGTTATCATACAAATAATTAAAATAATGCTCCCTCCAGAAATAATGGGCGTTTTCTTGATAGTAAAAAAATTAAAATAATAATGAACGCTTTAGAAATGTGTTTCTCTTGCCTCCAGACGTGGAGAAAAGCAGTCACTTCCCTTTTCTTTTCTGTGTGTAGTAATCATTGTTACATGTGATAAGCCTTGTGATTTTAAATATCTTACACTAATTGTTAGTCTTTTAACACCCTGGAGGCAAACGTAAAGAAAAAAAAAAAAATCAGCTTTTAGTAAGTTGAAGCAAGTGACCCGGGTTTAATAATGGTACCTCTCATCGAAGGGAAAGATGATATTAAATTGGGTGCTTAAAAGCAGGGTATAAAAAATAAGGGAACTGCACGTGCCGTCTCCGTTGAGACTTGAGCTTAAGGGTTGGGAGGAAATTCAATTTAAAGCACTTTATAGAGGGGCAGTTATTGTAAACAATCTGCATCTCTAAATATGCTTAGCATGTAGGGAAATTGAGAAGCATCAGTTAAGAAGAGACCACAGTAGAGTCTGCTGTCTCCGTAGCTTTGAGACAGAAATTCGTGAATTTCTTTTCAATTGGTTAGAAAAACAGGCAACATTATATTTTCTTACAGAGTGAGGGCTCACCAGAGGCTGCTGCTGTGTGTATAGTAAATGGCTTGGCTGCCAAGGTCTCTTCCCGGGTAAGGAAGAAGTCCAAGTTCCCTTAAGTATTTGTAGGAATAATAGAACCTAATATGTGTGTCGTCCTCTGTGGTTCTCAAATATTTTAATGCGTATTTTGAGTTTTAATCATTTAAACCTTTTGTTTTCATGATGAATAGCTCATGGTTTGAGAAATGTGGATAGTTCTCTATATGAATTAAAATCGTCCATTCCCATTATCCCAGGCTTCAGCTAACTTTGGGACCAGTGACCACCCCACTGGATGGTGTGAGGGTCTGTGCTTCACCAGTTAGCGGCTTCCACCTGCACAATGCATCCATTTTAGAATGTGATTTTCTTTCCCAGTAGTCCATGCTCATGGACAGCAGAACCGTGCAACTAGTTTTCACTCTGCAAAGTAGCCATTTAATGTATCCCAGGGAATGGAATAGCATATTATCGGTTCATTAGCAAAGTGGTTGGTGCAGAAGAGCAATAGTCGGCCTTCAGCACGCTCTGTCTGAAAGAGACAGTGTATTTTGAAATGCTGGAACACTCCCCCCTTAGAATTGCTACCGCAGCAGAGCAATATAAAACTGTTCTTTTATTCTTCTTTTGCCATAAACGAGCATCACAGAATCAAATCCATTGAGAAGAAACTCCTTGCTTTGCCAACACAATTAGTTTTGTAAGAAGCCTCTGTATTCAGATTGTTCTCCTCCAAGGTCCAAGTTGGATGGCTGTGGTTATTTTTTAATTAATATTTTTTTAAGAGGCTCTTTTCTCCCAAGAGCCTCTAAGAAGATTTAGCAGGCTTAAAATGACTGTTCCACAAGGTGATTTCAGTGCCATCTCACAAGCAAATAAAACAGTGACTTTCCCACTTTGGGGGCTCTGTTTTTTCCTCTCTCTTTTAATTCTCAGAAAACGTGTCCACTGGAGGAAGTTTTTCTTCAGTGTGAGGCTGTCTTCTCTCCAAAAAAGATGCTATCTTTTTGATGAACGAAAATGCCATGAAACCTGTCCAGCTATGAAAAGGAGTGAGAGGAGAAGAAAGTCTGGGATTTTCACATTTCATTGTGAAGAGCAAAAGGATTCAGTGATTATTATTATCTTTTATGGTTTATTCTTATATTCCTCTTTCTTTGATTGCCTTCGCTTCTTGGATAAGTGGATTTTAATGGAAAAGCTAATTCAGATCTTCACGTTTAGTGGACGGGTATCACTCCCCACAAACATTCTATAGAGGGCACTGAACCCTCTGCGCTTTATGGGGTCAGGCAGCTCAGATCATAAGCATCATAATTGCTTGGCCCTCTTGGTGCTGTGGGCTCTGATTAAAAAGTCCTATTGAGCTCAGTCTTTTAAGAGGAAGGCTTCTAATGCGATGGTTAAAACTGAAAGAGCATAGGCGCAGCTGCCGTAACTACTTTCTTTTGTCACAGTATTTCTGGAAAAGAGTTTTCACACATCTAATCAATGTTTCCTTTCACAAAAGAGATTCTCATCCTATATGTAAATATCACTTGGACTGTATTGACCAACAGTCAATACAGTTGAACTGCTTGACCGCGGTTCTTCAGCCTTAATGCTGAAAACCAGTAGACCCAAAGGTAAAAACAGCTTGATGCTTATTAGTCTTTAAAGTTAAGGCTCGGGTCACCTTTGGTTTGGCATGGTATAAGAGCTCATTATCTTGGAAGAGAAAAGCAGAAACAGCTCTTCTTACAAAAGAAAGAGCACAAGATTAAAGGATTTCATGGGGACAAGAGAGTCTTGACATGGTCCTTTGCAATAACTTTTGTCCTGTTTTAAATCCTGAACTTTCCAATTTGTAAGGTGATGGTGGAATTATCAAAATCTATTCACTAGGTCGATTTTGTTAGCCTTAGATCCATCAAACCCTGGGTTTGGGAACTCTGAAGGCAAAATCTGGCCGTGCTCTTTCAGAGCTACGCCTTCTAAAAGGGATATTGCTAGACATGAGATTTGCAGAACTGGACCTTTGTGTAAGTTGGTGTGGCTGAACGCGTCGTGGCAAGTCACCACTATGAGCATCAGTATTCTTGGCTGTCCCTCCTTCGTGTGCATTTTCGAGTTAAAGGTGAAATTCCATCTTTAACCCCCTTGTGGTTGTCTGAACAGTGATTAATGAACTAGATGTGATTCCTTGCAGACCTTTCAAAGGATGGATGAAGGATGGAATTTCAGCCTTGTTTATTTATTTTTTTTTTGAAACAGGCCTTTTGCATCATACAGCTTTTAAAATCAATGTCCTTTTTTGAATGCTGAGAAAACAAAGGGAACTTCTCAAAAGTGTATGCAGCTTGACACAAGAGGCCTTAATTGGTGTCAAGGAGATGTTGGGATGAATGGGGAAATGCCCATTTAGCTGGTAAGACTGAAAAGTGGAGCCTTGTTCTGAGCTCTCATCTCAACGTATTTAAACTACAGCAAAACTGAAACATATTTGCAATATAGATCATAATGACTCCAAAGGAGCCATTATACTCTATTATGTAATTACATAATCAAAGCATGCATAGTAATCAGCTTTTGGAATTCAATGCTAATCAAACATACCTCTAGTATGTGTTTAAGCCAAAATAGAGAACGTTAATTTGCCATTAGTCAACTGAACAAGAATGTGTACACAGAATATTCATGAATTGCTTTATGTTGTGTCAGATGATATTTTTTTGTTTTGTGTTCAGGGGAAATCAACAGTTTTAATTGAAGAAAAAGCCAGCACTGAGGGAAGATTACTCTTTAACTTGCCGTTCAAAAATTTGCCTCACCTTTTCCTGATTATAAAAGGAGATTAGATTAAATTCAGTTGTTTTTTTCCTTCCATAAGCTCAAGTGATACAGCAGTAATTATATAACAGGAGATTCTTAGGAGATCCTGACCATCTCCATGCCATAGGATAAAGTGTTATGAATACTACACTTGAAACAAAGCTTTTAATAAAAAGAATAAACAAACAAACCTTGAGCATCTATTGCTTTTGTAATTAGAAGCAAATCAATAAATGTTATTTAGAAATAACCAAGAATAGAAATACCTTGATGAGCCATCAGGAGATGGGGCCTCATACTTGCCATGTGATCTTACTTACATATCTCCTCCCTGGGCCTCACTGTCTTTATCTATAAAATGAGAGAGTTGATCTGGAGGTTCCTTTTAGTTCTGTTGGCCTTGGTTTCCACAAGACTTCTATGAAGAAGAAGGTGACACAGAGGAAATGCTTTGGTCCGTGCCATGTACTCTTGCCCACTCAGTTATCTGTTGAGTTGGTTTGTCTTATTTTAACTCTGAGCTTGTGAACTGTATGGTTCGCGTTCATAATTATTTTGACCATTGAGTAGACAGTCCTTGGAGCAGTCAACAAATTCGACTTTACTGTTTGGGATAGCAAAACATGGATGAGGATCAAAAAGGTTAAGAGTAGCTTTGTAAACAGCAGACAGATTGAATGCTTTTGATTTTAAATAAATACTCTAGTATTCACAAAGGTTGAAGTATTGTCTCTCTTCGAAATAAAGAATTGTATTTATGTTGAAGAGGGCTCACCCTTAACCTTAATCCATGGTTGATAGACCCATCGTTTTCTGTTTCGTTTTTTTTGGGCCGTGCCTCGCGGCACGTGGGACCTCAGTTCCCCCACCAGGGATGGAATCTGCGTCCCCTGCAGTGGAAGCGTGGAGTCTTAACCACTGGACTGCCAGGGAAGTCCTGGACCCATCGTTTTCGACACAGGTTCTCACTGTCTTTTATTTGCACATTGGATGACTGAAAATGTTACTGTAATATTTAAAGGGGTCTAAATTCTTTCATCAAAAGCTTTTGTGGCTTGAACTTCAAATAATTTATTTTCAAATTACTTTTACTCTAATTCTTATTAATTCAAATAGGTTTCTGATTTGATATAAAACTCTGTAAATGCAAGGAACAGTTTAATGAATTGAAAGATAGGATTGAGTCTTTTAAAGGAAGTGTACGAAATATGCTGACAATAATTGCTTAGATAGAAATCACATCTTAATGGCTTTGTTAATGATTTATAGTGAACGCTGTGTTTACGTTGACTTGGAGGAACATGTGCAGTTAGAAAGATTTCTCCCTCTGGGTTTCAGCAGAATCTTAATTTTTTTTTCTTTTCCTGAAATGTACTCAGTTCTAAGGCTAGCTCTCAGAAACGTTAGCAGGAATTGCAGTGCCTCTGTTGGTGATGGTTGTCTTTGGGTTGGGGTAAGGGGTTTTTCTTTCAAGTTGGGCACGTAACTGATATGGTTGTAAAAATGGGATCCAACAGAAATGAGAATGGGGGAAAAGCCGTTTGAAGCTTTAAGACACAGGGCTCACATACCAATAAGAAATAAGTGTTTCAAAAACATGCAAGTTTTTTGCCTCTTTAGAAAGTCTCAACTTAGGTACAATTTGGAGGGGAAGAATTAATAACCCCAAAGCTGTAATTAGTGTAAAATTTCGATAACTCTGGTGGCTTTTTTAATGGCTACGTTGATCATTGGCAGGATGATTTTTTTGTTGGTTTGGTTGGGGTTTTTTGGACAGCCTGTATTGTTGGTTGGACTTTTGCCTATTTAGGCAACCTGACTATGCTGATTTCATGTTAGGTTCAGCCTTCCACACAGCAGAGGATTAAAAAAAAATGTTCCCCTAATACGATTTTGCAACTGAAAGAGTAGAACAGGGGACCTTATTTGCTCTTTCTCTGGTCAAGCTGTCTTCCCAGTAAAGAGTCATTGGTGCTCCTTGAGTCAGGAAGAGTTTACATAGTTGCCATAGTATAAACCGAATTCTGTTCCAACTGTGACTTGCCCTTTTATTATAGACTTGACTGGAGAGACTTCCCCGGTGTAAATGAAGTGCTTTATTTATTAACAGCCAGGCAGCGGGGGCCAGAGCCCTCGGTGCTGGGAAACGCTGGCCGTGCACTGGTAATAAAGGCATTCTCCAGGGGCAGTGTGCTGAGTGCTAAAAGAAGGAAGCAGTAGTAAACAAGGTGTTTTACATTCAGGACAGTTTCTCTCTCATCTTGAAGTGTGTAATTGTGTTCTGGATAAATTATGGAAATAAAAAAAATCAGAAGTTGCTTATAGGGAAATCACCCTCTTTAAAAACAAGTAAATTTTCCAAGGCAGAGCCGGTAGAACCTTGGCAACAAATCTTGAGGTTGGCCGGTTAAAAAGTACAAACTGTATGGGCTGGAGAAGCTGATGTAACTGGGTTCAAACACCAGCTCGGCCACTAATTCAGGAATTAGTTGAATTCCATTAGGCAGCTTATTTCAATTTCTCCGTGTCTCAGGTTCTTAATCTTTAAAGTGGAGACATTGAAAACTCCAGGAGTTTGAGAAGGAAAAGCGTGCAAAGCCACTAACACAACGCCTAGCGTCAGAGCAGCATACGTTCCCTTCTCCCAGTCCCGGTGCCTGAGAATGCTATTTCTCATTTCAGCTTCTTGCTCGAAGATTTGCCCCATCACCCCTTTCAGGCAGTTCTCTTGTTGGTCAAATAGATTCCAGCCCAGGCTTAGTGTTCTGTGTAATGCATTTACATAGTGTTTATAACAAAATGAGGTTTCAGGAAAGAATCCATGAGTTAAGTCAACTGATGATTGAATTAATGGGGGATTTCTGAGTCCACTGCATTCCCAAGCCCACTCCAGCCCTAATCAGCTCAGCTGAAATGGTCTTTACTGATCATCAAAATAAATTTTATCTTTTTTTTTTTTTTTTTTGCTTTAGGTAATATGCTTTTTCTTCCTTGTAATGAATGTCCTGGCAACTTCTAGAGTACTTTGGGAGACCTGCTTGCGAGAGAATGGGCCTCTCTAATGCCAGAGTTTTATTTTTAGAATTTGTGGGTCAGATAGGGAAGTTATAGGGAATACAGTTGCTGGTATAAATTAAAAGCCAGTTTGATTCCGTCTCTTAAACCTCACCCACATATACCAACTAGCAGTCAAAAATGTCTATACATGTCAGACGTTGTTCCACCCTTAAAATAAATTACCTTGCTGATAACAGCCTTATTTAATGGCTACAGTATATTGTACCTACTTGATTTCTTTTGCCCAGAACGTGTGCTGTTTCTGCCCTGACGGTATATCTGCTAATTGAATTTTAGAAAATCGGAAGAGTTTTTTAAATGGACTATTTAAGAAAAGCACCAAACTTACCTGTCTGTAGCCTTCTGCTACACATCAAATTGTGTTTTGTAACAACCTAATTGTCATGATATCTGTTTCAAGGGGAAATTTATCAAGTCACAGTGCACCCTTCTGTTTGGAAGAAATAGTTGCAGACGTGAGCAGAAATTATTTTTACATAAAGGCTTCAGGCGGTTAGGAGTACTGACATACATAGCATATTTTCATCGCTGTCATTCGCTTCCTTTGCCTCAACTAAATAGGTCATTATTATTCCATTGCAGCCATCTTATGACGCTCCAAGCATGGAGCTCTGTGTAATATAACTACTGTCCAGCTGACCCATATAATTTATTGGTGACTTTTATAGAGTGCCATCCTTGGGCCACCACCATCAGTCAAGGCACTTTGATATCTTGCAACACTGATAACTTTTTAGCACTTGTATTGTAACCATGTTAACACAGCTACGAATTGTCATTTTCCGAGACAGTGGATCTTAGGTTGGCCTTCGCAATTTCAAAAAAATAATACAGTAGTAATGATGATACCACCGTGGATTTGCAGAGCCTGTTACGTGCCAGAGCACAGCAAGGGCAAACATTTGCAGATGGCAAAAGTTTCACCTGAATGATTTACTCAGTAATGACACATTAAAGGGATCTGGTCTTATATTCTTTAATTATAAGTAATAAATAAGAATGTTTAGAGTTTTTAAGAAACGTACAAACAAAAAATCCCTCTGGTTCTGTTTTATTACTTTCCTTGCTCTAAATACAAAACCACAGTCAACTCCTCTGCTCCTGTCTCCCTTGCAAATGTTTCATAGCCTTAATATGAATATAGACAGAATATACTAGGGTTCTGAGTAAAGACTAAAATTAGAGTGGATGGTTATTTCCACAGAAACTATTCTATTAGAGCTTAATTGAATTGCGCTTGGCTTTAAGTCCCAGCATGTGCAAGATGGTGGTCAGGATCTATAAGGCCAAAGGGATTAAGGCCTTTCACTGGGTAGCCTTTCCATGTGTTTCTTTTATAAGCTGAAGATTCTTATTTGTATTGCTAATAAACTTCCTTTAGGTAGAAGAAATCTCCTCCACAATCCGGTAGACTGGTTTGATAGTCTAACCTCCTCAAGGCAAGTCCCGTGTTTCAAGACAGAACAGCATTTGAATCATGCAGTTTAATGTTTCCTTACTAGATTGGGTTACCCTGAGGAAATGGAGTATTGTCCTTTCTGTACAGACCTCCCCGCCAGGGCCAGCAAAACCACCTTGAAAAGCTTGCTCAGTTGGCAGGAATTCCTTTTCCCTGTTTTAGTCTCAGATCTGGGAATAAACTGCTCCCCCCAGCTTGGTTCTGAATTCTGTGTTTGTCACGGTGACCCACTGAGGAAAAAATAAGCATGACTTCGTCTCCTCTGATCACTCTTCCTCTTTGATATTATTCTCTAACACTCTTCAGCCCACTAAGCTTTCACTGCTGGATCAAGCTAGGGAAGATTTACCTTTTCACTTGCTACAAGCCCTGTGGGCCTCGTTCTCACACCCAGGTTACTTCCCTGGATCAGAGGTCTCAAGGTTGGGTTTCCTTTTGCTCTGCTCCTCAAGCATCAAGAATTTTTGTTTATCTGTGCCTCTAATAATTTTTTCCTTATCCCTCTAGTTGCCTCTTTTCTAATCCTCTCCCGTAGGCTGGTCTATTTCTAGGTGGATTTGGCTTAAAGCCATCTTAGACGTCCCTTCTCACACTTCCCAACTGTGTCCTGCCAAAAAAGGATGCTTCAGCAGAAATACGAGAGCAGGTGGAAATCCTCCATTTACTCAAATTGCATCTCTATTTATGCGGTCTCATTCTTTTTTTTAGAATAGTACTTATCTTTGACCTTTGTTTCTTAATGTGACAGGTTTTTTTTCAGAGAGTGAATAAGCCACCCTGAGTTGATATATAATTACATAGAGAGCTCCTTGAGAGCAGGGACCGTGAGCTTTCATTCTTGTATCCACACTACTGGCAACACGTACAGTTGCTTAGTTGGGATTTGACATCTAGAGAAGTGATGGTGGTGATGATGATAGCAGCTACCATTTATTCAGTTTTACGAAAGGTAGCCACAGTGCTAAATGCTTTACACTGATTATCTTTCTTTTTTTTTCTTTAAATTTGTTTATTTATGTATTTATTTTTGGCTGCGTTGGGTCTTCGTTGCTGCGCGCGAGCTTTCTCTAGTTGTGGTGAGCAGGGGCTGCTCTTCGTTGCGGGGCACGGGCTCTAGAGCGCAGGCTCAGTAGTTGTGGCGCACGGGCTTAGTTGCTCCGCAGCATGTGCGATCTTTCCGGATCAGGGTTCGAACTCGTGTCCCCTTCATTGGCAGGTGGATTCTTAACCACTGTGCCACCAGGGAAGTCCCTGATTATCTTTCTTAATCCTCCCAACAGCTCTGTGAGATAGCTTTTAATTACTATCCCCACTTTACAGATGAGACATTGTCTCAGGGACTTTAAATAGTTTGCCTAAAATCTTACAGCTAAAAAGCAATCTCTCTTGTCCCCTCCCTGATTGACCATTGTACCTATTGCCTATATTATACTTTTTGTTCTGTAAGTGGGAATTAGGGATCAGTTTTCACCAACATTGCAGCTTCTTAGAGGCTAGGACAATGTCTTATACTGCTAAATCCCCTGCTATGCCTGGTGCGGAATTGGACTTTCAACAATTATTTCATCTTTTGCTTTTGAAGTCTCCTCTCCTCCTACCTGTGCTGTGGATCGTTTAGGACATTTATGAGGGGCCCTGGCTACTGTCACTTATCCTAGAAGCAACAAAGTAGAGCAGATCTGGAGATAATCCAGATATCAGTGGATCTGAAAGCCTAGACTTTTTGACACGTTCTGTAAGAGATTTTCTATATGGCTGGAAGAGAGTAGTCTGTAGAAGGGGCGTGGTTCAGAACTGCCTGGAGCTTTGGGTGAGTCATGAAGATGTAGTTTCTGAGAACAGAGTAATAAAGTGAACTGTAAGGCTTCCCAGGATTTTACTGAGTTTCCAAAGGGTCATAGTCAGGTCCCCACCCCTACGCAATAAATAACGGAACTGCCTATACTTTGGGAATCTTGACATCCACTTACAAGGTGAGATTGTTTACTGAGCCCTCCCACCTACTTCTATTAAATGACCCCTTGAGTTTTCTGTGAGGTGACCAAATAGCTCAAGGGCATTTGAGCTGAGGTTCAGTACAGTCATTCCTTTGTATCCACGGGGGATTTGTTCCAGGACTCCCACGGACACCAAAAACCTCAGGATCCTCAAGTCCTTTCTATAAAAGGTATACTTTAGGGCTTCCCTGGTGGCACAGTGGTTGAGAGTCCGCCTGCCGATGCAGGGGACACGGGTTCACGTCCCGGTCCGGGATGATCCCACATGCCGTGGAGTGGCTGGGCCCGTGAGCCACAGCCGCTGAGCCTGCGCGTCCGGAGCCTGTGTTCCGCAACGGGAGAGGCCACGACAGTGAGAGGCCCGAGTACCCCAAAAAAAAAAAAAATGTATACTTTAAGTCATCTCTAGATTACTTATAATACCCAATACAATGTAAATGTTATGTAAATAGTGGTAAAAAACAACGTAAGCACTATGTAAATAGTTGCTGTCGTGCAAATTCAAGTTTTGCTTTGGGGAACATTCTGGAATTTTTTTTTTTTGTAGTATTTTCGATCTGTGGTTGGTTGAATCTGCGGATGCCGAACCCGCAGATAAGGAAGGCTGATGTATACGTATTTCCCCTACTCCGTTTGTGGGAGCTGCTGTTCCTCATGACGGCCAATACTCTTACCTTTCCATACCTCTCCAGCATACTACTTGGCTAGTAAAAACACTGGAGGCTGGAGCGTGGACATCACAACTTCTGACAGCACGTTGATTCCAGGCTTAGTTGTATTTTGCCCCTAGATCTAGCTCAGCTTAATAGACTCGTTTTGTGGACTATTGGAGAAAGGTGTGTGTGAGCCTTACCAAATGTGGCTGCTCCTGTCTATTTTCTTTTTTGGCCGCGCAGCTTGTGGGATGTTAGTTCCCCGACCAGGGCGTGAACCCACTCCCTTGGCAGTGAAAGCTCGGAGTCCTAACCGCTGGACCTTCAGGGAATTCCCATCGTGTCTATTTTCTAATTCACTTCTTGTATCTCATTTTAATTGATCCTATTAACCAAATTTTAATTGATGGAATTTTTTTCTCCTTTTTCTAAAGGTGATGGACAGAATTTGTTTACGAAAGATGTGACAGTGATCGAGGGAGAAGTTGCAACCATCAGCTGCCAGGTCAATAAGAGTGACGACTCTGTTATCCAACTACTGAATCCCAACAGACAGACCATTTATTTCAGGGACTTCCGGCGTAAGTTTCCACCTCTATAGCATTAGATGGCAACTTTTTTTCCTACACGTTGTCTTGATAGAGATTGCCAAGGCCTCCTTTTTTTTTCTTTTTTTTTTTTAAATTTAATGTTAGATGCTTAAAGTTTAATCAGTTCTTCAGAGGAAAGAAGAGACATGCAATCATAATCTTCCTACTTAATAGAAACCTTGAATGGTCCTTTTTTAAAAGTAAGGCAGTCTTCCTTTGCAATAGGAATTGATTGTAGTAATTCAAGGTGAATTGCCGTTGAGTCCCAAATACTTAGCTGACACAAACAACTCAAGTAGGGTAAAGCAAGGAAAATACAGCATTCTCAAAGGTAATCTGTTTGGTCCGAAGACTGAAGTTTCCTAGGCAATCTGTGACTATAAAGACAAAACCAAATCTCCTGTCACCATAGCCTGTGGTAGATGGAGGTGCCCATGTGCTGAAATCCTTCCAAATATAAGATCGCAAAAGCCAGTAATCGAAACTTAATTGTATATCATAGCAATGGTTCAAATGGGTGTCAGGATTTGGCAAGAGCAAGAATCAGGTCTTTAGAAAAATTGCGATATGAGAGCATTGGTGCCTAACCAAAGTAGGTGTCAGGCATGTCGCCTCCTGCACACTTGTCCCCATTCTCCCCAACACCTCAGAACATTCATGACCTGTGGAAAGAGTTATGAACATAAGGAACATGAAGAGGACTATGGAGGGTAAAAGGAGAGAAGCCAGCTTCTCATTGTTAGAATGAATTTTTGTCATTAGTATATACTGATCTAGCCTTTGCCAAATTAATATAAGGATTTTAAAAGTGAATATTAGACATCAATAAAAAGCCCGCGTACATTACTTTTGGGATGACTCTGACTTCCTACTTTATGTCTCATCAGTTTCATCCCCGTGGAGCTGAACGCAGTTAGAAAATGGGGTCAGGTCTTAAGGCGCCTGTAGGCCCCAGGCCATGGACTTTTTGGCAGTGCCACCTCAAACCACATGAAACACAAAGATGCATCAGAGTTAAATTGGATTGTTTTGCTATAAAGTTGTTTTTTAATGATTTTCATTTTGCTTTTGCAATTACTAATAATGCTGTTTTAAAATTTTCTCTCATAGTATTAGAACCTCTATTTCTTTTAAGGCCTCAGATTTTTAGAGACAATTTAAAAGCCTGTAGGTTCTACTCCCTGAAATTTCAGTGCCAAAGGGGGCTCATTGCCTGCCCTTTCCTCCTGTTCTCATTCTGCCTGTCTCCAATAGAAGATCCGAAACAATTTATGAATACGTGCTCAAAACTGATAGCAAGGGATGTGCATGTGTACACAGACACACACACCCATGTGTGTGAGTTTCCTTTTGGGGCAGGGATATATATGTGTCTACAAGCAGTTATTGCAGAAGCCCTAACTAGGAACTCAAGAAGCACAAAGAAGTACCCACCAGGTGCAGAAAGACTTAATCCGTGTGTCTGCTCTGTAGCTGCCTTTCTAGTCACCTGCCTTTTGCCTCCCCTCGGGAAGGCAAATAGACTGTCGTCTTTCTCACAACACTAACTCTGTGTTTTGTTTTCCAGCTTTGAAGGACAGCAGGTTCCAGCTGCTGAATTTTTCAAGCAGTGAACTCAAAGTGTCGTTGACAAATGTCTCAATTTCTGATGAAGGAAGATATTTTTGCCAGCTCTACACTGACCCCCCTCAGGAAAGTTATACCACGATCACAGTCCTGGGTAAGCAATGCACCAGGACTTGTCCTGGGAAACGAGGGGGTGGTACTTACTGCCAGATGGCTTCCAGCAGCTAGGAAAAGGTTAACCGTAAATTTTACTGTTTTAGGAAGACTCAGCGCCCATCTTGCTGAATTTTAAAAATAGCCTATTTTACCAAACACTCTAAGGAATGGCAATCAGCAGGCTCTCTAGATTTCACCTGCTCTTGGGTTTCAAGCTTCAGAAGCAAAGATCAAGAGAATTTAGAGCCCTCAAATGAATCACTCACCACATGTAATGTCGTTGCTTCTACCTACCAGGACTTTTTTTTTCCCCCTTCTGTGCAGTAGAGGGGGAAACAGGCTACCACATCTGCACCCTGTGGCAGAGCTCTGATATGAAACCCACTTAATGGTTTTTCCTTCTGAGTTACATCTCGTTTAATATTGTTGATCTCCTTTTCTTCAACTTGACTTATTGCCTCATTTATTGCTCCCACTCAAGATTATGCTGTAAAAATCATACCCCATGAACACATACTTTGCCACAAATTGCAACCATTAGATGTAAAAGAATGAAGAGCTTCTAGGGAGAGAAGGCTGATCATAAGCAAGGACTGTGGACTGGCTGTTGAGTACACCCCTACCTCTAGCGGGTTAAGTATCTTCACGTATGATGGCTAGATTGCGACTTTCAGCAGAATCCCGGTAGCCAGGTTTCCACGTGTATGTTTCGATAGAGTCAGCAGATACTCCTGTGGTGAAGGTGGTCTGAACTAGTCCCCTTTTAGACAAACATAGACTGCAGTGCCTAACACCAGCCGATTTGGATTTTTGAAACTGAGTTTTCAAGGACCTACACTATAGCATGAGGCAAGATCTCTGATTTATACCTTCGGGAAGACGATGAATCAAAGCCTATCTGAGGCGGCAGACTGCAGCTTTTCAGTGTAACGATATGAAGATTAAAGGGGAAAGATAAATATGAAGGATGTTTTTGCTTAGTGTGTGTGAACATATATGTATTCATGGGTGTATGTATTGATCTGCCTCATTACTTTGTTGAAACACAGCTGTAATAGGGAACATTTTTTTTTAATTCATTAAACTAAAAACATATCCCTAATGCTGACATATACGTTATTGATAAGAGGAACACTGATTTTAGACAGTCAGGTTTCACGTCTGGCCATGTTGCTTCTGCTGTGGTCTGTGTTTGGTGACTGTGTACGTGTTTATCTCTAATTGCGCCTTTGATCCCTATTAGATCTGCAGAAATAGTAAGCGTGGAAGGTTTGGCTAGGATGAACGTTTTGGAGTTTGGCAGATGTACCGAAAGTTTTCTGGAGAGGTCTTTGAAACACTGTTTGCTTGTTGGAGTCAGTCATCAGCTGCATAAACTTCAAATAGGCCATCTTCCCATTGACCCACCATTGTTTATGGTGTGTCCACAAAAGTGACGGCAATTAGATGGAATATACTTAATGGCATTTTGCATTTTCAGGATGTTTCGCCACATGTACCTTTAAGTATGAATGTCTTTATTTCAAAGAAAGAGATGATAATAATAGAGGTTAGTCGTCTTGCCCAGCTTACAAAGCACATGGTGAGAATCAAGAATCTTAGACTTCGAAACAGACCTTACTCTTCTGCCTCAGAACCTCTGGGTCTTCTAGTCTAGGTTGTTTTCAACAAAATCCTGAAGGCTGCTGTTTTAAGATTTTCTCCCTGAAGGTGCACATCTTTTGTTTGCAGGAGTGTATCTGGTCTTTGACAAGCAGTTACTGCCTGTCAGTTTTCAGTGTTTGGTACATTTGTTCTCAGACCCGCTAGGCTGGGCCAGTTGGATGGAATACACCCAGCACTAGGCTTTTGAGAAGCATTATGCCTGTAATCCTTTTGGAGGTCTGATTATTCTAGAAATAATAGGTTCCTTGCTTGTATTGTATAGAAACATTAACTTAAATATACTTGAAAGTAATGCTGGTAGATGCTCTCTTCGCAGATATTATGCATTCATTTAATATTCCTTCCACTGAATTTATTCTAGGATTCCTTGACGGAGTCAAATTATTGTCATCGGCGCTTGAGTCTTTCATATTCCAAAATCTGACAGTTTCCACTGATACTCGTATATTCAAAGCTTCCTCCTAAGGTTTAGAGTTTTCAGGTATCATAATGAATGAAGAATGATCTATTAGCATCGTCTTCGTTTCTATCTGTGGTTCTCTGAAAAGGACCCCATATGTACTTACACAGCTGTCAAACTTCCTGATCAGATGAAGATGCTCATTTTAGCGCATGCATCTTTATTAGTTGTTTGAAGCACTCAGCAAAAATTTCAGCATAATTATAAGACATAGAGACGGGTATTTGTTACTGTTCTGTTTATTATCTTATCCATGTAAAAACTGAAAACTCCCCTGTGATATTTTGCATGCATTTGGATGCCTTTTAGGGTATGCATTCACTTCTCCCACTTGTGATGAGTTTGCTTCTTTCTCCAGATCCTACTACTGCTCATGAAAGGAGATGAGTGAGAGAGAGAATACGCTGCTTTAACATTAGCATAGTTACTGATAATAGTAGCGAATCTTATTACAGCCCTGTCCTAAGATTGGTGTTCACTCACGATTCCAGGAGCAGGAGAACCTAATTATTTTGAAGGGTCTTAGAGTGAGATTCCACGTACTGATCAGCTTTAAGGCTCCTCTTTTGTTGTAATTAACGTGACTCATCTTGATATTGCTGATTTTTTTTAATGTTGTAGGCGTAACGTTTATAATTAGCACTCTTATAGATGTGAAGTTAGCTAAGAAGAACGTCAACATTTCTTTGCTATTTTCTAGTATTTCCCTCTACGTGACTTTTATTCAAGTTTCCATCTCTATGCACCTCCTTAGATATATCTTTGGTTGTTTTCATTAATGGCTGCAGGCAGTTTTCACTAAATATGTCTGTTTAGTGGACCATGTATAAGTGTATTCTCTGGTTAGTAGCAGTTCTAATTCATTTTTTTCTTATAAATGGATTTTGATACCTTACTAACTGCTTTCGTATTTGAGTAGACATTATGAAGTTAAAGGGGAAAACGGGAGAATGAATAGACCAAAATAAACTTTAAGATTTCCTTGTCCTACCCCCCTTTTTTCAGAAAGATAGACTTAAATCACTTCATTTATATTTTCTAAAGCTTTCTTGCTTTAAAAAAAAATCTGAGAGAAGTTAACTTTATAACTGATATCAGTGAACCATTATGACTCACATTTTATTTTATATTTGTAAACCAAACAGCTCCTACTACATTTGACTCTTTCTTCTTCTAAACTTCGTAAAGGTCAGTAATACTGGTCACAGTCTTGAGAAAACTGTTTATGGACTTGGAAAAAGTCATTCAGCCATTTCTCAGGATGTTCTTCTCAACAATAAACAAGTCCTTTATTTTTCTACACTGGTCATATTTTCCACCACTTTTGAAGTTTTCCACATGTCTACCTTGGCTGTCAAGTTACAGGTGATGTCAGCTCTCCAAGAGGAGCTAGCATTAGTACAGGAATCACTGGGAAGGATTAGGGAAGTGTAGATTATATCTGCTGCAGTAGAGGAGGTATTAACATGGATAAAACCAAGCAACAGGTGATCTAGATAAGGACCTATTTGCTGCCATTCACACTCTCAACCCCCAAACAAAATCTAAGAGACATTGGTAAATTTTCCTCTGGCCTAATTTATACGTACCACTTGCCATTTCCTTACTTTTTTTTTTTTTTTTTTTTTTTTTTTTTTTTTTGCGGTACGCGGGCCTCTCTCTGTTGTGGCCTCTCCCGTTGTGGAGCACAGTCTTCGGACGCGCAGGCTCACTGGCCATGGCTCACAGGCCCAGCCAGTCCGCGGCATGTGGGATCCTCCCGGACCGGGGCACGACCCCGTGTCCCCCGCATCAACAGGCGGACTCTCAACCACTGTGCCACCAGGGAAGCCCCACCGTTTCCTTACTTTGAAATAGCAGACATTATTGATAATGTGAAAAGAACACGCCATCATCCTTATGACCTTCTACATCTGATGGAGAGAATTAAGTACTTCCTCTACTAAGAAGTACCACTGAAGGTGAATTGCTAGTGGAGGTTAGAAGAATCCTGTGAGGAGGAGAGAGAGCTCTCCAGTATCTTCAGACTCAACACGAGAAAGGAGAGGATGAAAGAAAGATACCCGGGAACACACAGAAAACTAATATCTGACAAAGACTATGTTTGAACCTTAATGCCGTCAAGACCTGACAATTGATATTTGCTGGAACCTTTTAATAGCTCCTGGATCTATTCCCATCAGGAAGATTCCCAGGTTACCACAGAATGACCACCAAAGTGTTTCTCCCAAAGTTATCCATGCATACTGAAATCTGCTCTATCCCATCCTGTAGTATTTTCCAAGGAAGAGAGCTTTGTGTATTACACATTACCTTTAGCTATTTGCCCTCTTTTTCTCATCTGAAGAGAACCCTTCTGTGAGTATCCCGTCTCAATTTAAGTTTCCTTAAATTGAGTAGTATCCCATCAATTACATTACTCAATTACATTTCTCATTGAAAATCTTTGCACATGTCAATATCAGAAATTATTTTCATCACTCCATTTTTATTTCTGCCTGGACCTTGAAAAGAATTAATACTGTTTGACTTTCAGCCCAACATTTGTTGGGAGGACATTCCTAGCTCTTTTACTCCTTAGTTATTCCCTTTTTATCTAAGCCTTTTCTTCTGTTCCCCATAGCTCACCAAGATCTTATTTTCTTTAGGCTTGGACAGTCTTTTCCTCTGACATTTGCTCTATGCTCTAACAAAAGCATTTTTTTCAATATTCCTATTATACGGCACACAGAATTTAGTAATATTTGTTGGGCGTAAACATCTAGTCTCTCTGTGTACCCCATATCAGCTATCTAGGTACGTGTAATGAAAATCTTTAACCTACCTGATTGTCATCTAGGAAGGATAAACTGCATTGAGGAAATAGCTAGCCAAATCATCCCATTTACTTTTATACCTGCCTTTCTGTCTCTTAAAATGTTGGCAGATGTGCAACTCCAAATTGGATGTTAGACTATCTCTCTTTATGCTTATTTCTTCTTAAAATGTAAACTAGGGTAGTTCTTTGCCATATTTAACTACTCATTGGGGCCACATCACTTTAGCAACACATCCAGTTGAGCAACTGTGTTAGTTTCCTGTTATACAGGGAACAAAGAAGAGACGTGATTTTGCTCCAATAGTTACACTCCTCCTACCAACTATCTTGCTGAGAAACATATACAACAAATCATTTTCCTTTTCCTTTTCCATAATTCTCTATAGAAATTTCCAACTGCTTCAATTCAGTGTAAAAGTCTTCCTGTGGGTAGAATTTTCACATTGGACTAGAACAGTTGGAAATCTCAAATACATGGTTTAATCCCATAATTTATTGAAGCAGTATCAGAGATTTATTATTCAACTTGATCATCAGGATGGCATGTTTATACATATTTAATTTCTTGTTTCTCTTCTGAGTTGAGAAACTTATTAATCATAAGTCTTAGAACCATCTTTGCTTATTCATGGTGGTCAGCACATATTTTTAGATTCAGTCTGCTGAATTCAGTATTCTTATTGATTTTTATTTCAAGAAGCTCAGTCTTGACATAAGGTTGCACTTATATGGTTTCATTGTCAACTCAGTTTCTGAAAAGATAACATGCTTTCTGTATCAACCACTGTCATTACTCTTCATTTGATATTCAGCATTTTAACCCCCAACTATTTTATTCTAATCATTTTATTACATATGTGTTTAACATGCTTAGACAAGAGTGGTTTTAATTCTGAGGTAGAAATCTAACCTACACTCAATAGTCTTTTCCACCTTTGGTTTCTAAAATGTGCAGCTTTAGATTTCAGAATATAGAAAATCATTACAAATTAACTGGCATTTCCTACATTACTACATCTTCATAGCTAAAGGATTTTATTACTACGCCATCCATCAGAGGTCAAGATCATATTCTAGATCTCTATAAATAATTTGAACTGAATGGAAGCGGCTCTGAGGCACAGTTTTTCTCTGTATGTTTATGGGGAGTGATTCTCTTACGGGACTCCATGTTTTTGATCTTTGCTGGTTGACTTTGGAATCTTTCATATGAAGATTGAAATCCAAGGGTTGAGTTTAAGGACAAATATTCCTATCAGAGACTTCCAGGTAAGGAGGATAATGTCAATAGTGTTTACTCCTCTTGCTTTTATATCTGCTTTCTGGTCAATTTTCTAATGACCGATTGATAGCAAATCTAGTATCTATATTTTTATAACTTGGTCACTGATAACTTAGGAGTGGAAGAGTGGTCATTTTATCAGATAACTTTAGGACGAATTCTGAAGTAAGGGATTTTACGTAACTCGGTTTATTTGATAATGACTTTGTCTTTCTTCTGTCTCCTCCAGTGGCAGTTTGTTTTAAATTCCCTTCAGGAATGTCCATTGTTTATCTCCTTTTTTTTTGAGAGCAATGGTCCTAGTTTCTAATGAATAGAAGAATATGCCCAGAAATAGATTCTGTGTTTAAAAAGCACACATGTTTAATTTGTAGTCCCACCACGTAATCTGATGATCGATATCCAGAAAGACACTGCAGTGGAAGGTGAGGAGATAGAAGTCAACTGCACTGCCATGGCCAGCAAACCAGCCACGACCATCAGGTGGTTCAAAGGGAACAAGGAGCTCAAAGGTAAGATGCGAATTGCCTGGTACTGAGGAAGCCAGTCCACACTCGATCCCAGCAGGAGTACATCTTTGTGGACGTTAAAGACAAATGCAAAACACACCCCTGAACAAAAATGCTCATTTATATTGGGTTGGCCAAAAAGTCCGTTCTGTTACAAGCAAAAATGAAAGACACATTTTTCATTTTCACCAAGAACTTTATCAAACAGTGTATTTCTTAACCGAACGATCTTTTTGGCCAACCTAACATATGGTTTGCAATCAGTTAGTAAGTGTGTCTGAGCCCAAAGCATAACGGCATTTTACTGTTCTAATTCATATCCTCATTCTGTTGTTTGAGGGTTCATGGTGATATGTGCTGCTAGATGTTTACTTAGAGGCTCAGAGAGAACCAGACCTGTAAACTAGAACTCGCTAGACCAGTTAGAATCACTGAGGTATCCCCTGAGCTCAGGCTGGCCATGTCTGTACCCTTAGTTCTCCTTGCTTTTACCCTGTGACCCAGGGTGGGTCAGGACCCCAGATTCTTGTGTTACACCTTGAAAAAAATGTATAGCAGTCTTGGCCATGGTGAATACCAAGTCATTCTAGCATCTGTTGGACTCTTGGTTGTTTTGACAGTGGGCTTTCCTGCAAGGGAGCTTGTGCTAAGCAGCTGAGAATCTATCTTCAGAGCGAACTTGCAGGCACCACCCTTCTTGAGAAATCTGTGATTCAGTTGCCCATGTCAGCAGCCTATTCTTCTGCGACGTTTCTGACTTTGTGCTGGCAGCACAGGCAACTTTTTTTAACCCTGCTCCTATTGTCTCTCCCTCAGTACCGGGCCATCTAGATTTGATTCCTGGATCCTCGGACATCTGCCCTCTTAGCCACTGCATCGGCTGAAGGATACAGCCTAGCCCCTATTTTTGACTCTCTTTTTGCCAGTTATCCTAAGTTCCTCATGCATGTCTGCATTCCGATTCCCTTCTTTGCAAAAGGTTGCCTTGCAAGTAGTACCCAGGACAGAGGACTCAGGGCCTGAACTCCTCTGATCATTTGACAGAAATGCTTGCTGTGTGCCTCAGTTTCCTCTAAAATGGGGATATTAATATTTACATACCTTGTGTGATTCTTATGAAGATGAAATGAGTGAATATTTGTAAAGTATGGGGCTAGTGTCTGGGCCAAGGTAAGTGCTCTGTATGTGCTTGTTAAATAAATAAATAGTTCCAGGAAGAAAAGAAAGTCCTTTTAGAAAGAGGATATAAAAATCTATATCTAGAAACAGAAAAATCTATATATAATGGCTTAAGTTTCAAAAAGCTTGCTCTGTTTTAATCTCCTATTTCCTAGGTATGGCTTTGGAAGGAAGGAATTTCTCATTTCCCCTCTGCTTTTCTGTCTAAGTGAATTGAGCCATTAAATGTGTACCAATAAGTACAAAACATTAAAAGAAAGTTAATGGTGCGTCATGTCCCAGGGAGTGCTGAGTTCAGGAAAGGGGCCTCCTTGGCCTATTCATCCCATCCGGAAGCCTCCTCCCCCCCTTTTCTGGGTGTTCTTGGACGTGGCTCCCTTCTGGCCTGAAGCCTATATCTTACTTTGCTCTACCCACTGCCACTGCATTTTTTTGTGTTCTTCCAAAAGTCTCAGAGTTTAAACATTTCAATTACAATTTCATTTAATTGTAGTTGCTTTCCCTGTTAATTGCTGATGGGGGTGGGCAAAGGGGGTTGTTTATATCTTTACTCCTGATTGAAATTACTTAAGGGATTTGGATGACGTCCTGGAATTTTTAAACCGCATTACAGCCTAGTAGATGTGTTAAGTTCAGATGGTTGTAGGGAGAAAAAGCACTTCTCTTTTCTTCCTCTCTAGTGCCTTGAGCAGTCAAATGTCAAAATGGGTCAACTTTCAGCTGCTTGTTTGTGGGAAAATTTAAGACAGAAGAAACATATATTTAAATAAAAATAGTAAATAGTATGTAGAGTTGATTTTATCTTAAATACTATCCTGTAAGGCTGAAAAGTAGGAAATTATCCTTTTATCAGTTATCTACCCCCAGATTACCCTTATCTGGAGTGACTTCCATTATGTTTATTAAAATAGTAATGTTGGGGCAGAGGGAGGGAGGGGAGGGTATTTAAGAAAAGAGTGAGACTCACTCAGCTCTGGTTTCTTGGTATGTCCCCCCAGGCAAATCGGAGGTGGAGGAGTGGTCAGACATGTACACCGTGACTAGTCAGCTGTTGCTGAAGGTGCACAAGGAGGATGACGGGGTCCCGGTGATCTGTCAGGTGGAGCACCCTGCCGTCACTGGAAACTTGCAGACCCAGCGGTATCTAGAAGTACAATGTGAGTACCTGTCTTAGTCCTTTCTGGCTGCTGTGCAAACTACCACAGGCTAGTGCCTTATAAACAACAGAAATCTACTGCTTACGGTTCTGGAGGCTGGGAAGTCCAAGGTCAGGGTACCAGCACGGTCAAGTTCCAGTGAGGTCCCTCTTCCTGGTTCATGGCTGGCGCCTTCTCACGGTGTCCTTACATGGTGGAAGGGGCTAGAGATCTCTTTGCAGCCTCTTTTATAAGGGCACTAATCCCAGTCATGAGGGTTTCACGAACCTCCTGACCTAATCACCTTCCAAAGGCCCCACCTCCTAATGCCATCACATTGGGGATCAGCATTTCAACGTATAAGTTTTTGCGGGGTGGGGGGGGACACAAACACTCAAACCATAACATTACCCAAGTATTTTATCCTGAGGGTATAGAGTAGCAGTTCTTTAAAAAGACTTCAGAAGCCACTTATTGAATACATATGTTTTTATATAGTTTAGGTAGAATTTTCATCTTGTTGTCTTGGTAGAAAAATAATCAAAGGATTATTCTACTGAAACACTGCCATATTATAGAGTGCCAATGAGGATTTTGAAAATACTACATTTAACCCAAATGTAAAACTTGAAAATGATTCCATCTGCTCTAGTGCATGACTTAATTAATTAAATTTTGTGAATATTGACTGTAATCATTTCTATGCCAACTTCAAAATCTAGGGTAATTCCAGCCGCCCCCCGCCCCCAGCTTTATTAACCCCATCATAAGTGCTGAATTTTTTTATAGAAGGGATTTTATTCCCACTGAACATCAGCATCTTGTTTTAGATTGCAAGTTCTCTTCTATTTTAGCTTAAATTATAGCGATGAATTTAAAAGTGGAACTCTTTGGGATGAGTGCCGCGGTCTTGATGGCTTCATCAGTAAAAGCTGGATCGTGGTGAGTGAGGTTTCTCCTCACTGTGCCCTATGGACTAAAGATGCTCTCCTCATCTTCTCCTCTGGGCTCTCCTACTTGTGGGAAAAGTATCTGTTTTCTGCACAAAATTATCCTTGCACCAAAGTTGTGGCTGAGTAGCCAGCTTCTCACTTTTTATCAAAAGACTTCTGTAACTTGGCCTCTGCAAAATTCCAGGTGGCCTTTGGGTGTGCCTAGTGAAAATGTTACAAGAGTTTGATTGGATGTCAATGATTGGGCATCAGATAAAGGAAAAGCATTACTCTCTATGAATTATTCTATTAATTTTCTAGGGCTGCCATAGCAGATTACCACAAATTTAATGGCTTAATAAACAACAGACATTTATTCTCTCACAGTTCTAGGGGACAGAAGTCTGAAATCAAGGTGTCGGCAGGGCCAAATTCCCTCCAAAGGCTCTAGGGAGAGGATCCTTCCTTGCCTTTTCTGGCTTCTGGTGGCTCCAGGTGTTCCTTGGCTTGTGGCCACATCACTCCACTCTCTGTCTCCGTCTTGACCTGGCCTTCTTCTCTTCTCTGTGTGTCTCTTATAAGGACACTTGTCATTGGACTTAGGGCCCACCCGGGTAACCCAGAATGGTCTCAATTCAATATCCTTAACTTAATGACATCTTCAAAGAATCCTTTTCCAAATAAGGCCACAGTCACAGGTTCCAGAGGTTAGGAATGAGGTATGTATTTGGTGGTGGCAGGGGTGGGCACCATGAATCCCCCTATGATTTGTATCACCTGCTTAGGTTGCCTGAGCAAAACAGGGGATGGAGAAAGTTATAAAAAGTTGCTTCTACAAAGCCATCCCATTCCACTTTGTGAGCTTGGCTCAATTTAACATTACATAATGCCAGTTTTTCTTGTTAATTCATTTCATCTACTTCATTATGTAGCTTCATTATGGGCATCATGCTTATAATTTTCATATCACTAAAACTATTGTGGTGTAATGTCCCTATAATGGGAAAACAGAAAACATCAGATATTATCTAAATTGGCAGATAGTAGATTTCTTGTGACTTTGTTAATATGTAATTCATTTAAGCAAACTTAATATCCATTAACTTTCCTTGTAGGGGCCCATTAGCTTTAATAATACATTAGCTCCTTTGTGAGACCTGAGTAGCTGTTCACCCAGTTTCCACCCCTAAACGCTTAGTTTCCCGGAGTATCTTCTAAATAGAATATAGCCCCACCCACCTACAGAATTACACTCATTCCCAAATGCAAAATATTTCAAGCACTACACCTCCTACCCCTTGGAAGACTTGCCAGTGATCTTTATAAAGCCTTTTCTTTTGAAGATTCAAGTGAGATTTGTCCTTCTAAGAAAAGGAATAAAGCTGCATATCTGAATCCATTTGACTTCAATCTTACAAAGTACTGCTTGGCCTTAACTGCAGGAAGGTGACTTTAATGCCTTCCCCAAATTGAAGACACATCCCTGGGTCATTTTTAGCTTTAACATGACACCTTTTTATGGAAGACTCTGTTCTTTTACCCAGTGTAAGCCACACAAACATTTTATCCTTTGATATTCCATTTCTTGGAATGTATATAGGAAAAATGTCTTTTTGCATAAAAGAAGGTTAAGGATTACAAAGCAATGTGTTAATCTGAATGGAGTTTAGAGTCTGATCTGGCATCTTAATACGATGCTTCATGCTCAAGAAAGTCACCTGACAGGTCACTACCCTCCCTCTCTAGAGCACTACTGAAAATTTTGCGGAGTCAGCCAGGAATTCCTTACGTAGCATCTTCAGACACATTGGAATTCTCTACTTCATCACCTACCAGCTTTACTCTTCTTGAACACCAGCAGCTATGGACAACAAAAAGCCTCATGCCTCAGATGCTCAAGGCACTCAGCCTTTGGGCACTAGAACTTTCTCAGACCTTGGCAAGTGGTGTTGGGGGTTCAGCTCCATTCCCCCCATAGGAGGCCCCTCTCTGCAGACAAGCCACACCATGTCTCTCTCTTTTTTTTTTTTTTGAAGTATAGTTGATTTACAGTGTTGTGCCAGTCTCTGCCGTCCAGCAGAGTGACTCAGTTATACACATAGAGACATTCTTGATGGCCATGAAAAAAGAAGAGGTACTTGAATGCCTGAGATTCAGTAGCCAGTGTGCATGGATGGTGAATTATTTTGGATACTCTTTGAGGAGTAACATTAGACCATTATTTTTTAATTGGCCCAAACTCTGGACTCAGCAGTTCTTAAACTTCTGGGGATCGTTGACCCCTTTAAAATCCTTTGACAGCTATAGAGCTGGAAATGATGACATTCACCACATTTTACTTCCAGTATAAGGGGTGTATTTACAGTTTTCCTAACTTTAGGTATTCAAGGGCCACTTTCACAAGTTTTACCAAATCCACGGGTCATCCGTGTTCGTATCATATTTAGAATTTCTAAGTCATTTTATTGCTTTAACCTAACCAAGACCTGTGTAAAAACACCTGTAAAATTATGAGTTTTATTTGCTATGTATATTCTATCTAGTAAACTTTAAAATAAATATACAACAATTATTTTTTAATGTCCTTTCCTTTGCCACCTAAAAAGATTTCCTGTACTATCAGTGATAAACATTAGTTTATCACCAGGACATCCTGAGCTGGTCCATGGACCTCAGATTAAGAATTACTCTACTCTGGGGAAATGAGACTACCTTCGAGGCAAATCTAACCTGATAGGATTGGTGTTAAGTATACTCAGTTCAACGTTGGCCCATTTTGCTACATGAAGATTTTTGGAAACCTCTCTCTACCTCATCTAAGATGGATGGATATTAATCAGGATAAGAACAGAGTAAAATGACAGATAATGGATTTGAATGCTGTATAAATTATGTCCTTTTAGAAAATACTATTTTTTAAAAAGGAAATGAAAACCTACTTTGTATGCCACTGAATATCTTAGTGGTAAGATATGCCACTAAATATCTTACTTTAAAAGTGACAGGAGCAAGGAGGAGGGATAAAATGAAGGGAAGGGTTGCACACTCCCCTTGACACGGAGAGCCACCATATTGTCTAGAAGACAAGGCTTGAGCTCCAACTTGGAATCCTTTTTGTCGTGTGGATTTAAGTCCTAATTAATTGAACACAGAATTTTGCAGCGTTTGTTTGTTAAGACACTTGTATATGGTACCAGGAGAAATTGTGGTGCCCAATTATGTGAAAAATCAGCCAGATGTGTATGCTGTCATGCTTTAAATAATCCTTAAGTTTTTGGTGAGTACAGATATTAATTGTGTAGTATGCATCGAAGTGATTAACGTCAATGTAATTTATCATCTGGAGATTTCTGAACATAAATAAGTGAGTTGTTTTGTTCAGCAAGGTGTTGACCTCTCAGAATTAGTGAATTAAAGTCTCCCCTCCCTTCTTTTTATTAAAAATATGAAAGGCACCACAATCAGCCAAGTGTTCGGTTATTTGATTTTCCGGGGCATTAGCTGCTCTTGTTTGTGGCATTTCCCTGTTGGGTGCTCGTTTGCAAGCTCATTAATAAGGTTTTCTCATAGGACCGTTGCTGGGAAGGAAGAACATACAGTAGGGCTCTTAGTTTTCTAGCTTTTTCATTCTAAGACTCAGCAAAGGATGCGGCAGCACGCAGTTAAATGTTTAAAACAGAAAGTAATTGTGCTCGCGAGCTGGAATTCAAAGCTCTCTTTCCTTAGATGTTAGGCAGAGAACAGTTTTGCTTTTTAATGTTCTGAGCTATATGACCCTAAACTCTTTCTGTGCAGTTTTTTCTTTCCAATGTCTGTGTATATAGCGTTGCTCAAATTTACAGCAGGGTTGATTATAGCAGAATGTGGTAGAATTGTAGCACGGTTAGTGGAGCTTCAGATCTGAGCGAACATACTCTTGTCAAATAAAAGCCTGTTTAAAGGAGAACAGTTCACTGTCTGCGCGTTAAAAGAAAACTGTCTAAATAGCATCAAGGTGGAAACACATAGCGACATAAGCTGGGAATTCAAAGAAAAGGTGTGACCCTCAGTATGGAATTCAGATTGCTGTGCAAGGGGGGAAGCCTTACTCTGGACCGAGGTGAATCCGAAGCTCTGGAATTACTGCTGTGTGTCTTTTGCTTTCCCCCATCGTAGACTTGCTCTTTAAAATGTTTTGCAAAAATCCTCATCTAGTGAGGGTTTTGTGTGTGTGTGCATATCTGAAAAAAAATTTAAGAGATATGTTTTGAAAGGGAGAATGAAACCAAAGACTCAAAAAATGGATGTTTGAACGCCTTCCCTGCTCGGATTATCATCTGCCAGTTAATTGTGTTCGTGGACATCATTTTCCAAATGAGTTTTATTGACTCAGTGTAGCCAGATATTTTGTAAATCCATATTCCTGTTCATTGAGGGTCCACAGAAGGCTAGATTTTTTTTTTTCTTTCATTCCCTCAATTGGGGGAAAATTGGGCATTGAGGGAGATGATCAAAACCTGTTCTTTGTGCCAAAGTAAATGTTTCTCTGGTATCGATAGTGTCCTGCAGTGAAGGAGGGAGAAAAAACCTGGAAATGGGAAAATCTTTCCTGTTTGGAGTGGAGGATAAGACACAGTTTACCATGGCAGCTCCCATATCCCATCCTCTCCCCCATCAATTCTGTTCCCAGGTTGTATTCTTCAAAGCGTAATAGCTGGCGTTTTCATATTTGGCCTGTTTCTCTCTGATCTCCGGTCTCTTTTTTTTTTTTTTTTTTTTTTTTGCGGTACTCGGGCCTCTCACTGCTGTGGCCTCTCCCGTTGCGGAGCACAGGCTCCGGACGCGCAGGCTCAGCGGCCATGGCTCACGGGCCCAGCCGCTCCGCGGCATGTGGGATCTTCCCGGACCAGGGCACGAACCCGGGTCCCCTGCATTGGCAGGGGGACCCTCAACCACTGCGCCACCAGGGAAGCCCCTCCGGTCTCTTTTTTTTAACAGAATATGCTCTTTCTCCCACTCTCCCTTTCTTTTATTTTTTTTAAGCAATGAATTGAGTTCCAGGGAAGTTATTTCAGTATTTATTATTCCTCCTGAAAAATAATCAAGGCGTGGAGACCCCCCTGATTCAAACTAATGTTTTAACCTATCATTTTTTGTGTTAACACACAGTAGAAGCGGGTCCAAGTTCCTGATGCCATTAACTCTATAGAGTGTTACTGAGGCATTCTGCAGTGCCAAAGGGGGCAGGAGGCTGAGTCACTAATACTCAAAAAACAAAGAGTAAATATTGGGCCAACTCCATTGTGAACAAGACTTGAATGACATGACTCTTAGGGAAGGAAGACTTTGCCATCATCCCTGCCTTCTGAAGCCACGCCCTGTCGAAAGAGGCCTCTTCCCACATCCGTCTTCCCACATCTCACTGTCTGACCTAATGTATTTGGAAAAGATGTGTCTCTGTGGCTGTGGACATTGAATACTATGTAGTGAAACTAGTCTTCTAATGTGCTCTCTTAATGGTTTTTAACTCAAGGTCAGATTTTGATTCTGTGGAAGGTTCAATGGTTGTAAAGCTAACATCTCAAAATTTAAAAAGAATGTTCCAAAGGGGATCGCTGGGGGGAGTGGGGGCTTAATCAGGAGTTTGGGATTAACATATACACACTAGTATATGTAAAATAGGTAAACAACAAGGACCTACTGTATAGCACAGGGAACTATACTCAATATCTTGTATTGATAATAACCTATAATGGAAAAGAATCTGAAAAAGAACATACATATATATATATATATATATATATATATATATATATATATGTAAACCTGAATCCCTTTGCTGTACACTCGAAACCAACACAACATTGTAAATTAACTATACTTCAATTTAAAACAACATATGTTTTTAAAAAATGTTGAACAAACAAATAAAACTTCCTATACTTAAGGTGGTTAACAAAAAATAGATAAAAAGAATGGTTCAGCAACATTCTTTATGATTTCATTTGAGATGCCACCTTGAAATATACCCAAAATGCTAAATAAATGTGTAGTGAAGTGGAAGTATGTAAATCAGACACGCGGGTTGAACCTCACATTTTGGGAGCTGGATTAACCTTCTAAAAGAAAAATAGAATTGTATTTTGCAATGAGGGCTGTTAAAGTGATTAAACAAGAAGGCCATCAGACCAATCTAATAAGGTGACTCTGATGCCTTGGTAGCTTATGTAGGCAAACCAAAACCTAAACCAAAGCCAATGCACTCCAAGGCAATGAAACTTAAGCCCAGCCAATCACAAACAGCTAACCAGGCTTCCCAAAAAAGGCAACTGCTCAAGCTCTAGCCAATCAAATAATTCACTTGCTTTACTTCCGTGTCTTTTCTATTAAAACCTTTCCCCCAGCTCCTATTGGAGCATTTTCAGTTTGGGCTGCCCTGTTCAAATGGATGCTCAAATAAACACTTGAAAATTTTAATGGGCCTTGTGTATCTTATAACAGGGCTTAGAGGGATTCATGGTCTGCTTGTTTTTGTTTTGTTTTTGTTTAACCAGTAGCAGAGCTAGAAGCCCATGCCTCAGTGTTCCCCCACTTTCTCATTCATTCATTCACTTGGTAAATATGTATTGAACGCCTACTATGTGCCAGGCACTGACACTGTTCTAGGCACCAGGGATACAAAAAACAAAACCTTTTCTTGTTACAGAGCTAACGTTCTTGTGCAGAAAATCTTGCTATGAGAATTTTCTCACCCAGTGTTCACTTTCTAATTCTGAAGATTTCTCAGAGATACGGAAGAGTGCTGTGTGGGTGAGTGTGCACCCCACTTCAAAGGCACTGTAAAGTACTCTTTGCCACAACATCACAGAATAAAATTTGATTCTGTTGGGTAAACAGTAATTTCAATACCCACAAAGCTACTTACAAGTTGCAACAAGAGGAAACCGCATTTTACTGTGTAATGTGGCACACGCTCTTCGGTCCCACGTCCGTCCCCCCAGGTTTGACTCATCCCACTCATCATAGCTCAGCCCTCCTCAAGAATAGCAGTTTAAGCGCTCCAATTCCTACAACAGATGTAACAGCAGGAGGTCCTTCACCTTGCAAACAAACAAACAAACAAAATAAATGGCAGTGAAAATTATTCGCGAATGTATTACGACAATGGGAAGCAAACCTTTTGCAAGATGTTCTTTTTAAGTCCTCTGAGAGCTCGCTGTGACTGTGTTCTCTCACCAGCCCCGATGACCTCGTGATACGTCGCCCTCCTTCAGAGCAAAGCTGGGCTCTCCCAGCAGCTTAGGCAGCCATGTTATAGGGGTTGATTCTGCTTTGAGCTCAAGCAGCCCCTAATACTCACCAAATCTCAGGTGCATCTCGGCATTGTCGTGCTCCTCCAAACTGCAGTAATCCCCCACGATTGACAAAGACCCTTCTGTCAGTGCTTCCCCACCTGAATGCACAGGCACTGACCCAAACCGTCCTCCCAGCCATTCTGATTCCATCTGGGCCCACACTGCCCTTGAGTTCTCCCTGGTAGGCCCAAAACAATGAACACTTGGTCAACAGGCATCCAGTCTCACTCTAACAGGTGTTTCAGAATGTTGGATGAAATCTAAGTAAGGGATGCAAAGAGCCTGCAGGAACAGATTTGCACTTGGGTTCCTGGGCCTGATTGCAGTCAGCAGATCAATGAACATTTGAGGCCCACGTCCCCTGATTTAGAAAATCTAAGGCAGGGAAAGCATCAGGAGCCCCTGGGCTAACAGGTCTCCTCCTGCCGTGGTGTCAGGGCGCCTTCCCTCTTATCTCAGCAATGCTCCTCTCTGGTACATGGTGAGGATAATATCCCAGGCAAAAGGAAACCACGGTGTACTTTTTTTAACTAAGAAATTTTAAAGACCTGATATGTTAGTGCGGTAATCTAGAGAGAAGGAGACCGTGACTTTTCATTTACATAGGAAAGTGCAATACAGGTTCCAGAGTCTTGAGTTTCATCTTCTGAAAAGATCATAGAATATGGTACAAGGTCAGACTGGCATGAAATCAATTGTAATCTGCCAGCAAGCCATTCTAACCTCTTTAAGAGTTTCCTTTTATATATATATATATTTTTTTTTTCCCTTCATAGAGAGAGCAAAGTCCATTTAAAGAAAGTCTCATCAAATCAGAATGTCTTTCTAAGATGACTTTTTTAATTGGCTGCTACTGTAGTGTGACCTAAAGCCTCCTGGTATTTAACCCTCTGTGCGACATTGACCAATGGACGAATTTTGTCTGCTGGAGTAGGCTTGCTAAACGTCTTTTACGGGGTTTTTAAAAAATGACAGTGGATTATGAAAACCTCAGATCCCTCGACCTAATTTATTAGCTGTTGGTGGTACCATCTCTGTAACTTTCCATGAGTGCACAGACCTAACTATTTTTCTTATTTTTATATAGCAGTTCCATTTTATAGTGACATTAAGCCATTCTGCAGTACATTTCTAGACAGTTATTGCACTTGGGCAGAAAGTGTCATCTGGCTTTTAGCCTTGTGCCTTCCAACACCAACCGAGGCGTAAAATGATCACCCAGAAAATGTTCTGGGCCTTACCTCATTACTTAGAAATAAATCTTGGAGTCTGGTCCTGTTTCAGAAAAGATTTGGTGGGTTATAACGTTTGATTTATGGACATAATTAAAATCTAAATGATGAGCTTCTGGGCTGTTCAGCCAGCCATCTGGAGTGTTCAGTATTTTGACATACTCGGATTGTGGTCAGGATTATCCTGGGAAAATTTAGCAGCCCTGGGTTCTAGAGGTGCCAGTGGAGCCCCAGGGTTTCTATTCCACCTGTTGGGAAGGCTCAAGTTCCTCTTTCAGGCCAAAGGAGGGGGAATTGAATTTGTTTTTTAAGCTTCCTTCACCCAGAGATGGATCTTGGCACACAGACCCTCTATTTGGCTCCTAGGCTGGGCGTGAAGATAGCTCAGCTGCCCACGGTCGAATAATAATGCCCGTAAATACTGCCTGTGTCAACAGAGGAGGACATTTTTCTGTAGAATACAAGCAAGATTAATGTTTACCTTTCCAGCCACCTATTAAGGTGACTGTGGCAGCTGTACCCATAAGTAGATGGTAGATGTTTCTCCAGAAACCTAGAGAGTAAATTGGGAAAATCAGTTATCAAAATTGAAGGTGTATTTCCTATGGCTTAGTATATGATTTTTTTTAACGTAAATTCTAGGTATAGCAAGGCCTTAGCTTGTTATTCCTAATTTATGTGAGTAATTGACAACTGGCAAACAGCCATTAGGAACATAAAAAGCATTTAACTAAAACAAACTCAGTGGTACTGAAAAGGCAGGGTGGATAGATTTTCAACACCGTCTTTATTATTAATGGGAGTTGAGCGTGATTATTAATGGGAGTTGAGCGTGTAAAAACCCTTAGTGCACTGTGCTGAAAAATATACTCCCTCTGTTGGCTTGTAAATTACACAAAGGAGAAAAGAGGACAAAAGAGCCTTCCACATTGGCCAGCAAGCCTTCTGCTTCTCCTTAATTAATGGGCCGAAGTCAGCAGTGCATGGAAAATGTAGACCTTCTGTGGATCAGAGATTAACCTATAAGAAAATGTTACGTTTCAGCCCAAATTTGGGGCTTTAAATTTAGGTTTCCTCAGAATGGTTCCTGGATAAGGATGACAGAGGTTCCTTAACCAGAAACTCCAGAAGTGTTGCTGTTTCTGAGCAGGGGAGCCGGTATTTTGTTGTCTGTGTTTTCAGTGGCATAACCTTCTACCATTTTTTTTTTTTTGATATCTTGTGGGTTGTTTTTTTTTAATAAACTTTACCAACTAGCTCTGTGTGCAAGTGTATTATACCACCAAAAATAATAGACCCACATATGTCACCCAATGGTTGTATTTAGCCTACAGTATTGTCTGTAGCTCTCAAAGGTGGGTGCCCAGGACACTTGCCCAGCAGCCAGTGCTCATTTAAGGTCATCCTGTTTGTCCTTTTTGAGTATTTTTGCCTTTCTTTAATAATTAGCTTCCCCACCCAGCTATCAGTATCTGGAGACCTCTAGGCCATTTTCCTCTTAAACATTGCCTTTGCCAACAAGTCTAAGAATAGAATCGTGTTACTTTCAGGGGTCAGCTGGAGCTTTCAGTCCCAGTTAACTTACGTTCGCTGGCAAGTGACTTAGGGCCTCAGGAAGTTACCAGTTCAGTGTACAGTGCCCACCGATGTACAAGAAGCCTCTCTTAAAAGGTTCTGAATGCCACGTGGTTTTCAGAGACAGAAAGATCCAGTGCTAATAACACGACTGTAAAAATACATCCAGAAAACAGCCATCCCTAGAGAGGACCTCGTGCAGCTTGTTTGGCTGTGTACAGGTAGAGGTGGTTGAGCCCCGCCATATTTCTCTTTGCTCCCTGATACCATAGGGTGAATGATGATGAGCGAACCACTGCTTGTAAAAGGCCAAGGGGCTGTTGTTTGGGTGGTGTGATTGTCCGAGAAAGTAAAGTTATGGCAATTGTTTTGACCTTTCAGCCAACTGATGTCTTGCCCTCTCACATTTATTACCTCTTGGGTACATTTCCAAAAATATACATTTACAAAGTCATGAAATTAAATGAGAAAAATGATTTAGGGCTTAATAGCTTATTAGTTTGGCAAAGGGGGAATAAAAACCCTCCCAATTCCATTCAGGTTTTATTTGTAAATGTATTTGTGTGTGTATCTAAGTTAATTCCAACCCCTCCCCCTTCCCTCCCCATTCCCTGTACCTCCTAGCGTTCCTCTCTCATACCCACAGCCCCACAAACTCACAAACACAGTTTTTAAATAGCTAGTGGAAATAAGAATACCCACATCACTGAAGTATTCACTTACGCCTAGGAATACATCACTTAGGAATACCTAAATACCTGACTGCATTAGGAAGCTATACTCGGTATACTTGGCTTTAATTATGGATTGCCATTGGGAAATGTGGGTTTGAATCAATAATCCCTCCAAACATACATTTCATGGGGCTGCCTCTCATTATGCTACCTCTATGACCTTGGACAACCTACATCATTCTCTAGGTACCAATGTTCTCGTCCCTAAAACTGGGCTTTTTCCACCACCAAGGACCGTTCCTACCATAGTAGACTCGGTAACCGTCAGTTTCCTTCCTTCTGATATGTTTACGTTGAGCCATCATAGAGTTTCATTAGGGGCCACCAAAACCTCCCAGTTCTTTATTCTTAGACATTTGAGTGGAATTCAGAAGCTTTGCCTTTCCCATTTGAAAACAAGAGCACAGAAGTGGCAAACTTATTAATATGCAGTGTCACAACATATTGTCACATAGTAATATATGATCTATGATAAACTGTATCAGTTCTGAGCACAGATAGTAATATATGATCTATGATAGAATGTATCAGTTCTGAGCACCGCAGATATCTGTGGCTTCACCTCAGCGTGAAGGCAAATGAGTTTCCTTTAGCTTGAGTGAGTCTGGAGATAAACTTAAATGTAACAAAATGTATTTCACAGGAAATGTTTGATGTGGCGTGGTTGGCTTATGAATCTCTTATCTATTTGTGGTTCACTTCTTAGAGTTATTAGTCAGTTTAATTTGAGCAAATGCCAGGATTACTTACCAATTAGAAGGATTTTACTGAAGGCATGAGGATGAGAAGCGCGTGAGTGCTGGCAGTATGGGGTTTGTGACAGCGTGCAAGTCTGGTTCTGCCTGATGATATCATTTGCTAAACATTATACTTTGTGTTGTTGTCACACAGATAAGCCTCAAGTGCATATTCAGATGACTTATCCTCTACAAGGCCTAACCCGGGAAGGGGACGCGCTTGAGTTAACATGTGAAGCCATCGGGAAGCCCCAGTAAGTTCTGAAGGCCAAGGTTGGCAGAGGGTCAGGAGCAGTAAATGTCACAACACACAGATGTGCGTTCACAACTCATTGGCCTGTCACCTGTCTCCTGCTGTAAAGGATGGAAGATTTTTCAGGAACTAAAAGAATATTCAGTGAAAAAGGGAATAAATATCTGTGGTTCCTAAGGGTGAAGATTGGGAGAAAAATGAAACGCCAGCTAAGATTGAAATCTCAGCGAATTCTCTTTTATTATCATCAACATGACTGTCAGAACTATTTTCTCTCGCCCACATAAAATAATCCTAATAAATTTGTAGTGTGCCCACAATCTAATGATATGTCTGCTACCTTCTGTGTTAATGTCTAACTAAGCCGTTGGAAAGATGGTTTTCAGACTTAAATTAAGCTGCTGTGTGTAGGGCCAGCTGTAGGCAAATGAATTTGCCTTACTTTTCATTTTGCTTCTTCCCTCAAGGAAAAGTGACTACTAAAAATAGTTTTGTTAGTGAGGAATGGTTTGGGAATTTTTCTCAAGGAATATGTATACATACTGCATAAGGGAAAAAACTCACACTCTTATTTTATCGAAAAGTGTAAAAAAAGTTACTTCACTTGCCCCTGCTAAATTAATGAAAGTGAATTCGAGAAACTACATGTATTATCACTAATAAAGCAAAAGCCATGTGGTGGTACCACTTTAGCTATTCTTCCGTTTTGTTTGGGGAGGAGGAAGAATCCTTTCATCTTTCTAATAGAGTGAAAATTGTTTTTAACTGTTTCCGAGGGAAAAAGCAATCCATTTCACGTGGAACAACAGGTCAACGTAGTGATGGGGAGCAGTCAGATTTTATTGGCCCCCAACAAAAACCAGCATTGAGCTCCCTCTGCTGTCCCCTCGCTATGATTTTTATCCCCCTCTCAGAGTTTTGCAAACTAGCATATTCATACAAGGACCTCAGAGCATTTGCGCAAAGCTTCCCCCAAGTCTTCGGAAAGAATTCTCCCCATGACAGCTAAGCGCTGATCTCTGAGAGAACAGAGAGCCGGAGGGGAGCCTGGCTGCAGTGGGCTGTCTTTGTCTTCCCACGTCAGCCCTCCCTATTTTGTGTGTCCTTCTCCAGGGGCGAGGATTTGCTTCTCTCTCTACTCACCGTTTGGAGTTGTAAAGATGGCCTTTAGGAAGGAGGAGATGGTCTTGCTTCTGCTTCGCTTTTCCTTGGGTGTTTCGAAGTTATTTGGTTTTAAGTACTTCCAGCTTTACCAGAGCAGTCTTCTGCTTTGAACACTGCAAAAGATTCAGCTCTTTCTTTGTGTAAACTGTTTGAATTAGGCCCCAGGTAGCAAATTGCCTTCCTTCCAAAACGATCCAGTGGCAAAAAAAAAAATTCTCTCAGGCCTCTTGCCACTTACAGTACCAGCCACATTAACTACATTTACAGTCTATGGCTTGCTAACCTCTATTTTGTTTCTATATTTTTTTCCCCTGAAGAAGGTACTGTGTTCAGTTGCATGTGCCACGGGGACAGTAAATTGTATGTCTCCTTCGGGACACTGATGCCAGAGAGGGTATTTGCTTGTTCCTCTCAAGTCGGCCCGGGTCCACGGTTGTCTGAGAAGAGCACGGGTTACTTGACTGCTAGCCCTTCTAGCATATCACCTATTTATTTTCTCAAGAACTTGCATACAGTAAAAATGGTAATTTAACTTGCCGTTAAATGCTGTGAATGTTCTCAGCATTTACCCCCACTGATGGTTTCAAGCAGCGGGACAGTAGGTCTGATTGCCAGGCAGAGCCGTTCGCCATTGCCTGCGAGGAGGACGGATGCAGGGCTCATTTTAAAATAATTTACGGGGTTGTGATAACAAACCCATGTGTCATTAAAGAAGAACTGCGACTTCACATCCCATTGGAAAACCGGAATGCTACTTGACAGGGCTGTCTCGAGCGCCCATTCATATGAAGCGCGGGTCTTTGGTTCTGATGCTGCTCCTAGCGGTAGTGCAGAAAATGAAAGGAAGCTGCTTCTGTGCTCGAATCTCTGTGGCCCTGCCTGGGAAATGGCAGCTTTCAGGCCCAGCCCTAGATGTGGCCTCGATTTCATAGGGGCTGCCTTGAAGGATTATAAATTCACTGAGTTTGAAAAAGACTCGGTGTGTGTGCAATTTGGGCCCTGGAGCATCTTGTGAAATTTGCTTTTTCCTGATGGATACAAATGTGGTCTTTAAATCACGAAAATAAACTCCCCTCTGATGAGCAAGTGCCGTAGGACCCCAGGAGTTCACGTGGAGTTGCTGTCACTCCACAGCCATTGATCCGGGAGCCTGTCCCTCGAGCTGGGGGCCTGCAGGTGCACACACAGGGGAAGGGGAGCAGTGTGAGGGCCTTGGAGAGCCAGGGAAGACAGGTATTTTGCCAAGGAACACATAGATAAGGTGGCTTGGGGCCTCGGAAGGTGCGGTGGGGTCTTGGGTCGGCGGAGGGTGTGTTACGGGTAGGGGGTAAGGGGACAGGAAGTGATTACATCTTTCCAGAATGAGAAGAGGTAATTTTTTTTCAAACAGCAGAGGCCAAAGAAAGCACTATTCAGCTGCAAAAGTCCACTCCTTTCTGTGAAACTCGAAATCCACTTAAATCTCACAACTTTCTATGCCACTATCTCGGCGTGTTAGTAACCATGAGATTAATGCATGTACCACTAGCCCAGGATTTGATTTTTTTTCCCCCTAATTAATGAGATGATTAACAATGGGTGAGCTCTGTCCTGTCTGAATTGGTGTGAAAGCACACAGCAGGGCATAAAAATAGGGCACATTAGTTTATTTGCAGATTTGTTGAAGATGAATTGGAAATAATGAGACTCCTGCTTCTGGTCTGTTGAAAGTTTTTCAACACCTGATAATATTTTTTAAAAAATGATATTCCAAACAGATTTGTGAAGCCTTCACAGCTGTAATTCTCTGAACTTAAAATAAGTCCTCTTTAATTGTGTCATCCTGCATGGGATTCATTTACTGTGTGGGTAAGAGGTTTGATGCAGACATCTTGGTGGGAAATCATAATGCACCCTGTCTCTCTCCCATTCCCTCTGCAGGCCTGTGATGGTAACTTGGGTGAGAGTCGATGATGAAATGCCTCAACACGCCGTACTGTCGGGGCCCAACCTGTTCATCAATAACCTAAACAAAACAGATAATGGTACATACCGCTGTGAGGCTTCCAACATAGTGGGGAAAGCTCATTCGGATTATATGCTGTATGTATACGGTACGTGAGAAGACGAAGCCCTCTTCCATTTGACTCATTTATTATGTAGCTGCTGCTTGTGATTCACTCCTAGAGCTTTTGGTCAAGTTGAAAACCAAAAAAAACAGTTTGTTTCCTTCAAGAATTAAAGAAGCCTGGCCCAAGGTGGACCCCAGTGCTACCACTAGGAGGACAGCAACTTTTCTTCTCCCCTTCTAATCCTGGGGGCTTCCCTCTAGATCACAGGCTCTGGTCATGCTGAGTAGGAAAGCTCTGTCCTCAGGCGCACGCTATGGAGATTATGTTAGAAATAATGACTGCGAAATCCAACCTTACCAATTAATGGCTTTTCAGCTCAGAAAGTCTATTCCCAGTGGTATTTTCCGATGATACCTGGGCTAGCCTTTCTCCTGCTTTGATGAGCACAACTGTCCTCCTTTCAGCATGAAGCTATTACATTCCATATGTCGCAAGCCCGCAAATACTTGGAAAAAAAATAGAAGGTCCTTGGTAGCTCTGTTAACCACCTATAGCTACTGCTTTAGACAGAAGTGCTTTTTTAAAAAATTGGTCTGTTTTCTTAATCTCTTTTTGCAGGATTATTAAAGCATATGATCATGAATTTCACTTTCTAGTCAACAAATACTTATCGTGCACCTACTTGTACCAGCCATTTTAAACTTATTTCCCATTTTATAGCTCATGGTCAATTTTGTGTCTGGTGAATATTCTCTGTTTAGTTGAGGAGTGCACTGCCTGTCTAGTCTTATGATGACGAATTGAGTCTCTTCTGTCCAGTTGACTCTCTCAGTTACTTTTACACCAGGAAAAATAGTCATGAGCTGACATGACACGGAATGAGTAACCATAGGCATGACGATTTCAGTATCTTGTAAATATATGAACATGTGTGTGCATTTCTCTCTTCATGTGAGCCATGTAAATAATCCAAGTGTAAGTGTATGTGAATATACACATATACACATGTAAATCTACATATGGGATATTTACACCATAACGTCTTAGAACCTGGCCACTTTCCTCATGAAGAAAATAGGAGTAGCAGTCTCTTTGATGAAATAGAAGCATGCTTTACCTCATATCTACATGGATATTAAAATATAATCCTTAGCCTGTACCTGAGTTTTGTTTTCCTTAGCATAGTGCAAAGTTAAAGGCTCACATCTAATCACTTTATGTACAGACTTCTGAGGTGTGATTTCTTTGCACACTACCCATGTTGTCTGCGGTCTACACATAATAGCATTAATTCTCCCTGGTAGTTAAGGAGATCAGAGTGAAGGGAATGGCTCTCCGTGTAGGTGCAAGGAGGTGCCGAGTGCCCCGTTTCCAGCCATCCCCCTTTTGCTTCTACATCCTTCCCATGCTCAACATCAGGGTCTGAGCCTCATGCGAGGCCCCAGCCTTGCTGTTAATCCAGGTTTACAGACGACTTTCATTCAGCTCTTCTTTAAAACGGCAGATTATGAAAAGCAGAGACAAATTTCCACCAGTCTATTATGTGCTTCCTTGATTCAGAAGACTCAGTTATCTGGAAAAACAATTTTGACTTATTGTACCCACTGTTCCGACATCTCAAGATGAGAAGCGTTTTGTGGATTTGATAGATAGATTTGAATAATTTTGGATCCTAGCTCTGGCTAGCATTTATTGAGGGCTTGCTCACTTCGTTCCATGCGCTAGGGTGATAGTTTTACATGCACGATCACCTCTGATCTCCACGATAACATGACGAGGTAAGCGCCATCATCATCCCATTTTACAGATGATAAAAGGAAGCTTAGAAAGGTCACATAAGTTGCCCAAGTTCACATGGTTACTAAATATGTTTCAGAGCCACGATAACTTTGACTCTAAAGTCTACAGTGAAATGTGTGTCTTTCTTTGTAGTTTCTCTTACTCTCTCTGCTTCCCGGTAGAACAGTTCCCTCCAATGCAAGATTGTCGTTTGGGAATGAACTCGCTGGGCCAGAATGCATTATTTGAAAGCCAGGAAACAGAGACCTGCCCATGTAGGCAAGCACATCTACCTCCACCTATCTCCCCAACCCAAGATGGTGCACTTCGCCTGCTAGATCCACAATATGCTACCTCCCTCCCATAACCTGTACTAGCAGTAATGCTTGGGATGACAGGCTAGAACACTCACCTGAGGTGTTGCTTGTCTAGTAATAAAATATTCTAGCAGTTTGAGAAGATGGTGAGTAGGTTTTCTTTTCAAAGCCAATTTATTGTCCTACTACAGTAGCTTTCAAAGTTCTTTATGAACTCAGAGTTAACATGCTTTTAAAATGTTTAATTCTCTAGAGGTAACTTCTATACTTGGCGAATCTATCTGGTTAGCGCCTGAGCCCCAGTTGGTCTTGTTCTTTTAGTGTCTATGTGTCAAACATAGCTTATTAACTCCAACTCTGTATTTTCTTAAATAGTGACCTCACGTTGCTCTTATCGCTAGAAATGATCTAGGCATTACACCTGGTAACGGAATCTAATTCATTTAGGTCACTTGAGCCACATGTGAAGGACAAGTTACCCCAGTAGTGATGAAAATAATTGGAAGTGTGTGATTTTCACAAAATGAAAGGAACTAGTGACCTTTTTTCTGAAGTCTCTGCCCTCGTTAGTCAGTCTCTGTTCCACTCCTGTTGGTAATGGTAATTTCAAATCACCTTCAGGTGCACTTTGATTGTATTGTGGACATCGCACATTTTGTGCCAATACTTTTTGAAATAGAGACAGAAATAGCATTGTAGCATACCAGCTACAGATGTTCCTTTTCAGTGATAAATATTGTCATTGAATCAGAACAGAGAAGGCACATCTCTGGGTACAGCTGAATTGGGGCGTGGAGAGAGCAGGTTGTCTTCAGGGACCGGTGCCCCTCGGTCACCTGTGTCCCTATCTGCACCTGTACCTGCACCTGCCGCAGGATGTAGGTGCATCCAGTGGTCTCCCAGGTCACAAGATGCTTCCCCACCTGTGGCCTCCATAAGAAAGTACTCCAAAAAGCAAGACTGAACGTGTACTGTCCGTTCTTCTTCTAACAAGGTAGTTTGAAATTATGAATCATTTATACTTCTTGGAAGAGAATGAGATTTTTTTTTTTAAATGGATTCTTTTTTTGCACTCATGTGTGAGGCTGCTTTCAATAGTTGTTTAAACTGCTGGCATCCCCAACTTCAATGAACAGAGTCTCCCCTAAAACAGACAGGTTTGCTCTTGATTCTTCCCTGTCAAATTCGTACATTTGTGTACGTGTGAGAGAAGTTTGTGAGGAAAATTAAAACTGATTATTGATCAACGGTAGGAATCTTTTAAGCAGACCTCATAACCAAACGCCAAGATAATGTTTTCATAAACTTCCAGGAAGTTCCGCCAAACCCAATAAAGACACGGTATATAATTAAAGTTTGGATGTATTAATTAGACAGTCTGAGAGCTCACTTGGAGATAAAAGGACACCAGATGTGTCAGGGAGAAAAAGTTGACGGGCGTTAGATAAAATTTAAAATCAAAAGCCTTCAAATCGTCTTACGCTCTATTTTAGCAGAATGATTGCTTAGGTCAAAGCCTTGCTGACAATTTAACACATTCAGTTTGATCAGTTGGGCTGAGATTTTTTTTTTCCTTTTTCATATTTGCCTTCTCTTTTCCCCCAAATAATTTTGGAGATGATAGAAGAATATACAGTATATCAGACACCTGACAGAGGATTCCCTATCGGATTCCTGTCTTGGAGGGTTAAGCCTTTTTTATATTTAATTCTCTTGTTTACAACCTGGAAACATTCTTCAGTTTTATCATTGTCGCCCACGTAGGTCAGGCTTGAGCAAAGGCACCGAACTGATTAATATTTATAAGTTGTAAAATTTATTGACTTTTAGAAAATAAAATCTCAGTAAAATCTCACATGCCTGGAACTTGATATTTAGTGGTGACATTCTCTCTTCTGTGTATTTATTACAAGTATAGAAGTAGTTTTACTTCCTGCTGGGATGTATTGATAGAGAATAATGACGTTAACAGTCAGAGACCAAGAGGCAGGCGCACACTTTCCCTTGTCCGATAGGAGCCCTTTAGATAGATCAGCGCCATCTCCTCCTTTCTCCCACCGGTGAAAGCATAAAACGAAATGACAACCGTCGGACCCTCTCAGGGGCTGAGTTGGTCTAACCTCACCCTTTGAAATCGGATGGGGGTGGGGGGGCGTGTCATATGTTTTGATTTTTCCTCCCTTCTCTACTTCTCATCTCCTCATCCCTAGTTCACTTCATTGATACAAATCTCTTTTCTTTTTTTTTTTAATTTTTAAAATTTATTTTATTTATTTATTTATTTATGGCTACGTTGGGTCTTCATTGCTATGCGTGGGCTTTTCTCTAGCTGCGGCGAGCGGGGACTACTCTTCGTCGTGGTGCGCGGGCTTCTCATCGCGGTGGCTTCTTGTTGCAGAGCACGGGCTGTAGGTGTGCGGGCTCAGTAGTTGCAGCGCGTGGGCCCAGTAGTTGTGGCTTGTGGGCTCTAGAGCGCAGGCTCAGTAGTTGGGGCGCATGGGCTTAGTTGCTCCACGGCATGTGGGATCTTTCCGGACCGGGGCTCGAACCCGTGTCCCCTGCATTGGCAGGCGGATTCTTAACCACTGCGCCACCAGGGAAGCCCCCAAATCTCTTTTCTTCTTTTCTTAGCTCTTCCGAATAAGGCCTTGGGTTATGATTATAAGACATAAATTTTTGCAGGGCTGGGGCGGCGGGGGGAGTCTTTGGTTTTTAAAGGGAGAAGTCATCAAACAACATGTCAGCATCTTCACGCCTTTGTTGTGTCGTTACTGATCACCGCTGTGCTCAGCATTGTGGGTTTGATTCTCCTTTTTTTCTTTATCCAGATCCCCCCACAACTATCCCTCCTCTCACAACAACCACCACCACCACCACCACCACCACCACCATCCTTACCATCATCGCAGGTATGGTACCTTCATTGCCATTGCAGATGTCCTGAATGTACACTGTCTTTCTGGTATGTATAACAAGAAGCCTAAAAGGCCCCTTTAACTCCTTGAAATGGAATTATTCCTTTATTTGGGAACTTGAAAGACATTAGATACTGTGTTCTCAAGTCGACTCTTAAGGACCTCAGAAAAGACTTTAACATCCAAGCATTTAACAGTAGATCAGATATTTTGCAGAATTCTTTTTTAAGCATCACCATGCAAAGAAAAATGCTAGGGGGGAAATGGCAGCCTGGCTCTTAGACAACACGCGGATAGCTTGTGCTGAGCCACGGTTGACGAAATGGTAAGTATCCCGGCTTTGGATCTTCTTCTTGCCTTAATTTCATCTTAATCCACGTGAAGGAAAATACACACCCTTTAACATGTCCACGTGGGCCATGTTCCTAAATGCATCATCCTTCCTGCCCCAGAGAGTACCCACTGACCGTGTGTCACCTGGGGAGTCACCGTCTGTTCCACTCTGGGCACTCGAGTACCCCTTCCTGCCCTCCATTAAACACTGGAGGAGCCACTGCGGTTGTCACTCTGTGGTTTAGCTCTTTGGACTGTCTGAAACTCCTATTCAAAGTGAGCTTCGCAGTCTCCTTTCTCTGACCGTCACTGAGGGAGGAGGTTATGTCCTCCAGCCCCTTCCTGGTTGGTCCCCAGCGGCTCTCAGTGCTTGATGTCGCTTGTCCGGGAGACTTGTTGTTTTCTCTGCCGACCAGGGTGGGAAAGGTTATGGCCGCACCACGTCGACTAGACGTGCAAGATTTCCTTAGGTAAGGCCATCCTTTACATTGACTTTCCGGAGACATTTTCAGTTTCCACAGGAGTTGGTGTGATAGACATGATGAAAATTCTAAGTGTTCAGTGAAAGAGGAGGCCTCATCGGTTTATGAAATATAACAATAGATTGTCTAATTTCAGTTTTCTTCACCTTTCTAACCATTAGAGTGGAACAAAGAACCTTTAAATAAGCCACTAGAGAGCATGGTTCTGAATGATGTTTGCGAAAACATCAGTGCCTGCACTTAATTGAAAAGCTTCTGAAAATCCATCAGTTGGTTTTTGTGTCTCACCCTAAACTCGGCTCCATCCAGGCTGCTTCCTAAATTCTTGTCTCTGTGTATTTCCCTTTTAGCTTTTTGTTAGTTTCTTCTGCTTCTTAAGTAAACTCAGTTTGTTAGCAGTGCAGAGAGATTCCTCCCACTTTCTGCATCCTTAATAAGCGCAACAAAGATGCTCCTCCCTGACTGATTTCCAGAGCAACCATGCTAACAACTTTCCTTGCTGCGGACCAGGTGTTTACCTTTCATGATTTCTTACCTCTTATCTGGGTGGTAAACCAATTAAGCTTGAGCTGCTGTTACCAGGTTTTCATAGTTTCCTATGAACGGCCCTTTGGATGGCAGTGTAATTTACACCACCCCTTTCGCCACTGCTCTGCATGTGTGAACCCATTAAGAAAACCTTTCTGTGGTCTGTTTTTTCTTTGCAGAAGTTGTCTTCTGCAAAGAAGAAGGCTGGTGTGAGCCAGCCTTGATGACCTCTCCTTGTAGAAGGTTCCGTCTAGGTCAGGTTTACATTTTAAGGCGGTCAAGACCTTCATTCATTCGGCATAAATACCACATTTCTTTTTTTTTTTTTAACATCTTTATTGGAGTATAATTGCTTTACAATGGTGTGTTAGTTTCTGCTTTACAACAAAATGAATCAGTTATACATATACATATGTTCCCACATCTCTTCCCTCTTGCGTCTCCCTCCCTCCCACCCTCCCTATCCCACCCCTCCAGGCGGTCACAAAGCACAGAGCTGATCTCCCTGTGCTATGCGGCTGCTTCCCACTAGCTATCTACCTTACGTTTGGCAGTGTATATATGTCCATGCCTCTCTCTCGCTTTGTCACAGCTCACCCTTCCCCCTCCCCATATCCTCAAGTCCGTTCTCCAGTAGGTCTGCGTCTTTATTCCTGTCTTACCCCTAGGTTCTTCATGACATTTTTTTCCCCTTAAATTCCATATATATGTGTTAGCATATGGTATTTGTCTCTCTCTTTCTGACTTACTTCACTCTGTATGACAGACTCTAGGTCTATCCACCTCATTACAAATAGCTCAATTTTGTTTCTTTTTATGGCTGAGTAATATTCCATTTTATATATGTGCCACATCTTCTTTATCCATTCATCCGATGATGGACACTTAGGTTGTTTCCATCTCCTGGCTCTTGTAAATAGAGCTGCAATGAACATTTTGGTACATGACTCTTTTTGAATTATGGTTTTCTCAGGGTATATGCCCAGTAGTGGGATTGCTGGATCATATGGTAATTCTATTTGTAGTTTTTTAAGGAACCTCCATACTGTTCTCCACAGTGGCTGTATCAATTTACATTCCCACCAACAGTGCAAGAGGGTTCCCTTTTCTCCACACCCTCTCCAGCATTTATTGTTTGTAGATTTTTTGATGATGGCCATTCTGACTGTTGTGAGATGATACCTCATAATGGTTTTGGTTTGCATTTCTCTAATGATTAGTGACGTTGAGCATCCTTTCATGTGTTTGTTGGCAATCTGTATATCTTCTTTGGAGAAATGCCTATTTAGGTCTTCTGCCCATTTTTGGATTTAATATGGAACAGCACTTTTCATTTGTGGCTGGCCTCTCACTAGCTTAGGCTTTTTTAAAAAAGACCTTTCTTAACACTCCCTGAACTCCTCCCCCCTCACCATCAATCTCAGAGACTCAGCAGAGGTGCTTCAGTTCACAGCTCCTAAACCTTCACTCCAGACTAAAGCTAATCTCACGTCTTCAAACAGCTACAACTCACTGTTATCACAGTTACAACCACAGAGACTCCATTTAAGAGGAAATTTTAAAAACAAACAATGCTATATTTCTGTCCACATCACAGGTACCTTTATAGGGACTTGTCTTCTCCTCTTCCTCTCCTCCTGGCCTCTTTGCTCGAGGTAATATAAGATGATCTCATAGGTGCACTTTGGCCTCTTGATGTTAGCAGCTGAACCTGCTCTACACACAAAATGCATTTGTGGTGATGAATGCCCTGATTCTCACTGGCACACCCAAGAGTCGTTACACTAAAATTGCCACTAAAACAACATTGTAGAATCCACTGCCTTAATGGATGTGATCTTACAGGCTTGCTGTGTCTTAACAAGCAGTCTTATATATATTTATCTTGCCCAGAAAGTGTACTTGTGGAATTTAACATTTGGTCCTTTCTTCAAACAGATTAAAGGTTATGGAGCTGAATGATTCCGTGTCCCATTTTAAAGGTCCAGACTATCCCCTAGATTTAGATTGGTTCCTAAGAAATCTTCCAGACTGAATCCTGACAAATGGAGAGCTAAATTAATCTCCACTCTTCTCCTCTCTTGTACTGTTTGGTACATTACAGCCACCATTAGCCTTAAAAGCTTCAACAGCTAAATCTAGTGATACTAACATAAAGCCTCAGCTTAAAAAAAAACTACGAGGAAGAGGAAGCCCACGGGCATCTACTTCTTTTCTCCCAGGCAAATGCAGTGACTGAAACCCATTGCGTAGGTCAGCGTTCCATTACAAGAAAAACGTACAAATTGTTTTTAAATGCAATCGAAAAATGTTTTTAAACTTGAAAGGTCATAGTTGATTTCTGATGTCTCTGAAAGGAAGTGTTCCAGTGTTATCTTTTATCTTTCATAACCAGAATAATTGAATTGTTCTCCCTGTTAGGGAGGCAGGCCTTCGTGAGTTCCCAGTCGCCTGACTCCCTCAAAATATGTTAAATCTTCATCCTGGAGGCCCTTGAAAAAGAGGAATTGTAAGCCCAATCTGACCCGATGCTGCCCACCCAGAATCACAGGTGGGTGGGAAGAGCAGGGCACCTATGCCTCCCATCTGTCCTGCGTGGGGAAGCTCTCCTGACTTACCTGTGAAGGCCACATCTAAAGGTAGATTCACCTGCAGAAGATTTTTGCAGACTCTAGAGTACTGAAAGGAGTATTTGATGTCAATTTGCCATATCAACATTGTTATGGTTTTATAACTATTCAGCCACTGATGTCATTAGAATCGCTTTCCAAATAAGAAACCATCTGAGGGATAAAATTGGGATGGGAGCCGCGCAGAGCCTCCTGTGATTTCCCATAAGATTCTTTGGTGTCTCTGTTCTCTTTCACGTACGTTAATCTTCTGACCATATATTTCTGTTTTGACTATTGCTACTGGCAGACCCCCACTCCCTTTTTTTTTTTTTAATATCAAGTTGTCCGTGTGGTTTCACTCATGAAGGTATATGCTATATTATAGGAGAGCAAAATGCCTAATTTAAATTGCACTTTAAATCCATCCCCGGCATCCTCTGTGAAAATACAGAGACAGCCAACCATTACCTGGGGTAAGAGGCCTCCATGCAAATTCCTTTCAAAACCCAGAATCAAAGGAAAGTCTACTGCTATGGGAGGGTGGGGAGGGGGGAGGGTGTTGTTTGTTTTGTTTTGAACTTTCTTTGAAATTAGTTGACTTTGTATATTAGATGTGCATAAAAATACCTGTTTTTGTGTTTGGTGATAGCTTTTGCCCCTGTCTGCCAGTTGGATCTATCATCTTAGGAAAATATTCTGTGTTTCCCTACCTGGTTAATGTGGATATTGTTTTATTTCTGCCTGGTTTTTCCCTGAGTTACATGCTTGATGAGAAGTACCATAGAAAACACTCAGCACTCAGTTTTAAACACCCTTAGCAGCTTAAATATAAAATTCAGGCCAGTAGGAGCTCAACCCGTAGGTCACATTTATACATGTGACTGTCATAAATTAAAAAATTAAAATCACCTTAGAATAAGAAATGAATAGCTACAGGGCCGAATTCTGAAACACATTTAAGAATCCTTTCATAAGAATGAAGTAGGTCATTTATAAATGAGTTTTTCTCTTTTTGAAAGTCCATATCCAATTAAATATTTTGTGTTTCTTGGAAAAGAAAACAGTAAGGTTTTTCTTATTGGTATCTAATCACTCAGTACCCAGTATACCTTGGAGAAAGTGAGTCCCACCCCGAGGCTCACATTATTATTTTGGCATTCATAGCCTCCTATCCTAAGCTTTTTTGTGTGTGTAACGTGGGTCAGGTCACATAAATAAAGAAGGTGAGAACAGCCCTTATCCTTCCGGCGGATGCCAAATTGGGGAAACTCAACAACCAAGCACATGTTTTCAGTTTCCTAAATACAAAGGAAAGAAGTACACCTGTCTTAAGACTGACTCTGTAGCATGACCAGCTATATTACAATAGAGAGCTTTGCTCCACATAGAACTGTCTGTTCTCCAGGGTCTTAGCGTCATGATTCCTACTCTGTGCTATTGATATCTGCATGACATAAGGGGTAATGCTTTTAGGCATTCATTCAACGCGTATCAAGGACCCATAATATGTACAGCACTGTGCTAGTGCCCACGGAGACAGAAAATTCTTGGAACCCCTTAAAATATAGCTGAGGAAATAGGTTATACCCATTGGAACTCCTTAAGCCGGAGGTACTGTGTACTTAGGGCTGATTCAGAAGATTGAAGAGACTGTCACAGGAGACGTAGAATTTGGTCTGTGCCATCAAAGAATGGATAGAATGTGGATAAGAAAGAATGGCATTTTGGAAATTAAGCCTGAAGGCCTGACTTTACTTTAAGCATCCATCGTCAGTGTTTGTGTCTGTTGTGTGTATTTATATTTGGGATATATATTAAGCCATCGTTGCTAGGAAATACACATCTCTCATCCTAGAATGTTTACTAAATTGCCTTTTTTCTAGAGTTGGCATCTACTCCATCAAGGCTATTTTTCATTCATTTATTGAATACTTATCGAATGTTAGTGATATACATACCAGTATGCCTGGTGACAAGAATATTATTAGGGCACTAGTAGACACTCATGAGCCACCTGTTTTGTAATGAGCTCCCTTTCCAAGTTTTTGCCCCAGAGGTGCGTGGACCATGTTTTTCCACACTGTCTTAAGTGTGTACATTTTAATTTTTTTGATGATGATAAACTTATTACAAATAGCATCATAGCCAACCAGTTTTTGACCCATATTGACTTATGAGGGAATGGAAGAAATTAGTGATGAAGGTCACCTGATTCTGCATTTCTTTCAAAAAGGAATGAGAGATGGGAAGTCAGTGAGATTTTTTTTTTTCCTAATGCTTCTATCATCATTTCCATGCTCTTATGTTCCTTGTTGAAAAATAATCCAAGAGAGAGGGAATTGACATGTTTTCATACTAAAGATTCATGCACAGCAGTGCAAAAGAATAATCTCATAAATACAGGTTTCTTAGGATGAGAAAGTTGGAGCTGTCTCAGTGGTGGGAAATAAAGGACTTGGCAGGAAGGACCCAGCCCTCCAGGAGATGAATATAAACTACTACTTCTAGAGCTGCTGCCCTCTCTCCACCATCACCCTCCTGCATCCCTCTCTTTTCCTCCCCTCACCGGTGCCTCACCCAGCACTGACACACATAGGATAGGAATTGTTTTCCTTGTTAAATGAAACCACGGTACTGGTGGTTATTATTATTATTATTTTGAGAACATCTGGTTTGCAAATGAGACGATCTCAGGGGTACAGTAGCACTTGTGAACAATTCTGAAGAAGCTTTTAACAAAACTTGAAATTAACCAAAAAGAAAGTAAAAACAACAACAACCTACTCCCCTTCCTGCTGTTTGGTGGCACACAGTCTCTTCACTCATAGGGGAGATGACAGGAAGACAGAAGAAAGCTTTCTTATGGGTCTCCTATTCCGGCCTTTTAGCTTCAGTTCCGTTCCTATCCATTTCTCCCATCCCTGAGCAATGGGAGTTTAATTAAAGCTGAACATAGATGGAAAGAAAATTAACCAGGAAACCAGTAGAAGATAAATTTCAAAGTTTAATTTTCCAGCAGGTATGTTTGCTTTCAATAGATTTCAAATATGTCAAGAAGAAAGAAAAAGAGGGAACTATACTTAATATATATTGGCCAGCACAGCACCATCGTGAGAACAAAACCGTCAGGGGAAGTCCTTGCCTACCCTAGCGTCTAGCTTTAAAGCAGCTCCATAACACAAACTGAAGGGGAATTCAATTAAGAAAACCCATTGGCTCCTTATTGACTTTAGTTAAGAAAATAAACTGAGAGAAAGTGTCTTAAAATATGTCTGGACTGGTTAGTATGCTTTCATTTACGCTTATGACAATCAAAATGGCAGAATTTAAATTCTTTACAATTAAGCTCTGCTTTTGAGCAGATTGGGTTATTACCCTATGCATTTTTTAATGTACAGCCTACTCATACCGTCCCCACTTCCCCCCAAATGCAGCCTTCCAGTGAATCTGGGCATTATAAAGCAGGAGTACCATAGCGCAGTTGGAGAAGAAAAAGTATTTAAGGTTGTGAATTTAATTTCGTTCCTGGATTTTCATTTTCATTTATGGCACCCGTTGTGTTTGAGACCACGGACTAATTTATGGATTAGTTTTAAACCCCCAGTCTGTCACACTCAATGAACAATTCTAAGTTGGAGAGGATCCATATGAAAGGATTAGAATGTGCTACAGTGGAGCTTACACATGACTGTTTCAGCTAAACATTGCCCAGCTGCCTCGCATGCGGTTTTTTTTTGTTGTTGTTGTTTTTGGTTTTGGGGATTTTTTTGCTACTTGGTTAAATGGATGGTGTCTCTAATCTGACACATTGTCTGAGCCTTTTGATTTTGAAAATATCTGATACTGCCACGGTGAAATATAGGTGACGTTTAATGTATTCAAGGTTAGGGTCCCATAAACTGTTTGTATGGCTGGGAGACTGAAAGTCGATATTCAGTGAAATGTTCATCGTTCAGATAGCAGTGCAGGCCCTGCCCTTGGATACCTTGTTTAATTATACTCATAAAACAGCTAGAGAGTGACTATTAAGACCATACACACTTACTGGGTTTGCAGGAACATGGGATTGCTTTTTCTTGACCATATAAAATAAATGTACAATAAAGTTCTCCCTCATTGTACTTAAAATTAAAAGAGACGGTAGCTCAAAGAGGCTTTTTTAATTTCATAACCCTACACCACCGTAAGTCCAGCTCAACTTTCTGTGACCTATTTTTCCCCTAGGCCTAGCGCAAAGATTATTTTTTAAAGGCAGCCACAGAATGAAGTTGGAAACAGCCTCTGTTAGGGCAATTAGGCACTCTCATTATTCAAGTTAATTAGAGCCTACGTTATCTTCTATTGGAAAGTTACTGTTTGCATTTTGCCTGTACACTTAGAATGTTATCAAACAATATAGTGACCCCACAAGTTGATTCACAGGGGTGGGCTAGCACATCTCTCCAGTCTCCTGATTAAGATACCTTAATAAATCCTACTTCACAGAGCCGCACTCACTTCAGAGCCAGGGTGTCTGTGGTTTCTGCATGACGTCGTAATGCAATTATGAAGGAGAATTAGATTCTGTCACAGTGCTCTCCTGCGGGGAGCACAAAGTCACTTCTAAAGATTTTTTTTTTTTCATTCTTTACTTGAAATAGCCTCTGTTCAGATACCACACCAGATGCTCTTAGAGAAATGGAATCAGCGACTCCCCCATCCACCCTCAATCTCGGTCTCAACTTTGTAGCCCAGCCTGTGTGTCTGCTGCCCTCTGCCACTCCACTGCTGATCCCTGGTTTTGCCATCCCCAGCTGCAGTAACTCTGTTGTTTGACTTGAACATGTGTTTGCTTTTCACTGTTTTAGAACTGTGTGTTTTCCTTCTCAACATCCCTTTCTCTTCCCTGTTGGGCGCAATTGATGGATTTCCCATCTCCAGAATGGGGAGGCAGGCTGCACTGTGAACTTCCCTTCATTTGTTCTCTGGTACCCACAGGGAAGTGTACACCCAGCTTCCCTTAGTTTGATTTCGTCATAAAGCTGACGTGATGTTGTGATGTAGGCAGACAGTAAATTGGGGAGTCGTCGGTTAATGCTAAGACATTATTTTTGAGGACCCTTAGATTTTACTCCAACCCCTTTCTTTCATTTTATACTAATGATTTACCTGGTGAAAATAAAGCATATTAGAAGTGCTGCTACAAAAATAACGAGCCAAAATGTTTATTGTTTTTTTTAAATTAATTTTGGAAAGAAGCCAGTGTCTAGCCATAAAATATATTAACTTTCATATAAGTGTTTCTGTACAAATGTGCATTTGATTTTGCCCCTACAATTGAAAGCACCTCAAACTAACACTTGACTTGAATGTTTCAAGTAAGGAGACGTGTCAGACGTGTCATGAGCATCTGATGTAGAGATGTTTCATCTGAACAATTTTCGGTATTGTTTTTTAACTGCTTTTTTATGCATACAGACTTGTAAGTAAGTATTGCGTTCTGGTGTGGTTTATTTTATGTTTTTCTTTCCTTCATCTGTTCTTCAGAAACTCAGCTATAAGTTATATTAAGCTGTAGTGGCCTCTCGGACTTCTCGTTAATTCTGGCTCCTTAGAAGGGCTCTGATTTTTTGATGGTCTAGGGTTCTGAGGAAAGGGGAATTGAAGGGGAACACTGGTGTGAATTCATGTGTCGTATTTATAAATCAGAAGCACCAGTCTCGTTGGACCAAAAAAAAAATGTTACATTTGGCATTCTGGTGCATTTAAACATTGCCTATGTCAAGTCCAAAAGCGTCTTTTGGTGTCTCCAGAACTCATGAAAATAATTACCAGCTAAATAGCTGCATGATAAAAAAGGACAGGTAACTACTTGCAGTGTCAACCCAGAATCCCACTACAGCTCGACATGACCAGCTCATGTGTGAGTGTCTCCACTCCTTTCTGGCCAGAAAGGCATCGTGGAGGGAGACACCTTGAGAAGGTAGAACTGAAAATTAAAACCCGGCCAGATGGGTTGACATTGGAATGAAGTTGGCTAGAAGAGGGGTATTAAAACGACTCTGGGAGAGGAATGTTGCCGTGCATTTTGTTAGATATTTATCCCACTTCCCCTCTAGCCAAAAAGAAAAAGAAAATTTCTGGAGCCCCCTGAGGAATTTCCTGTGAAGAAGAGCCAGTATAGCAGGCCTGGTTTTGAAGCCTGGTAGAAGGAGAAAACTTGAACGGCATTAGAAATAGAAGAAGAGACAAACCACGGTTTCTTCCATAACAAGTGCATCTGGCAGTGAAAAAACCTCACGTGCCATCTCCTGATTCACCCTGAAGGCAGGACTCCTGGCAGCTCACAGCAGTGAATGTGGTTCTGGATCGTGAGCAAAGGGACGGCTGGATGCTTTAATTTTTGGAATGTCGCATGATGAGAAGTGGCATTTGGCAAATTATGTGGACTTGGGTGTTTTCCATGCGAGACTTCTTGCCCTTAGATTGTAACATAGTAAGATGCGCAGAGTGGAGGATGGCTGAGTGGTGAGTATGAGTGCGCGCGTGTGTGTGTGTGTGTGTGTGTGTGTGTGTGTGTGTGTGTGTGTGTATAGAAACTAATCTGAAAGCCTTTAACGTGTTCATTCCCCTGGCCTCCCAGTTAATTGAACGTTCCAGCCGAACCCTGCTGAAATAACACACTGGATGGAAAACTTGAACCCGTATATTCATCTACAGGCATCCGCGCATGAGCCATAAAAGGATCCTAAATGTGCAATTTGTGCAGCGACGCCTGATTGGCAGTCTAAAGCCTGAGTGCCTGGGTGGGTTGGGTTAAAACAAAGGCAATGTTTGAATGTATGAATCTGTTGTTCAGCCAGCCTCCCGACTGAGCTTTTCTGTCACAGTCCTGAGCCTTGGTGCGTTCAGAGCCATCTACCAGTCACTGAGTTTGCACTGGTGTTTCTCGTCACTTTGCATGTTCCCCTGACTATTGACTAGCAAGTAGATGTATCCTGGCAAGACCCCCAGAACCAAAGAATCTACTGTTTTCCTCACTGGCTCGCAGCTTTGAGCTGAAGGCATGTCTTAAAACAGTGCAACTCACTTCAAATGCTTTTGGCTTTTCATTTATTATTGCTTGTCACGCGATGTTCTTTGAAAGCTTGCTCATATATTATCTGTTCCATTTTTTTCCATTTTCCCTTTTTTTGCATGCCGTTCCTCCTGTTTCTTCCCTTCCTCCAATCCTCTGTTCCCGTCTGTAGACACCACGGCGACGACAGAACCAGCAGTCCACGGTTGGTACCACATTACTGTTTATCTACCTTCTCAGCACTGCTGAGCAGCAAGGCAAGCCTGGGAAAAAGAGAAATGTAGTCTTCAAGGGAAACTGTGTTCCGAGTAGACTGACCTCATAAATATACTCTAATTTGTGAGGCTTGAAAGGGTGTCGAGTCTTGTCATTTCTGTTGTGAGTTCAGTGTTCAATGGTTGCAATCTGAGATGAGGCCTCCCTGTTGGCTGGCTGGGCTGCAGGAGTTTTAGCTGCACGTAGCCCTTAATTCTATAATGCCGCCAGACATTGAAATATAAGGGACTCCAAAAAAAACCCTAATATTTGCCTAAAAATCATAGCATCTGAATTAAAGGCCCAGTTGCTTTCTTCGTTCATAGGCTAGAATCTTAGGTACATTTTGAAGAGGAGTCATTTATGTCACTTAGTAGTCAAGACTGAAGGACAGGTCAGGGTGGAAGATTCCTGTTTAAATTCATGACGTAGGGATGAGGAAGAACATTCTTCTTCTTTAATTATCATATTTACCTCCACGGCCTCTTGCAGGTTCACCCTTAATCTCCATGTGTGCATAAAAGTTTATGCTACCATTTGGCGGGAAACATCTTCAAACAAGAATGATACCATATGTACATTTCAACAGCATTAACTGGGACTTTAAAAAAAATCATTTGTGTGTGGGTACCTGGTAGGCAAAATACTAAAAAAAAAACTCGTCAGGATGTTAGCCAAAAGCTGATAAAAACCATAAAAACCGAGTAAATAAAGCTCAGCAGGGGGCATGAGGAAATCCTTTTCCGAATTTCTCCACTGACTTCCTAGGTTGGAATAGGTCCATTCACTTTTCTATAATGTCTCCAGTCAGAAAATGAGACTCATGTTTCATCTGTATATTACTGTATTACTTAGCTCACATCTCACCCTGGCGATACTGTGCTTTGAAGAAAGATATGTTAGTTAAAAATGGGCTGAATTTTAATAACTGAATTCAAGGGAATTATTTGGTAAAGGGCCTACTTACATCGCTTTGCACATTTTGCAGGATTGAAATCTATCAGTTAAATGACAAGAGGTGATCAGCCAACCCTATGGTGTTCATTCAACTTTTAGAGAAACAGCTCTTCCTAGCACGACTGACCTTCTTAAACAGACCTGCATTTGAGGACTTAACCAGTTAGAAATCTCTGAGCAAAACCTATGCTGTGTAAGCCGTCCTTGAAGGTCAGGCCTTTATGCTTGGCTGACCACCCCCACATTTGGACCTTCTGATGAAAAATTCTGAGAAAGTAAAACAAACTTGGGTATTGGGCAGTATCCCTCCCCACCCTAACCCACCTCCCCCTGCCCTCCCTGTCACTGGCACAAAGGGAAAAGTTCATAAAATTAGTTAAAGGGCCAGATACACCAACAATCATGAGAAATCAATTAGGTAAAAAACTTCCACTTTCCAAGGTAATGCCCCATGGTGCTCACTGCATCTCAGACACTGCACTCCATTAAGCTCAGTTATTTGTAGGTTTCATCATTAATTGAGCACTTCCTGACTTTTATCGATTATTCTCAGAGCTTTAAGGCTATTTTAATGTAGTTCAAGAGATTTTTGTTCTATTCTTTTTAAGATGCTTTAAGTTCTGAGCTTTCTATAATTAACTCCAGGGTCAAATGTAATCATAAGATTCCTGAATTCTGTGAGATCTTTGAAGAGATACTGATCATTTATCTCAAGACTCCAAGCTTCTGTTTTCTAGGTCCCTTCAGTAACATTTGTGTAGTTATATGACTCTAATAGTTGTAGGTCTTGGAGTTGGGTGGGGTATTCAAGGTAAAAAATATGTCCCCCTGGGCTTCCCTGGTGGCGCAGTGGTTGAGAGTCCGCCTGCCGATGAAGGGGACGTGGGTTCGTGCCCCAGTCCAGGAGGATCCCACATGCCACGGAGCGGCTGGGCCCGTGAGCCATGGCCACTGGGCCTGCGCGTCTGGAGCCTGTGCTCCGCGACGGGAGAGGCCACGACAGTGAGAGGCCCGCGTACCACACACACACAAAAATAACAGAAAAAAAATATGTCCCCTGAGCTGAAAAATGAGAAATTAATTTAGGGAGCCAGTCCTGATCTTAGGATACTGGTATTTGAACAGTATTTCTCTATGGAGAAAGAAAGTGAAGGTGATCTCTTTTTGTGGTATAATAAAGAGACACTTGGAATAGGACTCTAGCATTCATGTGACAGGAAATAGAGATGCCTGTGTACTGTGAGAAACAACCACTGTCTTACTAGTTCAGGGATAGTGTTCAAGCCAGCAGTGTCCCAGTAGGATGTTATTGACCAGCAGTGAATGAGAAGTATACCTACAGCCAAGAAATTAGGGGGAAAAAAAAAAGAAGTAAGAATAGTATAATATATATATATGTGTGTGTGTGTGTGTGTGTATATATATATATATATATATATAAAATATATGATCATCATATATAATATATGGTTTCTTAGCAGGTAGAGAGAAGTGATAATCCAGGTTGATTCCTATAAAATGCATTTATAAGTACATGCTCCAACTTGTCTAAAACCCTCACAGCATCCTCCCAAAGGGATCTGACCCCTCTTTTCAACAGCATACTCTCCAGCTCACAGCAAAAAGCTTTAATGAAAGCCAAAGTAATATCTAGAATTTTACTTAACAGGGGGAGAAAGTCTTCCAGGTCAGTTGTCAGGATAGAAAAGGCAATAGAATATGATTGGAGTTACAAAGCAGGGGACCACGTTTCCAAGGAGATGAGGATACAGAACTGACTTTATTCAAGTGACTTATGGGTAAAACCCAGCTTCTTCCATATAACAACCATGTGACTTAGATTCATTTGAGAATAATCTTGAGATGCTCATGTTGGAGATCTGGGCCTAGAAAAATGTTGTGGTTTGATAACTTGGCAACTTAAATGACAAGACGTACTGGGTCAGCCAGTTGTGACCATTGAACTGGTCTTAAAAGTTTTCATACTGGATTTCTTTCCATACTTCTCTTTTCTTTTCTAAAAAGGAAAAAAAATAATTTTACAAAATGTTTTCCCTTTGAAGACTCATTAAAATATTTTATTCAAGCTTGTGTTGCTAGAGTATGTATGAAGTATATCAGTTGTTTATGTATGTTGACCTTTTGTTCTTACCAATATCTGATTAGAATAAGCATGTATTGGGAGGTTAGAAGTGCATGGGCATGATTCAAAAGCAAATGGATTTTCTCCAAAAAGAAACCAAACAACAGTCAGCCACAATGTGTCTTTAAGGATATAATTGAGAGTACAGTAAAGATAAATGTGAGTGTAAGAGTGGGATTCCTAGACTAGGGTGATGGAAGGGATCTTTGAAGAAAGATCTTGAGCATTTGTGTTTTGGGAGCTCATCCTTAAGGGATCTTTGAAGAAAGATCTTGAGCATTTGTGTTTTTGGAGCTCATCCTTAAGGCCTGGACAGGAAGAATCCTGTGTTATGTGTGCATGTTGAGAAATGCAAAAAACACTCTGCCAAATCCTGGTACCACATGGTCTGAAATTTATGGCAGAAATGCATGAGTGACGTTAAGCACGGATGGTGTACTCGTTCCTATGATTATTGATGTGTGGGTGCGTGTGATGGTTTTTATTTGTTTGTTCCAATGTGGGGCGCTTCTCTGTAAGTGTCTTGTGCCTTGTTATTTTTCTGCCCTGTGTGTCCCCTCTCCCTTCCCCCACCCACCTCCCTCGTGTGAGGTTTTGGGTGACAGCATGCCCACGGTCTGGAATAGTGCTTGTGCTTTTGCTGCACTGTGGTCAGCTGGCTTCCTCTGGGTTTGGGGTTCTCTCTCCCTCTCTCTCTCTCTCTCTCCCTCTCTCTCTCTCTCTCCCTCTCTCTCTCTCTCTCTTTCTCTCTCTCTGTCTCTCTCTCTCTCTCTGTCTCTGTCTCTGTCTCTGTCTCTCTCTCTCTGTCTCTGTCTCTGTCACTCTCTCTCTCTCTCTCTCTCTCTCTCTCTCTCTCTCTCCCTCTCTCTCTCTCTCTCTCTCTCTCTCTCTCTCTCTCTCTCTCTCTCTCTGTCACTCTCTCTCTCTCTCTCTCTCTGTCTTTCTCTTTCTCTGTCTCTCCCCCCACTCCGCCCCACCGCTATTTCATTATTTTCAAGTCTACCCGTCCTTTTGCTTTCTACCTCTTGGTACATTAGAAGCTGATGATCTCATGAATTTATAATCCCAAATGAGTTATTAACTAGTTTTTAATTTAGTATGCAATTGTAGTGAGACTCAAACTGGGAACCCCTCTGACATAATTTTTCACTTTCAGTTTTGGTTTCAAAATGTTTGGCCTGTGCTAGATACATGCTTATCCCCTAGACCTCTGCCCTTAGGCAACTTACCCCATGGATCTCCCTTTCCCTGACTTACTTCATAAGTCGTGCAAGCCGTGATGGAATTCTAAAAGCACATGAAATCTCTTATCTTTCTATTCAATTGTGGGGGAATTCTGAAGCCCATTTTAAAGAAAAATAGCCAGCAGTGCGCATTATTACAACCTCTATGTCCACCATCTGTGTATGCACCCCTCTGCACATCTCTCTGTATGAGTACACAACAGTGGCATTCGAAGGCTGTCATTCAGTCAAGGGACTCTGCAGACATTGTACGTTCTACTCAAGAACAAAGTTAAAGAGGTTTACGAATGGCTGCAGGACCTGAAGATTGTGTTTCAGCCTTGATATGCAGTTTGGAAACAATGTGCTACTGTTTAACGGCGTGAACCAAATTTCTGCTAATGGGACCAAGGGAAAAACTCTCCACAAAAGCTGACAAAGCAGGAAGAACAGGATGACTGACTGAGCATTTAGATTAAAACTGCCGGGGCATCTGAACTCTTATGGCTGGTGATGGAAGTAACAGATTCCATAATATGGCCAAGTGATCAGACATATGCTGCTTAGGTAAGAGAGAGACCATCGCCTATTTTTTCATAATGGGAATGATACTAGGGCCAGTGGGAAGTTTTTTTGTTTCCTAGAGGTTTTATTTGATCATTCTGTTTTAAAATTTTCAGGAAAAAAAAAAAAAGGAAACCCTGATGAATTGAGCCCCAAGCATTTAGATTTTACTTGACCTTGACCTTGAATTTAACTAACTCTAGGATTTCTTGCTGTTTCTAATTTTTGAGGTTTTCCTTAACCTGGTTTAAAACTGCTACGCCATACATACCATTTTTAGAAGCCAGTGATTTCTGCTAGAAAGGAGAAGTAACCACACCAACAGCAGAAGCACTGTCTGAGGAGGCTTAGGGCACGTGCAGCACGTGATTGATAACATCACGAAGGAGCAAAAATCACATCTGCGGAAGAGACGATTCTCGTGCGTGTATTAAATTATCATGTTTGCACCTTAGGATTTTATTAATTGCTCAAAAGAAAATCCCATATGGACCAAAAGTAAACTTTCTAACAAAGTTTAAAGAAATGTGTTGAATACATTTTAATTGAAGTGACCAGGAAGGGCTTGAGCGGATGATATGAAAGTTCAAGAGAAAAACCCAGAAGTAATTTCCCACTTATTGTTAAATGGTGGAGTTTCCTTTTGAAGACTGTTCTCTGCCTCACAAAATGCGTCTTTTTCTTTGAGGAAACTGAGAGCTGTATAATTTTTATCACGAAAGAAAACTACCTAAGTCAAAGCAATTTTAGGAGGTAAATTTTGCTTGTACACTCAGTGCTTCAGTAAACTCTTCCTAATTATATTTATTTGGAAATTACCCAACTATGGCGGAGCACTATAGATTCATAAAATACAATAGTAGTGCAAAAACAAATTTAACGCCACTAACCTAGATGGCTTCCCACTTTTGGATATAATCTGAGCTGTAGATTCCAGAGGATTTGGTATATTTTAAAGTTTATGCCATTAAAAATGACAGTTTCATCTTTAATGAGGTGTGTATAAACTGTCTGTCGCTTTTTAATGGGAAACTTTGCATATCAATGATATTTCATAAACATATTTGTCTTTATTTTTTTAAACTAGCTTTCTAATGCCCTCCCCAGGGAAACAAGCCTTCAGCAGTAAAGCTGCCTACTTGAAACATCCTCGTTTAATATGGTTCAGTGGGTCCCAAGCATGTATGTAGCATGCTTTGATATTCATTGGGCCACGCAGAAGTGAGGGATTAGCCTCCTGAGAACTGCAAATTCATAATTAACTACAGAGGAGAACTTTATGTTGCCCATTTATAACAATTATTCAAATAATTGTATTCATCAGTCTTTATACAATGGATAAAGCCAATTAGAAATAGGAACACTTTCAACCAATCAGATTTCAGAACCAATGGATAACATCCCTACTCAGTTGCCTCTATAATTTATTGCATTACTCATTGCTTTCCCATAGTTGCCTAAATCCATAGTTTGGGAACATCCATGGACTTCAAATCATCCCATTTTTAATTGGCACGTGCCATTGAATATTGGCAAGGGTCATGATGGAAATTCTTCAAGAGCTGGTATGACGCTTTCTTTCACAGCGCCAACCTAGCTATCAATATTCATTTGGATTCTTTAGAAAACAACTCACAAAATCCAAGCTTTTACTGTCCATTTCTACATTAAGTGTTTCTGTTGATTTGGGAGCTTCTGCATAGTGCGGTCAGTTTGACATTGCTTGTTTCCAGAGCATTTGTTTTAGTTGGTAGTTCACTAAGCATTACTCCCAAATCATTAATTCAGCAAATACTTACTGAGCTTACATTTTGCGCTTGGCTATAAGAGATGGGAAAGATGAACAAAGAAACAAGGCATGCCCCTCATTCCTGTTTAATAGGTCCACAAGTATCTTCAAAAGTGACAAATCTCATCAGAGAAGGATTAGCCAGGTGTTGTGCAAATGAGAAGACCTGGAGGTCTGCACAAACCAGACATGACTTTGTGGTGTTTTTCACTTCATTAAAGGAGCAGCCTGCAAATACAGGAAGAGGAAAGGGAGGCCATCTCCTAACTGAGCCCCCCATGGTTTATCTGCTTTCCCCTTCACCTCTTTTCCTTCCAGGCAGAGCTAGCCGAGAGCCATCCCAGCTGGCCAACATTGGTGCTAACTCGGATACAGGCATTTCAAGCTCCACTTGATTATCTCCTGACCTAACTGCTTTTTCAGCTTTGAGGGTTTCATTTTTTCAGGAATACCACTGATTTTTGAAATTCTCTTTTTGGAAAAAAAAATCATTTTGCAAATCAGATTTTCTGATGAAGGCAAACTGCAGTTAGCAGATGCCATACCATTTTGAAATCGATGATCCAAGATCATCAATTGATAATGAACTGTGTTTGTCATTCTTGCCCAAGGATTTCAATTTACAGTAAAATGTGAACCAAAACTTACATACATCAGTGTGTAACATCTAAATATATTTGTATTTAAGAGATCTATCAGAACATCAATAGCTAACAATCAGGCTTTATTTTTTTCTTTCTGCATGCTGTTATGAATGAGTGATTTGAAACATTCACCTTCATGTTTCATGTGCTTTGAAAGTGGAGACTGAGGAATCTTTCTGCCTCAATTGTGTATCTATAACAAAATGAAATGATTGGAGAAACGTACTTATGGATTAATACATTCAAGGTATCCATAAAAGAGAGAGAGATGGCAAGAGATTTGGCTCATGTTTATTTTTAAGAAATTCATCCTCAGTTCTTAAGTGTTTTGTTTATGTCCCTTGAGGAATGAAAAGAAAAACGATTTGTTTTTACTTGTAAGGCCTTACTCAGTTGCCCAATTCCGCAGAAGAACTGGACAGTGAGGACCTCTCAGGTAAGGGCTAGTCATTAGGTAAAAGGCTCTGCAGTGTCCAACCTGTGGGCCCTCCATCCACTTCCACAACACAGCCATTTGGATCGCTGAGCAGTCAATTCGCAATTGTGGATTTTAAGACTAAAGAAAAAAACAGAGTTTTATCAACACTTTCTTCCTCCCCCACCTCTCTTCCCTGTGTATTTTCAGATTGTATATTGTGTGTATATTTCAGATTGGGGCTGACTCGCTGTAAAGACCTCCAGGTCAATAATGACCTCCAGGTCGAATCATCTTTGGGATTGAACCAAAGCCACTCTGTTCAGTGGCTTAAAGTAATTTTTATGTTCTAGGCATATAATGGTTCATGAGAAATTTGTTTTATTTCAAAGCTATTTAAGGATGTTGGATTATGAGACAAGATCTTTATTTAAAAAAAAACCCTCATATTGACCATCTCCTTCTGTGGAATAGACTAGAAAAGCCAGGTCATAGTTAATCTTAGAAGGAGGGGGACAGGAGAGGAAGGAAGGAAAGGGGGGGCAATTGTTTTGTCGCACACCATGATGCAAACTAATTATCCACCTCAGACCTTTTTCACAGCACACTGAGCTCTTGCAAAAGTAGGTTTCATGCTTGATTCCAGGATTTAGGTGTTACTAATCCAAAATAAGAAGCATATCCTAAAAAGGAGGGGAAGGAGATTTAAAATGGTCAGAGCTAAACAATTATGTGAGCTCCCATGATGCTGTGGGACTTCACGGCCAACCAGCTGCAGCTTTTGAGACATTCTGATCGGTTGCTTCTTAATAAGTCAGTAAGGAAGGGCCCTTCCTCATCAGGAGAAACCAAGGCAGAGGACTGTAGATGCTGACTCCAGCCTTTTGGAAACAAGGGTTCCATGTTGCCCTTCTTGAAGAGATTTCACTGCAGCTCCCTTGAATAGCTGGTTGCTAAGGTGCAGCTTTAACTACAGGTCTCACCCAGTGAGAGAATAAGATGGTACCACTATCTTTCACAAGCCATAGATTTATTGCCTCCTCTGTGCTTCTGTCAAACCTCAGGGACGCCTTTATTTTTCTGCTATGTAGCATGTCCCAGTTTGAACCTGGCTGATGGATTCTCCCACAGAGTGGAAGCTCCAGGAGGCCATATTGGTTTTGTTCACTGCTGTACACCTGTCGTATCATAAGCACGCAGTTGATACCTGTTGGACGAATGAATGAATTCCATACCCCAAGGAGTTTAGATAGATAAATAAATAGAAGATTAGAAACATAGCCGGCCATCAAAGGAGTGTTTTATTTTTGCCTCTTGGTGGTGGTATATTTAGAGAAGTTTCAAAAACGTTAGCTTGATTTTTTTTGGAAATAAGAGCAAGTGAGTCCTTGTCCCTGCTTAGAATATCATGCTGAGTGTAAGAAGACTGACTCCTCTGTTCCGATCCTGACCCTAAATAAAACGGCCCTCTGGCACAGTGGCAATTGTATCTTCTCAAGGATCCTGAGAAGGGACCAAGTTCTCCTTGGCCCTGATCCCTCTCAGCATATCAGCCAGACAGGATCACTCATATGCAGGAGTCATTTTTCTCCTCTTCAGGAAAATGGGACGAAATCAGCCCTTATCCCTTCCCCGAGCATCAACAAGGAAGGAATACTCCAGGTCTCTTGGCTCTGCACCAAGTCAGAGGCAGCCTTGCTGCAGCTCTATCAATCACCCCTGAGTCGGGAGTGATAAGCCAACAACTGTTTGTGTTCATAATAATTTGGTTAAATTAATAATTACGTTGTCCCCCTCCCCTCCCCCGTCCAGGAGCGCTGCCGTTGTATATTGCGAGGGAGCCATAAGTCAAGTAGAACCCTGATGATCTGTCAGGCTGGGGCCGGGCTGCCTTTGCATCTGGTTTGATGAACTAATCAAAAAGTGATTAGCACCTTTGTTCAAAGGGGATGCCGATTAACCAATTACTATTGATTGTGAGCATGGCTTCACTCGGCAGCAAAGAGACATCTGAAGGGAAAAAAAAAAACACCAGATAAAAATTGAGCAGCTGTCATAGTGTTTAAATTTATTAAAACAAAATACATTACTTTGTATGAAGCTGTCTTGAAATGGGTCACTGAAGGAGAGCATATTGATTGAGAAAGGATGAACTTCTTAAATTTTCTGTAGCCTAGAGACTGAATTCAATTATAATACAAGACAAACAGGTTAACACCCGTCTTAAACAGTCCATCAATAAATTAGAGGAGGTGTTGTACATTTAATGCTAAGCTGTGGTAATGAATAATATTACCATCCATTCCCTGCTCCATCTGGGTAGAAATTTCATTCTTTCCTTATTATGGATAAATGTTATATCCTGCGTTTCCTTCACAATAATGATGGTCTGTCTTCTGCCGCCCCCTTGTCCCGCTTCCTCCCCCATACACCACTGCCACCTCAGCTAATGACCGTTTCCTCAGCACCATATGGTGCCCCAGCCTCACCCAGCAAAGCAAGTGGCCCAGCTGATCCTCCTCTTTAATCTGCATTAAAAAATTATGCTTGTGTGTAGTTCAGTGATTTAATTATTGGAGGACCTGGGGAGCTTCTCCAGTTCTACTTTGAACCCTTTCATTGACTTTCTGGGTGTTAACTTTATTGATGACGGATCCACAAGAGTTTTGCTTTGCTTTATCAATTACATCTGCTATTTCCCGGTGACAGCTGGTGGTTATTGCCACCCATGTGGAATAGAATAGCTTCAAGCCTATTTATCCTTCTATTTTATTTTAAAACTTTTTAAAAAATGCCTCCAACTGCCTCCTTCCCTTCAGCAATGGAAGGTCCTTCGGGGACTGTTTAGTGGAGTGTGGTGGTAAATGTGCCGCCTGCCAGGGAATGGCCCTCCGGCACAATCAGAGCAATCCATCAGGCTTCTGCTTTTGAAGCAAAGGCACCAACAAGAAATTTCAGAGCTCTCGTGCTTCCCAGAGAGAGACACGTTTTCAACTCTGGCCCTATGTACAAGAAAGTGATCTGGAAAAATCAACATCTCCCTCACAGTCCATAGAAAAGTACGGATGGAAGGCAGATTCTAAGTGGCTTTGATAATCCATGCCAGGTGTTAAGGAAGAATCTAGGTGAGCCGGCTATAGTCCCTTAAGTGGATTACAGAGGAAACGGGCTCAAAATATGGTCTAGATTTAGTTCATGGAAGCACTTAAAGGCCTTCAGATCCAGGGTATCAGTTCTGGGGTGGGATATAAGACCATGTGGCTGTTGTGAGTGTCCGCAAAGTCTGGCTGAACTTGCTTGAAATGTGTGTAAGAAACTGTCAATAGACATGGCATTTGGGGGGACTCTTTCCTTACTGGCTCCCACGTAAAGTATGGCCCAGACTTGGTAAACAGCCAATTGCATTTTTTTGTTCGGCTAGTAATAATAATGATGATGATAAAGAAAAACATCAAAAACCAGCTGGATTATGTAGACAGATTCAAGATCTGGCCCCTAAATCGCAGTTGAGGTCTTATTTAGCTTGTATTTGTATAGTATTTGACCGCTCAGGAAGCTTACGCACACATATGATCTCATTTGATCCGCATTCATTCAACAATTGTTTGAGCCCCTCCTGTGTGCTAGGCTCAGGCCTGGGCACCAGGGATGCAGCAGTGAACAAGACCAACCAGGGGCTGGAGCTGCCCTGGATTTCACATGCCAGGATCCTGCCCTCATACAGTTACATTCTAGTCAGAGAGACAAGCTCAAAACACAAGATAATGTCAGACTAGTGCTGTGGGAAAAAATAAACCTGGGTAAAGTGAAAGTGAGTGACTGGGGCTGGGAAGAGGTGGAGGGTAGCTTAGAAATGCTCACCAGGGGAGGCCACTGAGACAGGAAGACCAAGAGATGAGCATGACCAGCCATGGGAGGATCGTCAGGAAAATCCTGGGAGATCGTTAAGGAAGGGGTTGTTTACAAATGAGGGAACAGGGGCTCCAGAGGTTACAATAATTTACTCAAGAGACAGAATCAGAATTTAAACATGTGGGTCTTCCCGGTTCTTCAGGAAACAGAGACTTAGGTTGCCATGGATCACGGGCCCAGCTGCTCCGCGGCATGGGGGATCTTCCCGGACCGGGGCACGAACCCGCGTCCCCTGCATCGGCAGGCGTCCTCTCAACCACTGCGCCACCAGGGAAGCCCGAGACTTAGGTTTAAAGTGGTTATCCTTCCCCTGTGAAATCCACACTTCCTTTGCCCTGGTATCTTCTTGGGAACTCTTTCCCTCTTGGACCCTTTTCGATTCAGTCTGTGCATCCAAGGAATGAAGCAGGGAAGATTGAGCCCTGCAGAGCCCATCAGGTATAGAGCCACGTGCTGACGACCGGGAAAGATCTCTTCCAGCGTTGAATCACGCTCTTTCCCATTCAAAGGGGACCTTAAACTCTGCTCAGATGTTTTCAGTGCCATTGTCCCATTGATCTCCTAAATTATGGGATGGTTTTCCCACTGAGACGGTCCTAAATGCCATGGGAAAGTGTTGAGTTGCAGAAGGTTAAAACATGTAGATTACCTTATTTTAAAATTCCTTTTAGTACAAGGCAGTGGACTGACAAATCATATTGGGTCCATGCCAGCTTGGCCATGACTTTACCACCACGATGTAAGTTTGAATTTCATGGTGTTGCTGATCTTCCCATAATCCAACATGCTGCTGTTTCCCCATGGGGAGGAAGGAGACCATCAAATAGGAAATTTTCCTCCAAATTAAAGAGTTGGCAGGCTACGACACAAAATATGAATTCCAGTTCTACAGGTTGGACACTGCTTTGGGGTGACTTCACCATATTCATTAATCCATCCTCACACCCCCAAATGCCTGAGGTCCACTGAAGCATCTTTCTCCAGAGAGAGATTCTAGTGGGAAATGTATGTTTAGAAATACTTCTACAACCCTGTTCTCTTTATCAGATGTATACTCCTTTAAGGAAAACTCCAGTCTCATCCTCAGTGCCTTCCTGTTGCTTAAAATGGAAAAGGCAATCACACTTCTAAGTCCTTATGGTTAGATGAATAGAGAGGACTCGGGAGTGTGCCTTGTGGTCTCTTTGGTGATGATTAATGTCTTTGGGAGGACTTGCATCTGTTGCATCAAGTCATTTCCACTGTTGGTTACAATAACAAAATCAAGTTACTTGAGAAGGGGGAAAAATCAACAGTAAAAAACAAAAATCTTGTTCTCATGTTTAGCTGACAGCAAGAGCTTAATATCCTGATACTTAAATGGTACACCTGAGTGATAACTTGGACTGGGTGGCTCACAGGACTGCCAGGCTCACAGCCTTGACCACCACCCAGGGCCACCAGTCACAGTGTGTGCCATTCTACATAAATGAAAAGAAGGGGTTTGGTGACTTCAACTCAGCTAGTGTCTGTGGGGCATCTTACCCTCTGAGAACAATGCTGAGTGTGTAGTACGACCCTTACCCCAAAGAGCTAGTAAGTATTTGCCTGGAATCAGTGATTGGAACTGGAATAAAGCCCTCTGTAGGCTTTATTACAGCAGATTTCAATTTGGCAAACACTTCTTGAGTGCCTATGATATGCCAAGCCCTGGCCCAGAGAGACCCCTTCATATTCAGTGACACACTGGCCTCTCAGAACACCCCTGTGAATTGTATGATGGTGTTCCATGGCTCAGAGTATCTGATTGACCTGCCTGAAGTCTCACAGAAAAGCAGTGAAGCCCAGCTTCTAGGCCAGATCTGTGGGCAAGTCCAGCGCGCTTTCCAGCGGGCCATACAGGATGTGAGGTCCTAACTCTTCCTGCATCTCCTGTTCGGGCCTGTTTCTGGAGGATAACATAGGCAGTAACCGCCTAAGAGCCCGTGTGCGGTACTCCTGATTTCAGTGAATGCCTGCGGAGCTCTGGGTGGCAGGATGATGGTGATGATGATGACTGCAGTTTTCCTTGAAGTAGCTTAACATAGTTCCTTTGCAACGATAGCATAGCTGCAGTGACGTTGCTAGAATGAGATGCAGCCAAGGGGTAGTCCTAGATGTCTGGGATGCTGTATGAGAACCTTCATGATTTTTCTTGCCTTACATTTATTCCTTCCCTTCCACTTTCTCAGAAGACAGAAAAGAAATGTTATGCTGCACGGAGGCTAGTGTGTTCCAATATATATTAACATCTTAATGGGAAAGCTGTGCATGTACTGTATACATTTACTACTCTCTGACAAGAGGGAATTAAATGTCAGAAGGATTTGTAGCATCTATAATTGAATTGCTGCTGAGAAAAGCAAATCTTAAAGAAGAATAACATATTAGGATTAGCAAATAATGTGGCATTTTGTCAGCGCATGCCATTCAGTTTGTTCCCCTTCAGTAATAAAGTTGTGCTTTTTAAAATGCACACTTATTTTTGTTGCCACGGCGGGAGCTGCAATAGGTGATGGGAATGAGAAGCTGCGGTTTGCAGATGGTGCCAGGTTTGCGGCTTGGTTTTGTTTTGTCTTTGAGGTCAGATTTTGGTTTTGTCTCAGATGTGGAAAATCCACTGTCAGGCTTTTTCTTTCTTTCTAGTAAGAAGTAACAGATGACATCATAGTCATTAAGCTTCCTATGCAATAGACTAATCCCTACAGCCCTAGGAAGCAGGGGGCAGCGATTCCACCATCAACACCGCTTCTCGAAGTTTCCAATTAAACTGACTTGTCTAGCCAGACCGCAGCCCAGGAGAAAGACTAGAATTAAAGCAAGTGACAGAACTGCTGTGAAAAGTCAACAGTTTCACTTTTTTCCCAGCTATTCATCGATAGAGAAATTACAGAAGGTTGAGCATATGAATTGTCCAATAAATAGAGGTAGGAAGACCCATCTCCTTAGAACCTCCCCTATGTTTTAGGTATTAATTTTGAAGATGAGACCTCAGGTAGTTTATAACCTTTGTTGAAAAATAGTATGTGCATTTAAGGGGAGTGTCTAGCTCTTCACAAGTTTTTAAGCGTGCTTTCTAGCCCAGGCCAAGGGTGGGTTGAAAGGTGAAGGAAAGCCAAGGCAGGGTGGTCCTCCCGCCCTCCGCCATGTGCTTGAACCGTATTTCTGTATCACACTTCAGCTCCTCCGAGGTGGCAATCTGAGTGTCCGCCTGGGCTGAAGGTAGGCCGGCTGCAGCTGCAGCGGGCAGTCTGCTCAGCAGCCCCTCTGCCCACGTCGCTGTCTGCCAGGAGCTTGTCTAGGACATCCTGGCCATTCCCTAGCTATCCACGGATCTCTGCCTCGGGCAACAGAGCCTCCCAGGCTTTTCGCAGATCCATGATTAAGGCATTCACATGGCAGTTTATGTCAGGCATCCCGTGCCAGGTGGTAAAGTAGCCATAGCAACCGGGATCTGTTAGGCAGCCTGACTGCCGGAGCCCCGGCACTCAGTCATTTGAGGAGTAAGAACAAGTAGAGAAAAGGAAGCCCCTGCAGGGAGGGGAAGGAGGCTGAAGTTCCACTAGCCATCACTTTTCTTGTCAGGCCCTAAGGAACGAGCGTCTTTAGAACTCCCCCTTGCATACTGCCCACGAGGAAAGGATCAAGCCAGGCCACCTGGCCCAAAGTAAAGAAAACTGAGCAGATTGGGGCATCACTCTTGGGAGAGTCTTTGAATTTTTTTTGTCCTGGCGGTTTCTAAGATGCTAATGGGAACCCCATGTGGTTGAAGCTGTGACCCAAGCAGTAGTAGCCAACTTAGCATTCTGCAAGCAGCTCCGTAAACCCTCACCTGGAGCCAAGTTGTTCCAGCTTTTTGCCCAAAGAAGAGCTAACTCACGAATACTAAACAGTTCATGACTGAGCTGTCCTTAAAGAGTCTCGTGTTACACTTAGAGCCGTAGACGGGGCTGCAGCACGGGACAGTGCAGGCAGGAAGGATTGTGCCCCAACTCTGAGTTGACACTTCCCAGCATCTACAAAGTGCCCCTGAAAATCAGGCTCATGGAAGGACAACGCCTCAGTTACTTGAAATCCCGTGTGAAGTGATCCGGGATGGCATTCCACAGTCCAGTCGGAATGTGTCACCCAAACGTGCTTGGTTCTTCAAGGCTGGAATAACCTTTGTGCCATAAATGTACACCAAGTCAAAATGTGGCTTTCCTCTTTGCGGTGACGGGGAAAAGCTAAGTCCCAGCGGGAGGAACACCGTTACACCCGTTACTGAGAGGAGCAATCGTGTCTCTTAGAGACAGGAAAACACTCCCTCTAAACCAAAGAGCTGTCTACTTGCCTGAGGATCGGGCATGTTGCTAGTGTTTATTTTTCAGTGTAGAAGCTGAGGACAGCTGTAGAATCTGTCGGTTTCCTTCTCTGCCTGATTCAGAAAAGCAGCCCGAAATCTGGAGAGGATGTCCCCCGTCAAGTTCATGGGACCTGAGGGAAAGGGTCTGCACCCCAAGAGGAGAAGGATCTGTGGATGATGGTGAAAGTCATAGACTTTCCCAGGGTTTTGTCTTCGAGGTAATCGCTCACGGAACTGACCAGAGCTTTTGCTCTGTGAGCAGAACAGGAAAGACCACAGAGCCGATGGACTTTGTCAGAGCCGCGCTCCTGTTGGTGGCTGATAGTACCCTGGGTTCCAGTTTGCATCCTACTCCCTTAGCCCGGTGCCTCTCTGTGTAGAATCTTGTGTTACTGCTTTGTGCAGTGAGCCAGGCACCAGTCCACAGCATCTAGGGGTAGGTAACCAGCCTCCAGCTATACCCCTCACCACCTTGGACCAATCGACGGCACTATAAAAACTCCCCACCCAACCCACACGTGGACACACAAAAAGGAGTGAGACGAGTCTGGAAACAGCACCACTCTTGATAGCGGATGCCGGGTCATGCCAGGCGCTGGAGGATGGCCAGGACTGCATCAGTGCCCGCTGCAGTAAACCCCGGGGCGGGCCAGGGGTGGGAAGAGGCGGGGCAGAGCTGCAACCCACACTGTGCCCTGTAAATTCAGCATCACTTACCTTCTGGGTCCGTCTGCAGTAACTGAAGGCAGGGAAGATGTCTCGGGGATTAACTGGTGGTAGTAAACTTTCTGATCAAAGTGAGTATCAGAAGATAGCAGGAGAGATTACCCCTATAAATAAGTATCTGTAAAATATGTATGTCCTTGAGGGTAGGGAAGATAACTAGAACCCAGGTATTTAATGTGGGCACAGGGCAGGGAGGAAAGGAAAGAGCCGCACTGAGCCTCTTCAGCTCTGAGTTCGTGGGGAGCAAAGGTCAAAAGAATGGTTTTGGCTGGAAAAATTAATCCCACAGATACGTATCCTGTGAGGTTAGTTGGTTTGTTCTTCTTTATCACAGAGCTTCCCCCTCCTTCCTCATCTCTCCTCCCTGTCTCCCTCCCTCGCCCCTGTTCTCTTTCTGGCTCTCTTTTCCTAGGCTTCTAGAATGTTCCTGTGCCTAGGCATGGAGAAGTCAGTCCTGTAACAGAGGACAGGGGAGTGCTTCCCCCAGTGGGTTAAGCCTGTGCTGGGGCGGCTTCCCTCCCCTCCATCTGCCTGGGACGGGACCTCTCTTCACCTCTCGCCTCTTGTACCTAACTTTCCCCCGCTGCTCAGTAGCTGGCATCACCCAATTCTAAGACACAGGGAGTTAGTTGAAAGAGCCTTAGTTGAAAGAGCCTTATCTCTCAATAGGTCTGAAGCTCATGGCCATTGGAGATGAGCTAATTCTCATTCCCACAAGATCCCCTATTTTGACAGCTCCCTAAGGAAAGCACAACTTTCTGGCTTTTCCATGACTTGGGTCTCCCACTGAGCAATTTTGAACATGTGCAGTTGGGGTGAGAGTCTCCAGCGTGTAAAGCACCATCCTCCAGCAGATACCCCGTGTGCAGGGGCACCCTCCAGGGCACGCTCCCCTTCAACAAGCTCTGTTGTCTTAAAAAAAAAAAAAAAAAAAAAAAAACGTTTCCTTAGCAGAGTTCTGCCTCGTTGAAATGACTTTCAAGACACAGAGGCTGTTGGCCTCTGCAGTAGGCAGCACGCTGGGCTGCGGAGGGAGATTCCACTCTGCCACATTTCAAGTGGAGCTTGTTAGACATGTGGCTGGAGGGGCCACACATCACGGAGTGGGCTAATTGGCTGCAGTGCACTCCGCCTCCAACCCATCTCCATTCTCCAATTAAACTCCCTTCACCCTGTTGTCCTGGGCGACCTGCAGCTGCCTCTGATTTGGCACTTCTGTTTGGGTTTGGATTGGGGATTTTTTTTTTTTTTTTTGTCGTCCTTTCAAAGGTAACTTAATGAAATACTTTAAATACTTCATTTTTTAATTTAAACTCTTAATTAAAGCACTTTTCATGGAACCCTCAGTCACGAGTTATTTCCCCACATCCTTCAGTACTTAATCTCAGAGCAGAATTGGAAATATCGATAGAAAGTGTAAATCATGCCCTCCTGCTGAGAGCGTTGTATCAGGTTTCGGCTCAAAAGAGCACCATTACCTTTAGCTGTCACGGATCTGTACACTTGATCGATAAACTTCAAATGTTATTAGAGGTGGAGGCTTCAGAGATTTGCTCTGTTCTTTGGAGAGAGACAGAGATAAATCTTTCTTAAAAATTGACTCGAATTTGCACTCTCCGTCTTCCTGGTGAAATGCATTTCTCTTAGGCGTCCAGCAACTGCTACGGGGACAGATTTATAGGCCGTGCGCTTCCTGTACTGAAAGATTTAAATGGTAAATCCTTCACATATGACTTCACAAATCATGTAAAGTTAAAAGTTTTTTTACCGTTTCTGTTGCTGCTGTACTTAAATTGTAAGGTGCAGCTAGTAAATCATTTTAATGGAGGTGTCATACTTGACTCAATAGAAAAAAAAAAAGACAATGGTTTAGCTTCCACTCCAAAATGTTAATGTATTAATCAACGGGAGAATAATTGTTTTTTACTACATTATAAATCTCGGGTGCCATTAGGATTTCAGCAAGGGGTGATGTAGACACATTCCTAAATTAAAATTGTTTACACTGCCATACATCCATTCTGCATGGCCATAGCTCATCCGGGGTTCACTTTGGAGTTGTTCCCCAGCCAAACATGTCGTTCCCCAGTCGAAAGAAGACATCCCGAGGGAGTGTTGCTTATAAAGGAAAATTAATTGCATCGTGAAGTGTTAAATAAATAAAAGAAAAACCATCTGTGGCAATGGACAATTATTCCTTGCTGTCTTTTTTGAAATAGGTTTTTAGACTGTGGCTTACTCCCTCATACATCCCAAATGTAGCAGGTATGTCACTTGCCTCTAGTCCCCTAATCCTTGTTTTATCTCTAGGCAGCTGGGGCTTTTGAGCTCCTTACTTTTCCCATGCAAATGCCTGGCAGGGAATAAGTCCCTGGGCATCTCTAGAAAGATGCTCCAGCCAGCCCTCCACAGCTCCCGTTATGGCCTGAAGGTGCCATTCTGAGCGCCCTTAAATAGTTAGGTCGGCCTCCTGAATAGGACCTGCAGCTGGTTACAGAGAGAGGGAATGCCAAGACCAGGTCGGGACTGGACAGACTCTATTTCTTCTCTCCCTGCTCCCTAAGCTTGTTTACGTGCGTTAGCGTCCGATGCCGCTTAGAATGAAATGCCTTGAGGGGAGCACAGATCAATGCAGCACTGAGCAGGTCCCCTCGGTGGAACTTGATCCATCTTGACTGTTCTCTCTGACTCTTCCATTAAGAAAGAAGGTGACCGCTGACCCTGGAGGCAGTGTCGCCAGGGCTACTGGTGTCTCGCAATACCCTCTACATCCCTGTTCCTCTTCTGATTTCAACAGATTCTCGAGCAGGTGAAGAAGGCGCGATCAGGGCAGTGGATCACGCCGTGATTGGCGGCGTCGTCGCCGTGGTGGTGTTTGCCATGCTGTGTTTGCTCATCATCTTGGGGCGCTATTTTGCCAGACACAAAGGTAAGCCAGGCGCGTGGGCAGCCAGGAGGCCTCGTATCACCACGGCGCCTGCCTTTGGGAGACTTTGCAAGGTTGTCCTTGATAGGCAGTTTGGTTTCTGTGGCCACACAGCCTCTTTGATTCCTGAAACTGGGAGAGAAAAAAATAGAAATCTTAGCAGCGGCTGATTAGGACTCGAGTTGATGAGTAGCACTCCTTGATTTGGGTTTTTCTCTAAATGAACAGCTTTATAGGTGTGTTAGGGGACAGAGTGAAAATTCGGAGGGGCTGGCGTGTGAGGTGTGGTTTATCCAACCCCTAAATGATAAACAGGGAAAAAGCAGCTGCATAACCTTTTGCTTTGCGGGATGCAGGTAGACTAGCCCTGCTCCCCGACCCCCAACTCTGGGTAAGCTGGGCACAGCAGCCAGGATGCTTTCTTGGTTTGATGTGCCTTAAAAGCCACATAAATATGTATTTTTAAAATTATGAGTGAAATTGATTTAAATTGCCATTAATCATGTCACTTATCAGCTGTGCCGTCTGGATGGGCAATCATCTTCGGGAAGGCTCCTCCTCTCTGCCCCATGCTGCTCTGAGCCTCTTCTCTCCCCTCCATAATTTATCCTTCCCTTTGTTTGTCGGCCCTTGTCTTTCTTGGGTATTTTTCTCAAGTGCTGTGCAGTGGGCTCCCGAGCCTTTCCTATAGTATAAACTCCAGGCACTGGCAGTCTGCTTGATTGTAGAACTCGGGCTTGGGGAGGGTCCCCTGAGCACAGCAACAGAGGTCCAAGGTGTTTGACAATCACCTTTAGAATCCGAAGTGCCCGTCTCGAGCGTAAAACGGTTTGGGGCCCTCAGTACTGGGGGTCCTTCAGTGAGTGCTGCACAGGCCCAGCACTCTGTATACCCTCTGCCCACGCCCAGGAGGCAGTCTGTTTGGCCAGAGAGCAGGGCCAAAGTCTGCACAGCAGCTGAGGGGACCCAGGGAAGAGGGCATACTCTATAGCGGAAAGGGACGTGGGGGAATCATCTGACCGCCTGCCTTCTCAGACTTGTCACTTCGAAAACTTGAAAATACAACAAATAGATCGGCCTTTCTTACTTAAGAATCTTGGAGAATACAATAGCTAATGGGAGGAGGGTGATGTGATTATGACGGGCAGTGGAAGCTCTACCTGTATTTCATACTGAGGTGCAACCCTTGTCTTTCTCCGTGTAAACCATTGGGACTTGCTGATAAAGAGTGTCACCAACTCCGTTAACGTTCTGTCTATTGTCATTATAAAGTGGCTATGCCAATTAGCAAATCCATGAATCTGGGTCCGGGCTAGAGTGACATCAGGAGCGAGAATCACTTGTTCCTTAAGGCAGATCCCACGCCTTGATTCCAGCTGTTACAATATCAGATTATTTCTTGATCTGGAACCCCACTCTGTGATGGAAGGCAGAAGAAAACCAAACCTCCTTGTGCAAGTTGAAGCACATTTTCACTTATGGACAGGCAACAGTGCTTCCTGAAGACAGGAGACGAGGGTTCAGATAAATGATGTGAGATGACAATAGAACGTCAGCAGGGCCCTAATTCATTTATTGGCTAATTGCTCTTCCTTGCTTTGGTCTTTAACCATGTCCGTGCACATATCTGGCCATTGGTCCTGGGCGTTTACTGTCAGCAGCTCTCCAGCTTTCTGCATTTTTAGCTCCCACTCACGTCTTCTTCTGCTGACATCCTCTGGTCATAATCACGGCTCTAATGTCTCATTTGCTGAATTATATCGCAGCGGTTCAGTTGGAGTGGTGCCTTTGGAACCCCCGGATCCCCATTTGTCTCACCCACCTCGCTCTCTTCTTCCAATTGTTTTTTCCCCTCTGCTGCCTGCACACCACTTCGGCTGATGATGGCCATAAAGCAGGTTGCCATCTCTGTACCACTTTACACAGAGGCCATCAGACAGTCACGGTGCTTTACCCCTTCATCTTTCAGGTACATACTTCACTCATGAAGCCAAAGGAGCCGATGACGCAGCAGACGCAGACACAGCTATAATCAATGCAGAAGGAGGACAGAACAACTCCGAAGAAAAGAAAGAGTACTTCATCTAGATCAGCCTTTTTGTTTCAATGAGGTGTCCAACTGGCCCTATTTAGATGATAAAGAGACAGTGATATTGGAATTTGCGAGAAATTCGTGTGGTTTTTTACGAATGGGTGGAAAGGTGTGAGACTGGGAAGGCTTGGGATTTGCTGTGTAAAAAAAAAAGAAGAAAGAAAGAAAGAAAGAAAGAAAGAAATGTTCTTTGAAAATTACACTCTGCTGTTTGACACCTCTTTTTTTGTTTGTTTGTTTTTTCAATTTTTATTTCTTCCTACCAAGTCAAACTTGGATACTTGGATTTAGTTTGGATAGATTGCAGAAAATTCTGTGCCTTGTTTTTCGTTTCTTGGTTGTGTTCCTTTTTTTTTTTTTTTTTTTTCTCCTCCCTCCTTTGTGCGCATTTATTTTTCCCAAAAAACTTTGGATTTTTTTTTTTTTTCCAAAATCTCCCATTTTGGAATTTGCCTGCTGGGATTCCTTAGAATCTTCCCCCCCACCCCTTATTTTCTTATTGTTTTTCCTTTCCTTTGTTTATTTTTTGAAGTAACTGCTTTCTGTTCAAAATTCAGTTTCATAAAAGGAGAACCAGCACAGTTTAGATTTCATAGTTCAGAATTTAGTGTATCCATAATGCATTTCTTCTCTGTTGTCGTAAAGATTTGGGTGAACAAACAATGAGAACTCTTTGCTGCTGCCCATGTTTCAAATACTTAGAGCAGTGAAGACTAGAAAACTTAGACTGTGATTCAGAAACTGTTCTGTTTGCTGTGGAACTACATTACTGTACAGGGTTATCTGCAAGTGAGGTGTGTCACAATGAGATTGAATCTGTCTTTAATTCTGTATCTGTAGACGGCTCAGTATAGATACCCCACGCTGTCCAGAAAAGTTTGGGGCGGAAAGGGCTCCTCCTCTTTCAGTGCCCTAAACAGACGTGACAGGTGAGGTCTGTTCCATTTATATAAGTGGGCAAATTTGAGTTGCCACAGAAGGGGAAGTAGGGAGGGGGGAAAGATAGTTCTGCTCTGGTTATTTCTGTTCCAAATGATTCCATCCACCTTTCCCAATCGGCCTTACTTCTCACTAATTTGTAGGAAAAAGCAAGTCCGTCTCGTGTGCGAATGACTGAATGGGACAGGGTTTATTTTGTTTTATTTTTGTTTCGTTTTGTTTTCTGCTTTGTGCTTAGTTAGGAAGGCAGTAGGATGTGGCCTGCATGTACTGTATATTACAGATATTTGTCATGCTGGGATTTCCAACTCGAATCCGTGTGAAACTTTCATTCCTTCAGATTTGGCTTGACAAAGGCAGGAGATACAAAAGAAGGGCCAGTATTGTTCTCAGACTGGTCTGCTGTCCATCTCAGTTCTCGAAAGGTCAGAGCAGAGGTGGAAAAACAGCAGGTAGGGATTTTTCAGTTACTTAATCAAAACTCAAATGTGAGTGTTTTTATCTTTTTACCTTTCATACACTAGCCTTGGCCTCTTTCCTCAGCCTTAAGAACCGTCTGCCAAAAAATTACTGATCCTCGCATGATGGCAGCCATAGTGCATAGCTACTAAAATAAGTTACCTTGAACATATCTTAGAGGGGGAGCCTTGGGAAGAGGTAGAGGAGTCAAGTTACCATTTACCTTTTTTTAAAGAAATGTGGGGATTTTCACTGAAATGTCTAGGAAATCTAGAAGTAGTCCTGAAGGACGAAAACTAAACTCTTACCGTATGTTTTGGTAAGGCTCCAGACTCCAGAATACAGTCCCTATGGAAAGATGGCATCAAAAAACAGATAGATCTATATATATATAAATATATATTATATAACATTTTCAGTGAGTAATTTTGGATTTTGCAAGATGCATTTTTACTATTGTTACATTATGTGGAAAACTTACGCTGATTTATTTAAGGGGAAAAAAAGTGTCAACTCTTTGTTGTTTGAAAGCGTGTTTATTTTTCTTGTCTTTATTTTAACCTTTGATAGAACCATTGCAACATGGGGGCCTTTTGGGAACGGACTGGTATGTAAAAGAAAATCCATATTGAGCAGCATTTTGTTTTCCCCTCTCCTATCCCTAGGCACTTAACCAAGACAAAAAGCCACAACAAACATCCCTTTTTCAGTGAATTTTATAACGTGCAGCTCTATTCCGAGCCCTTAGCACCCATTCCGACCATAGTATAATCGTATCGAAGGGTGAGAACCATTTAGCCTGTCATTGAAAGGCTTTTCTCAGTTGTTCTTTTTAGGAAAAAAAAAAACAAAAACAAAAAAAAAACAAAGAAACAACCCCCCCGCCCCACAAAACCCTACCATTGCTCACTGAATCGGCATCGCATCTTGGGGAACCTCCCGTCTTTCCGTTTTGAAAAGTGTACAGTAGTGCAGTGCTCCTGATGTGACTCTGTGGCTTTTACAATGTTGACATGTCTCAGGTTCATGTGTTTTGATTGGTGTTTTCCGTCTCAGGTAGATTGCGAAGTGTAGGCCCCATGCATTGGAAAAAAAGATTAATAATAATAAAACAAAGCAAAAACGGGAAATTACGGATTTTAGTTGTATATTGGTTTATGTATTTTCTTCTTAAGTATACAATGCACTGTTTGAAATGTGTTGTTGAGTATTACTTTGTACAGGTTGATCACTTTTTTTAGAGTGAAGAAAGAACAAACTTGTTTTTTGTGTTTTTTAAAGGAATATAAAATAATGAAGGATGTATAATTGATGCCAAATAAGCTTGTTCTTTAGTCACACCGACGTCTGACTTCTCCCTTTAGGCAGTTCTGGTTTTGAGGTGTACATGAGCGATGTTACGGTGTATGAAACTCCATATCCATATGTTCCATTCCCATTTTGTATTGGTTCATGTATACCATTTTTACAAAAAAAAAGAAAAAAAAAGAAGTACTATAAAATATCTGTCTTCTTAATAAAAAAATTAATGTTACAAAGTGATCCTTTTTTCTCATCATGGACTTCTTACGGACGTCTCGGCCTGGGAGAAGATGGGCCCCTGGTCCGGCTTCCTCCTTAGCACCTCGCGCAGGGCCAGGAGCAGGGGCAGTAGATGCTAGGAGGTGCTGCCGGCTGGGCTTCTCGGGACCGCCTTCTCTCCTCCTCCGCTCATCCTTCCTGTCCTTGATCTCTCCTCCCCTCTCAGCGGACAGGTGGGCCAGGTGCTCTGGCATCGCGGACTCAGCCATCTGTTCCGGTTGCGCAGGCTGCAGGCCGGCCCCTCCCGTGGATGCGTCTCCCGCCCTCACTCCCCTGTTTCCACCCAGCACCCCACACCCACTCCCCTGTGTTGCCTGCTCCACTTGTCTCTTCCTTTGGGATTTCGTGTCTTCACAATTCATCCTTCTTCATTTCAAGTTCTCTCTCCTTTAACAAAAAGACGTGATCTGCAGAGGACGAGCCTGGCCGCCAACGGAAGATTGTTCTCACTTACTGTTTAGGCTGCTGGGGCTTCCAGGCCGGGTGTACAGCAGGAACCAGTCTGTCACCATCCCCCTTGCCTTGCAGGCCAAGGCGAGCAATGACTGCACTTCATGGTGACTGATCGTTCAAAAGCTCAGATCACACGGGAGCCGCCCCGAATGGCCCTTTCCCACCGTTCACCCAGCTGTGGCTGAGTTCCCCTTTTCTCTCTCGGGCAGGTGGTGGGGAAGGTTCAGCGGTGGGAGAAAAGGTAAGCTCCAGAAAAACCAGAGGCTGCGTACTTCATTTCAGCCCTTCCATCCTGGCCTGGTCTCTCGCCTGTCTCTGTAAAAATCTGCTAATTGGACATGCAGTTACTGGGCGCCTGCTGTATGTTCAGCATCGCGAGAAACACAGGGAAGTGTAAGATCGTCTCTGGAGACCAACCAGGGCATCGGTTACACCCACATAAACACATGAAATGGTCCCCAGCTGTGGGGGGCACCCCAAATATGGTTAAGGGGCCCAGAGAGTGCCGTGGAAATTTCTTGGAGAACGGAAATCAGTGAAGCCTGGAGAGTCAAGACAGCTTCCTGGTGGAGCTGGGATTCCAGCTAGACCTTAAAGGATGGCTAGTGGAGAGCGAAGTGAGTCGGAGGTATAGACAGCAGTAAGTCCAGCCAGCCCGCTGATTCGCATGGGAAGAAGAAAGCAAAATCAGGAGAGGTGTGGAGCGTGGGATCAGTCTTCCAGCTGTTCTCAAAGTCCAGACAGGAGTCAAGATTTCAGGGGCCTCTCCCAGCCTCTGCCCCAGGGCAGGGAGCAGTGGGGAGCCCTGATTCATCATAGCTCTGTAAAAAGACCTATAGGTGATAGAGGCTAGAGATCAAGAGTACGTGCTAAGAGACAGCCTGGCTTCCGATCTCCACTCCACCGCTTGTTAGCTGTGAAACCTCGGGCGAGTTCCCCAACCTGCCCGGCCTTGGTCTCCTGCTCTGTAAGGGAGGGGTCACCGTGTTAGGAGAGGGAAGTGAGATTGGCAGTAAGTGCTGAGTCAATAATATGCCAGATGCAGAGTAAACATTTTACATGTGAATCATAATACAGGCTAGAGGCGAATGGTGGTTAAAGGGACAGAGGTTACCCAAGGCTACCAAGAAGTGGTCACGACTCAAGTGAAGGGAGCCATCTGGGTTCCTGTGGACACCTCGTGCCCTTGTGGAGCTTGCCTTAGCGTGTTTAAGGACCCCTTTGTCCTCACCACTCACTACGGTAGTTATTCCAGGCCACGTAGCACGTGGTATGTTTAGTGTCCCCAGCCCTCTCCCCATGTCTGTAGCGTGAGGCTCCAGATTCAGCTGCGACCTGCAGAGAAGGGGGACCCAGGGTGTTCAGTGAACGGAGGCAGATGTGAGGTTTGCGGCTTGCTGCACTTTTGCCACTTGGGTCCCACAGGGTATGCAAGGGGAAGTTTCCAGAAGCAGTCCCCGTCAGCAGGAGCTTGATAAGTTGCCCAGTCCTTCCTTCGGTGTGCGAGTGCAAACGGTCCTCATTTCCTCCAGAGGGTTTTCATGAATGTTTCGGCCTGCTTGCCTTCTCCAAATACATCCACTGGAACCCCGAGGTGCTATGCGGATGGTAATTGGCGCAATCTTTCACTGTCCTCTGTCTACTGGCAACATAATCCTTGTACTGCTGTGGGCTTAGTCCACAGAGAAATGTTCCTTTGATTCTGTCATCCAGAGCTTTAAAGCAACCAGGCAGTCACCATGCTACAGGTGGAAGGACCCTGCTTAAGTGAAGACATTTTGTTTCATTATAAAATTATGCCCAAGACCCTTTTTATACTCACACCTTTTTGCCAGGATGCCAAGTACATGGCCCTTAGTCATGAAGAGCTGGCTGCCAAATTCCTTCAGAGTGAAATTTGTATCCACAGCTGCACATGTACGGTTTGGAAATATTTCCCGAATGAAGTACTTGGATGTCCTGACACACTGTGCAGGAGAAGGGGAGGGGACTCTTGGCCGTCATCCAAAAGACTGTGGGCAATACACTGAAGTCTGCCGTAGGCACATAGTAGGCACGTAGCAAGTAGTAGATCATTACAGGGAGACAGCCCAAGCATCTGTTTGCCCGAATCTCACTTTATACTTAGTCTGAACAGGTCACCAATTCCGTATTTCAACCCTGACATTTAGAAGTCCATCCTCAATATAGGTAGCCTTCTGGTTGGCCTTGAACAAGTTAGCCAGCCAGCCCTGAGTTTATTGCTATTAGTCCCATCGTTCTCAAGGACCCGCTGGGACAGAATATCTGTTCTTCCCTACAGAGAATGACATTTTTGCTAATGGCTAAGCAAAGCCTCACCATTGCCCACATACATTGTGAGGGGCCTTCAGAATGAGGTATGGCATGTTGCACACATTCAAACCATATTCCTTGCCTTGTGTTCATCTCAAAATTGTGAAGTGTGCCTCCATAAGAGCCACATGTCATCCCCACACCACATCATTACACGTGCCAGCAAGAGGGTGTTAGGCACAAGGATAATGTCAGCACCCCAAAACTGAGACTTGAAAGCCAGAATCTTCTGTTTTCAAGTCTTCTAATCCTCAGCTTCCAGGCTCTTCTGTACACAGGAGATGTTATCTGGTTTGTTTTTTGTGTTTTTAATTTTTCCTCCCAAAGCGAACATAACATGTCTACTGCCCCTGGTGGTCAGTGCAGGAAATGCAACTCGGATCTTCCATATTTAAATACAGAATTAATTCTAGCAAAGAACGGGACTTAAAGTCTACTGTTTTTTCTCTTCACACACACGCACACCCACCCTCAACTCCCACTTTACTCCCTCCTAATCCTTGGAAGTGTTGAGCTGTGGGTGGTGATTCTGGGGAAAATGAAGACTACCACTGAGGGTCAAACCGACGCAGGACTCCAGCTGCCCTCCAAACGTGCACGGCTCACAATCATATTTCAGACATGATCACCTTAAATCTTCCGTAAGTGCTATCTTCTCAGGTTAATTAATCACCAGGCTTAAACTTGCTGTTACCAGCGGGAAGTCCATCCTAAAGTCAGCAATGTTACGATTGCATCTTCTAAATTAACTGTTTATCCTGCATTAGTGTTTACTTAGGGGGAAATTGATCCGTAATTGATATTTCAGTCTTCCAGAGCTGGTGTTGGAAGAGCATATTGCAAGCCTTTAATGGCAAGCGAATATTTAAATCCCTTAATGGTTACCGAATATTGAAATGTGTGACTTTATTACTCTTTTTGGTTGGTTTTCTCTGTGGTTGTGTATTTCATCATTTAAACTTGCAACGGATGCTGGCAGGCTCGAGTCTAGCTAATCCACAAAAGCTGTTTGCCCAGACACAGCAGCCCTGATTAAAAAGTATTGCTATGGAAGGGAGCCTTCTGTACTAATCAGTCTCTGTTAGCTAGTGACGAAATTACTATCCATCTCTCTCTCTCTCTCTCTCCCTCTCTCTCTCTCTCTCTCTCTCTCTCTCTCTCTCTCTCTCTCTCTTTCTCTCCCGCTCTCTAGGCCTGTTTTCTCTAACCTCCTCTCCCTGAATAAAGTGATGGGGGCAGCTATAGTGTTGCAATTAGGAGCATGAATCTTTTTATCATTTGGACAACGAAGGGAAAATGCCATTACTGTCAACCGAAATGTCCTACTTGGGTTTTTTTGCTCCTACTTCGCTGCCAAAGCCCATTGCTGCTGCTGAAAGTGTATAACATTTACAGCTGTTCCTGATGGCTTGATTCTTAACACAGCCAGAAATGTAGCCCGGGAGATGCTTAAGACAGTTTATGGAAAATAATAGATTTCCTTGCAGAGACACCAATGCATCAAGAAGGGTTTTGAGTAACGCTAGACACAGCCAAGATCACCACTTTTCTCCCTCTCTGGCTTCAGTAACAGAGGCTATTGCTTAAAAAAAAAAAAAAAAAAATCAGGCCCTCTTGAATCCTCTGTGTTTTCCCGGTTGGTTTCTATCAGCACCCACAAGTCTCTGGCTACAGCGGCCTCTGTCTCACCACGCATCTCCAGCAGCCGTGAGATCTGACCAGAAGCAGCGCCTACAGAAGTGGAAAGGAAGGGATGCTGCAGAGAGGAGAAGAAGAACTCCCGGGACAGCCAGCCACTGAGAGCTGAGACTAGGTCCACCAGCCGGGCTCCAGAGACAGAGGTGGCCATGTTGAAGGTCACCGCTACCGTACTAGCACAAAGGTGGGGTCCTTCCCTGTGTGGCATCCCCACGTGGCCATCAGGAATGCCAAGAAGTGGTGTAGGTAGTTCCTCTGAGTTTCAGCCAGCCAGCCCCATCACCATGCTGCCTCCCAGACCCAGCCCTTAGTCAGGAACCTCTGGGAAGGAAACACCCTCCCCTTGGCAGGTCAAGAGGGAGTAGCTTCTCGGACACAAGTGTTTGGAAGGCTGCAAGGAGGAAACAGCAAGCGGTGTATCACAAGGTTGCAGCTTTCAGACTGTTCCTGCAAATGCATGTCAAAAGCCATGTGTTTCTTCGCCCCAGAGTGCCTCCGCAGTCGTGCCAGAGGCCACCACCAGCCAGATCTCCCTCACCCTTCTGCCCAAGGTGCAACCACAAACAGCCCCAGCCAAGTTGCTACCACTCCCCCACTGTTTTCATTCTCAGCTTCTCCTAAATGGAAACCATTAATCATACTAAACTGTGCAATGATTCCGTGATAAGGAGAACGCTGACGGCAAAAATCATTCTCCTTTGTTGTTCCAGGCAGGCAAAAGGCAGAAGTATTAGCTCGTTGCCCTGCCTGGCTCCTTGCAAATGCTGACCGTGTGTTTGCCCACGCAGCTGCCTCTATGCACACAGCTTATTTTAGCACCAGTCTAAGGCATCCGACTGTTGACAGAATACGAGGCGCCCAGCCACCTCTTCCTTATTCCGAGGACCGCCAGTAAACTTGTAACTGTGGGCGCTCCCTGAACTCTTTCCCATCTCAAGGACCCCAGAGCTGGGGGAGAAATGCTGTGGGACCCGGGGGGGAGATGCTGTGGGACTCATGGAAGACCCAAGGTGGCCTCAGACGGGGTGAGCTTGTGGGGTAAGCTACGCCACCAACCACACATTTCTGCCAGCTGAATTTTGGGAAGAAGCCAGGTGTGGGTACCAAGGAGGTTTTTGGCCTTTCAGAATTTGAGGTCTGCTTTGCTTTCAACAAGCCCTTTGTAAGCCACCCCTTCTGAATTAGAATCATTTTCCAAAAGCTCTTAAGCTATGATTAATGCCAGGGTTGTTTTTAACAATCATCCTGCCAGTCTTAAGCTGTAGTCATTTTCAGTAATTTGGAGCGCTCAGAGGCAAGCCAGGAGTTTGTTGACAACAAAACCCATAAGAGCACAGCCAGGCAGCCACAAAAGATGGAAAAGCCAAGGGACCATTTGGGCTTAGCTGGCTTTCTGCTCCCAGAGTTTCACCACTAAAAGTTTGATTGAATGCTCACAATGCATTAAGGATCCAACTGTGAACATGGCTTGGTGAGAGGGCTGCCAGCCTAGCTTTTGTGTGAACAAATGAGCGTGTTTGGAGGGCTCCTGGTTTATCTATGGACGCGTGTGGTTCATTCACGCCGTCCCCAAACCAGAGAACCCTCATTTGTCTTCCCTTTGCCAACATCAAAAACCGGGAAAGAAAAGTAGTTGCTTTGCTCTGGGGCTGTTTTCTTCCTATGAATGCTGAGTAAGTCCTGAGCCAGGATTTAGGAACCCAGCTCCATGGATGGCCCCGGCCACTTCCCCAGCCATGTGTATTAAGCTAGTGTTCTCTTTTTAATCTTGGCAGTTTCATGCTAGAGTATCCATCTGTTTGAAAGCCCAAACTGAAGCTGTGGCTTGAAACGTCCGTGATCACAGATTTCCTTAGACTCGGCTTCAGATGGTACTTATTTCTAGCTCATTACTTCCTCCAGTATGAAAGGGTCAGCTCTGGGTGATGGAGTTTAACCCAATGAATTTGGTGTGATTGATAGCTGTCTGTGTCTCAATCCAGCACTAGCTGTTACATAGGTTCTGTTGCTAGCCAGGAAGAATACAGATTTCTGTGTGTAGCTCGGAGCTTTCATGAGCTAACTTCCAATAAACTCCCTTCAACCATGAATCACAACTGGAGCCCCAGTCCAGCGTCCAACATGGCCTTAGAGACACCTGTCATGTTCCCTTTCTGTCCCTACTGATTTCAAGCCCCTTTCTTCTTGAAGCCAAATGGACAGATTTCTAGGGTTTGGTCTCTGGGTCATGCTTCTGTTTTGGCCAAAGAGAAACACATAGTCTACCAGTGACTCTCCACATCCCTGCTCTCCTCACCTCTTAAAGAGTTTTGCTGGTTTTTCCTGGCCGCTTTTCAAGGGCCCCGTTGGGACATAGCACCTGCCTTAGGATCACGAGGCTTTGGGGAAATGAAAAGTGTCCCCCAAACCTTCTTCTTCTCTCATATCCCCTTTCTCAACGAATAACCATCATCATTCAGTTGAACCAGAAACCTGAGAGTCATTCTTGATTCCTCCCTCGCCCTCATCTCCCACTTCCATCTGGTTCCTGAACCCTGCCCGCTGCCCCCTAAACACTTCTCCAGGGTGACCCAGCCTCATCATTTCCATGTCATGTGCCTGGTTCAGGCCCTTTACCTTCAACGGCAGGAATGCAATGGCCTCTTCTCTGGTTCCCCAGTGCCTCGGCCCCTAGCTCCATCATCAGCCCTAACTGGAGTGAATGGGGTCCCTCCCCTGCTCGGAACCCATTCTTGGTTAACCTTAGACTGAAGAATACAGTAAGTTCCCTAAGTATGAACCTTCAAGTTGCGAACTTTCAAAGATGTGAAAGTGCATTTGCGTGTCCAATCACGTAAGGTAGTTCACGTGTCTGATATACACTGTCATGTGTGTGCACCCTCTACAAGTGGTTGTGCCTTTATGGACTTCACTGTACAGTGCAGTATAGAGTGCAGTAGTGCAGTATCTTTATTTCAAGCCCAGGATGTCCGGAAGCAAGTGTAAAAGCAGCGGTGACGTAGCTGGTACTACTGTGCGGTGAGATTAAAAATGTCTTCTTTATTTTTTGTGTTTGTTTGTTTTTTATGTATTATTTGTGTGAAAAGTATTATAAACCTATTACAGTACGGTACTATATAGACGATTATGTTAGTTGGCTAACTATGTTGGACTTACGAACAAATTGGACTTATAAATGCGCTCTCAGAACGTAACTGGTTCATATATACGGGACTTACTGTAAATCCAAATGCTCATAATCTGCTATCGATTTAGTCTGGCCTTTCAGTCCCACCCTGTGACCCTCCACCTCCACTCACACCCCCTGCCCCCCGACCCCTACCTGACTTCCCCTCAAGCTCCATTTCATCACTGGTCACACCTCTGTGCCTTGGAACATTCCGGGAGCATCTCCTCCCTTAGGTTACTGCTCTGTGCTTTCCCAACCTCTCATGCTTACTGCAATTCATGTCCTTATCACATATCTGAACTGCTTGTTTACCTTTCTGTCTCCCTCAATAAAACAGTAAATTCCTTGAGAACAGAGACTGTGTCTCGTCCAGCTCTGTATCTGGAGCTGGAAGCCAAGCACAGTATCTGGCCCTGTGCTCAATAAATTATTGAATAATCAGAGAGAGTTTTTCTTCATCTGTGGTTGGACTGGTCTTTCATCTGTTCGTCTTTTTTCCTGGAAATATCCTGGTAAGGCCTGTCTTTCTTCTTTCTAACCAGCAATTCTATCGTTTCGAGAACTCCCTCTGTCTGCTTTGTAAATGTTTGTCTCAGTGTGGTTTTGATTTTGTTTCTTGCTCTCCTAGTCAACATTCTTTCTTTCCCATCTCTCCCTTCTTCTAGCCCTCTGGGCTGTTTTAAGGTCAATATGTATCGTGCCTAGGTCTTATAAACATTTCAAGAGCCTGGAAAGAAGAATTATGAGCTCCAAAAGACAGAGAAGGGAAGTGTAAAATCAAAATTATTAAACGTTTAAATATCTACAAAACCATACCATTGTCAACCAGCAAACTGCAACCGAACTGAACTGGTAAATAATCAGGAATAAATTGTACTCAGTGTGGGATTGTGATGTATTTGATACATTGTGGGCACGGCTTCCTTACAAAGAGGTCCTGGGGCCCGCAAAGGTTTAAAACAAGCCCGCCTCTCTCTGTTCTCCTTTTTCCTTTCTTTCCTTTTCCTCTCTCTTCGTTTCTTTTTTCTTTTCTTCTCTCTCTCTCACCCTTTCTCCTGCTCTTTCTCCTGTCCTTCTCTGAATCTCTCACCCCAACCCTGGGTACATAGACCAGGTTCCGGGGAGAACCAACCCAGAGAAAGGCCCAGACCTGCCAGGTGGGCTGAGCACAACTGTGGTGTGAGCCATCAAGCCCTCCTGGAAGGCTGACACTTTGAAGAACCTGATGAGCATACTCAGAAGCTCAGGATGGAAAGCCAGGCTGACCCAAATAAGCATAGAACCCTATACGTTCTCACTAGCAACTACTTTTCCTGGTTTCAGCAACTGCGGTCTGTGAAGACATCTGACCTGCACACCCAGCTTCCATTCTGTAGAGCAAATTGTCAGCGTGGACATGTTGGGCTTTGGAGGGCAGGTGACCTCTCTGCCCTGCTGTTATCTCCTGACTTTGGGGGTTTGTTTTGGTGTGTGTGGGAGGGGGTGGGCTGGGGGTGCTGAGCTCCCGCTCTAGGAACCAGTATTCATGAGTACTGTTTCCAGCTGTGCCTCTGATTCAGCCCGTGACCTTGGGCAAATCGCTTCCTCTGTGGGCCCTGCTCTCCAGCTATAAAGAGCCTCCACCCCAAAATGTTTCCAGTTACTTGTTTGTGAAGTACTTTGACATCTAAGGTCCAAAGCACGGTAAAGTACTGCTGTTGTTATAGCGCATTGAAAACCCCAAATAAAATGTGTTGTCAGCTCTTGAGTTGAACATTGAAAAGGTGTTATAATTGACAACTAATTCTGCTGTCGCTTTGTGGTACCCTTGCCATGCTGAAATCATCCCGTTTTTTGCCATTCTTCTTTAAAAATAAATAAAGCCTCCTTTGTGAAGAATGGATGTCATTTAGTAAATAATTTTGACTTGTGTAATTACTTCTGTGACTTTTCTTAACAACGTGGCTTAGCCGAAGACAGCCTCACCCCCGCCACCTTCCTCTGTCCCTGGCGCTCCATAAAGTAACTGTGTAATTAAGAACAGCACGTTTCTCTATATTTTAAGTGGGGAGTCTGACTTTGACTCCCCGCTTGCTGGAGTGGGTGAGCCAGCCGGTTATTAAAAAAACAATTATGCTGTTAAAAAATCAGGAGCTCCACAAGTGAAGAGCATCGATTGGAGAGAGCTGGTCAGTTATCACCAGAAGGTCCTGACAACACACTAATAGGTTTTTCTGAAGATCCAATCAAATTTTCTAGGCAGAGGCTTGAGGTGTTCCACATGGGATAATGCTTGTCCTGGCCAGTATTGATTTCAGTGTGGCTCTCCCCTCTTTCCCCTCTTGCTGGCATGCGCTCTTCAGCTGCTGCTACCTTTTTCTTTTCTTTTCTTTTTTTCTAATAAAGACTTGAGCATTGTATCTTGTGTTTACAGTTTGATGGGGAAGGGGGCTCCCCGAAAGCCTTGTCTGCCCTTGACGGTGCCTCTCCACACTATCTCCTTTGTTACTCCAGCCTTAAAGTCAGATATAGCAGTGCTGCTTTCTGCTCTGCTTCTCGCTGACCTTGTGGAATTTATTCTCATGGCAGCTCCCAGCCCAGCCAGCAGCCCCTCTTAGAAGAGATTCGGTTAGAAAGACTGCGGGAAAAGAGGGATGAAGTGCTTAAAGTCACACAGGTTTCCAGTCTCCTCTGGGGAAGTGAATTCCCTGGGCAAGGTGAGGGTGTCGGGTCCACGTGTGAGTGTGTGTGCGTGTGCGTGTGTGTGTGTGGGTGCGCGCGCGCGCACGCACGTGTAGTGGGAGGGAAGCAAGTCTCCCAGATAAGCTGTATAGATCGTTCACTTGACCACAGTATCAGATCAAGCGGGCACGGGGAACAGAGATCCAGCCCAGCTTCTGCTAGTGAAACTTGGGAACTTGGTGCCCGGTTGCATCCGCTTGGAGGAAGGCGCGCCTTTTTTCCAATCCTCACAAAGACGCTGTATAAGAGAAGTGACCTGGAGAGAAGCAGTGGAAACCCAGAGCCTCCAGGATCCTGAGTACCTGAGCTACTGCGTGCACTGCTCCAGCTGGGCCCGGGCCCCCCCCCCCCATGGACAACCCTGGACAGCAAAGTTAGCACCATAGAACACTTCTTGCAGCCATTCCACGATCCTGAGCACCCCATCATACTCAGGGACCCCAGGGAGGCTTTTGGGGTCTCTACCAAGTCAGCATGCACCTCACTCACCCAGCCTCTTTGGCCACTTCGTCCTACTGAGAACCCCCTCACTTGCACAATTGCCCTTGCTCCCCGGCCCAGTGTTTCAAAGAACGTGGGCTTTGTTATCAGTAGAGCCGGGTTCAGCTACCAACTTCTTCACTTAATAAAAGTTGACTATGGGCAAAGTCTTGACTATGGGCAAGACTCTGAGTCTCTTTCTTCATCCTTAAAATACCCACCTACCACCAGGCTGTGGGGACCACGAAGGTACATGCCATGCTGCCTCACAGATGGTAGTTATAGGTTATCGTCAACATTCTAGACCCCTCCCTGGGGCTTCCCAAACCCTGCCTGGAGCCCCTCAACAGACTCACGCCAATTAGCACCTGGTTAGACGCTGACACATTTTTCTCCCCTGGTTTCAAGCACGTGTTTTGTCACCACAGCAGGCCGTTGGTGCCTCGCACAGTGGGTTCTCATCCCACACTCGTCCTGGATTCCCCAGAGCCCCAGGGTACGCCGAGCACACAATGACTCCCCCAGAACTCCTTGAGTTCCCTGGGCATTTATTGTTACACAATTTTCCATCTGTAGCACTGCCCACCTAGGAAGAGACTTAAATGGACTCTGGAGCTCTGGGTGAGTTCACCCAATCACAGGATGCAGAGTGTCAGATCTGCAGAACACCTCAGAGCTCGCAGCGTGACCCCCTGGTTTTATACACGTGGATTGCAGGCAGCCTCACAGACAAGGACCAAATACCAGCCACCCAGGGGCTGTGCTGGCGAGCCGATCCCCACCTCCCCCAGCCAGGACTCCCGAGCCAAGTTCATGAGGGAAGGGCGCTTGCCCCTCACCACCAAGCAGCACACTGCAGCCCAGAGGGTCTCCAATGGTGGGAACAGACCCTACAGCAGGGTGTCCCCTGGAGCTCATTAAAAATTCAGATTCTCAGGCCCCACCCGTATCTATTGAGTTGAAAACTGGGAATGGGGCCTAGCCCTCTGTACGTCAGGGAGTCCTCCAGGCAATTCTGATGCCTGCTCTAGTATGAGAGCCCCTGGCTGCTATAGGGGAAAGGGCGCTGATCTTAAAGCCAGCAAACCCGCATTTACATCCAGGTCCTACTTACTATGGAGCATTAGTAGTTTCATTGGGAAAGTAGGAGGCAGGGCTCACCTCGCCAGGCTTTCCTGCACGCTAGCCGAGGTGACACGTCTGGTACACAGCAGGCACTTAGGAAACGTTCGCTGAATTTGAGCTGCCACTTGTGTTGGGTGAGTGGCTGAATGGCTAATTGCAAAGCTGATTGGAGGACATGCAACTTTCATCACTTTCATCGGGAAAAACAAATCTATTAAGGTCTAAATGCGTGATATTCTGCTCTCTATATTCTGAGAAAAGAAGCACGCCGTAAACCTGGGAAGACGCGGTAGAGCGCACAGGCCAAGGTTTTGAACCTGGGAGGTTCATGGTCCAAAGCCAGCACCGCCACAGTGCACTCACTGGGAGGCTCTCTACCTACAGCCAATGACACGCTCATTCATTCAGCAGATATTGGGTGGGGGGCTGCTACTATGTGCCAAGCAATGTGCTAGGCATGGAAAACACACAAGCGAACAAGCTGGACCAGGTCCCTGTGGCAGAGCAAATATTTCACTTGTTCCCCTATACATCCCAGCCTCCTAGCAGCTGGGCAGACAATGTGAAATGGAGCAGAAGGGGTGCCCATCATGTGGGGCTGAGCCCACGATTTCCCTGCTCACACCTGATTCTCCAGTCTTTCTCTTCCCCTACTGCAGCCTCCAAGGAGCCTTGGTGTTCCAGATGGTGCAGCCACAAGGCCCTGAAGCCTCCAACGACCTGGATCCCTGAGTGACCAGGTGGAGTAGAGGATTTTGCTGTCCCACATGGGGCATGTGGCAGGAGAGAGAAATGTGAGATTTGGAATTTATGTTCCCACTGCTTAGCCCAGCCTCTCCTGACTAACACAGACTCTGTCTATGAGTCTTGCACTCTAATAAGACAGAAAACACACACACAGTTGAGTGTTTAGTCACAGTTGTAAGAGATTTAATGAAAGAGACACAGGGGTTGTTATCAAAGCATACATTACTGGGGCCTTATCAAGTCTGGGGGACTCCAGGAAGGCTTCTCTTTAGAAGTGCAGGTTGAGACCTGAGGGATGAATAGAAATTATTTGGACAAACAGGGAAGGGGAAGTCAAGCCCAGGCAGAAGAAACAGCATGTGCAAAGGCCCTGAAGCAGGAGGATGCGTGACATGGACAAAGAACGGGTTGGCGAGGTGATAGAACCAGGCGTGAGCAAAGGGTGAACAAGGAGGTGTGTGAGAACTAGACTATGGAGGGTTTTATAACCCATTCAAGAATTTGGGGATTTATTATAAAACAAAAGGTTAGGGCTTCCCTGGTGGCGCAGTGGTTGAGAGTCCGCCTGCCGATGCAGGGGACACGGGTTTGTGCCCCGGTCCGGGAAGATCCTACATGCCACGGAGCAGCTAAGCCCGTGAGCCATGGCCACTGAGCCTGCGCATCCGGAGCCTGTGCTCCGCAACGGGAGAGACCACAACAGTGAGAGGCCCACGTACGGCAAAAAAAAAAAAAAAAAAAAAAAAAAAAGGTTAACTGAAAGTTTTAAACAAGACAGCAACAAGAAATCTGCTTTTTAAAATCCTTTGAGCCTCACCTCCTCATCTGTACAACGGGCATAATAATATACACGCTTCAAGATCTGTGAGGATAGAATGAAATAAGCTCTGTAAAACGTGCTGCCTGGTGCACTGTTAACCTAAAAGGATCCAGCCTTTTCTCTTTGTCTGGTTCCCTCCTGCCTGGAGTTTACTTCTAGCACAAGGACTCTGCATGTTCTTTGTGGGGGATGCTGAGATCTGAGGAAGAGACTCAAAATACCTTTGCAATAAAATAATAACTAAAGTTTGTTGAGCACTTACTGTATGCCAGGCACTGCTCTAAATATTAACTCACCACCATCCTCTGAGATAGGTTATTATTATTATACCCATTTTACAGATGGAGAAACCTGGACACAGACTGATTAAACTATGTACTCAGGATCACACCTGGTCAATAACGGCGCAGGATTTAAATCCAGACACTCCAATGCCAGATCCTCACTCTTAATTACGACATTTCACTGCCTCTTTGAAAGACATAGGATTTTAGGGACACACAGTGATCAGAAGAAACAGCTCTGGCCAGAACCAAAGGGGTGAGAGGAAGAGACAGACCCAGCCTTGGTGCTGAACAGACAGCCTGTGAGAACCGTGGGTGCGTCGCTCCCTGTTACAGACCGTCTGCCCTGTAAGGCAGAGGCAGAACTTCAGATGACCAGGGCGTTGCCTGCACCCCACAGCACCCTGGGCTATTCTCTAAGTCAGCTCCATCAGCCTTGCGCACCCCTTCTAGAGATGATCCCCGCCAGCATAGCCCCACTGCACACGGGTCCCTGCTGGGTGAGAACCTGGGAGCCACAGGAGGCATTAGTGGGGGTGTGTCCCCTTAAGAGGAGGCCGGCGGGCTTGGCACAGCCTGGGGGAGGGTGCCCGAGGCACATGGCATGGGCAGAGCCCTCCATGAAGGCCGGCCTAGCTGGGCTTTGAGGCCGGCTGGCATGATGGCCACCTCACTCCTGCCACTCTCTGCAGTCAACCAGAAAGTCAGAAAATGTGCTCGGCGACCAGCGAAGCAGATGGTTGAGGATATCGTGTGTCTACAATATTTATGAAATGTGAACGGAGCAGAGCTGTGGCTGAGACTCCCGTCCCAGGCAGAGTAATCCAGGCCTGTGTGGTGAACAAGATTGTGACTGGGGTAGTTCCAGTTTACTAACCATTTGCAAAAGATTACATACCTCTCACATACTATCCTCTCCTAATCTTACTTTAATGAACACCACTCTATCTGGATGTATAATTTCAGGCCGGGGGAGGCCAGAAAACAATTTCTAGCCTAGAAGGCAAAGCTGTAGCTAATACATTAACATCCAAATTAGAGAGAGGGAGAGTAATTGTGAGATCTATAGCTGAAGTCACTAAAGTCTCCCTCCCCTTCCTCGCATTAACAGACAGATGTACGGTTCCTGTGACAACCAGCCATGTGGATATGGGGGTTGAGGACCTTCCCTCTACGATGGCCTCACCTGAAACCGTTCTCTTCACCTACAGAGGGGCCCCCCATGAATGTGCTCCTCAGATGGTCTTCACTGCTGGCAATGGGCCCTCCTTGAATCAGGAGGGAAGCAAGTCAGACTAGCAGAAGAACTTCCAGGGAGTACTGAGTTGGTAAGCACGCCTTCCCTAAAAGCCCAAGGCTAGGAGGGATCTTGAGTTAATTAACCCCACTCCACCTCAGTTTCATCATCTATGAAATGGGAGTGGGGTGGAATGATAATACTGCTAATTTATTGCTTCACCCAACAATTTTTATTGAGCCCTACTATGTGCCCGGCACTCTTCTGGGTGTTGGGCAGACAGAAGTTAAGAAAAAAATGAAGTTCCTGCTCTCATGAAACTTACATTTTCTTGGGGAAAGGAACACAAACATCCAGTATATTAGATGATAGGACAAGGATAGGCCCCTGCCTCTAGAGGACTCGTGATGGGCTCGCACCCCTTCAAAACCGAGGGCGACACAGCTGACTTCACAGCCCTTGGAACTGGGAAAGGCCTTCGAGCCAGCATCCTGCTTGTGGCAGGAATGGGGGTGGTGCAGCCCTGAGGCGTCCCCACCCTTCCACCAGTTGCCTTCGTGAACAGCGGTTTGCATTTGAAGTTTTATTGTTTGTTTTTGTTTTTTTAACATCTTTTTTGGACTATAATTGCTTTACAATGGTGTGTTAGTTTCTGCTTTATAACAAAGTGCATCAGTTATACATATGTTCCCATATCTCTTGCATCTCCCTCCCTCCCACCCTCCCTATCCCACCCCTCTAGGTGGTCACAAAGCACCGAGCTGATCTCCCTGTGCTATGCGGCTGCTTCCCACTAGCTAGCTATTTTACATTTGGTAGTGTATATATGTCCATGCCTCTCTCTCACTTTGTCACAGCTCACCCTTCCCCCTCCCCATATCCTCAAGTCCATTCTCTAGTAGGTCTGTGTCTTTATTCCCGTCTTACCCCTAGGTTCTTCATGACCTTTTTTTTCTTAGATTCCATATATATGTGTTAGCATACGGTATTTGTTTTTCTCTTTCTGACTTACTTCACTCTGTATGACAGTCTCTAGGTCCATCCACCTCACTACAAATAACTCAATTTCGTTTCGTTTTATGGCTGAGTCATATTCCATTGTATATATGTGCCACATCTTCTTTAACCATTCATCCGATGATGGGCACTTAGGTTGTTTCCATCTCTGGGCTATTGTAAATAGAGCTGCAATGAACATTTTGGTACATGACTCTTTTTGAATTATGGTTTTCTC